>NC_085859.1:39618057-39733057 GCF_034702125.1 Engraulis encrasicolus | reverse complement strand
CACACACACACACACACAGACACGCGCGGCTTAAAATAGTATGTGGCAGAGTGGGAATAGCTGTTTTAAAAACAGCTGATCTGTGGAGCCTCAGCTGAGAGACACCAGGAGTGATTTCATAGCTCCCTATGAGTTTTGCTTGGCCTGGAGAGAAATGTCTTAATTGAAGCTGAAAGTCCTCCGAGACCAGGTTGTTTAGAAATACTATAATCATCATGACCTGTCTTATTTATACACCACTCTCTTGTTGACCTTCCCAGTAAGAAACACAACTCGGCCCAGACATGCTCTCTGTGAGCCTAACATGGTCTAGAAAATGGCTTTCCAAAGTTTACCATGACGAGGGGGGATATACCGTGAGATTCCAGCCAAGGCTTGGCCCTTACACGGGTCGTGCCACACTATTTTTTCTGTGCATCCCATTCAGAACCATAACCATGTCTGCATGTCAGTGCCCCTTTTGAATAGCCTATATAAAAATAAAAATTAATCTTTTATTATTAATCGTAAAGATTATGATGCAATACATACAGTATAATGCACTTCTTAACTAATGGGATATCGTTACGTTTATTTTTCCTTATATTGTTGTATATGAATTATTCAATAATTTATTTTGCTTTGCTATACCTTTTCTTCAAACTTTCCCCGGACCCCCTAGCACCCCCTCACAGCCCCCCAGGGGTCCCCAGCCCCCACTTTGAAAACCACCGGTCCAGAAATACATTTCCATGAGTCTCAGGGGGCTACGTAAAGCTACTTAGAGCCCATATCTCGCAAGACTTAAAGCCCTCAAGTCGTCTGCTTTTGAAATGATCCTGGAGTGTTCAGTCCACAGGCACTGTGGTAGGACTTGACTAATTATTAACTCACAAAAACACCAAAATGTCACTCTTGGTACAAAAAATACTGTAGCTGATGCACTGTCATTTTAATAGCATGCAATAAATGGTACAGTAAGGTAGTATTTAATGGTGTTTCCCTTTTACTAAGTGTAGTTACCTTGTATATCATAAATAAGTGGAGATGGGCCTTTGGGACCCCTTTGTTTTTTTGTATTTTCAAAGGGGAGTTTTTCTCTTCCGTTAACATATTTGAGAAGTGCTTGAACACACGCACACGCACACACACACACACACACACACACACACACACACACACACACACACACACACACACACACACACACACACACACACACACACACACACACACACACCACATGAGAGTAGTAATTACAGTGCACAGAATAAGGTCTACAGTGTAATTACAGTATACAGGGATTTGTTCTGTACAGAACAAAAACAACAGCAATCAGAGATGGTGACTTGGCCCCTTGTCAGTGCCTGATGCATGTGATGCTGTGTGTGTGGGTGTGTGGCGCCACCCTCTGGTGGCCCAAATCACTGAAGGCAGACACAGCCAGACAGACAGACAGAATCCTTAGGACACAACCCAACTCCCTCCAGGGGGGCAGATAAAAAACACTTAGGGCTGCAACGATTAGTCGACTAATCGTGACTAATCAACTATAACATTTTGTCGACAAGATTTTTCATTGTCGACTAATCGTTTCATTTAAATGAATGCTTTTTAACTTACTTTACTAATGCTTTGTTAATGCTTTATTAAGGAGAACGCTATTCAGTTTGTCACAGTCTATGGCAGTGATGTGATATCTGATTATTTTTCTCCAAGGGCCAAATTATGTAGGGCAAGTGAGGCTGAGGGCCAAACAAATCGCCCAACCGTATGGCCACAGGTAGCACACATATACTGTATATTTTCATTTGTTCCAACCTTACCTCATGGCGGGCCAAATGTTGGCCATGCCCAGCCTGATCTGGCCCACCGACTGCCATTTGGAAACCAGGGGTCTATGGTTTTCCAGGCACAAGTACACTAATGGCCAAGGACCTCAGTCTCCAAATGACTAATCACTTCATGATTCATTACTTGACACAAATGACTTAAACATTACTTAACTTGACGTATCGAAGATCATTATGTCTTTCAGAGTTGAAAGTCGTGATGTGTGTCCGGGTTGATTGATGCATTGCGCTCCATTGGCTATTAGATTTTCATTCAGCCAATTTAATGCCTGTAGAGTTACATCACACAATGTAACTCTTCAGGAGGTTATATTTATTAGGAAACATTAAGATGTGTGTGGGTATGATTGTGTGTGTGTGTGTGTGATGGAGCCAGAGACAGAGAGGGTGTGTGTGTGCGCGCGTGCGTGCGTGAGCCGCGAATAGGCTACTGATGGCTGCATACTTCACTTTCTTCATAAAATGGCTTCTTGGCAGCACTGTCCCCACTGACATCACCCCCCATTAGGACACCCTCATCATTGTCCCTGCCATCACACACACACACATACACACGCACACACACACCAACATACACACACACACACACCGACACACACCAGAACACACACACACCAACACACACACACACACACACACACACACACACACACACACACACACACACACACACACACACACACACACACACACACACACACACACACACACACACACACACACAAAGCAGACACATGACTACAATGTCATACACACACTATCACACAAACCCAATCAATGGTTGATGCATAGCTGTCTCCTGGCATGAGACATGTTGCCTTCGGGCAACCATTTACTATTTAACACACAGACACACACACATGCACGCGCGCGCACACACACAGACACACACTTCAAGGACTGGCTCACTTCAGATTCTTTCTTTTTTTTCTCACATTTTTTTTCTCCTTCGCCTGGTTGCTTGCCATTACAATCAATATGTTCCCCCTCCTCCCTCCCCTTCTCTCCTCCTCTCGTCCTTTACTTCTCTTCTCCTCCAGGCTGCATAAAGAACTGTCACTCACTTCCTTCCAGTATGGCATCCCATGTTCACACATCTACCAGATTTATAGCACTTGATAAAAAAAGGAGTGCACACGTGTACACACCACACACACACGCACGCACGCACGCACACACACACACACACACACACACACACACACACACACACACACACACACACACACACACACACACACACACACCAACAGACCTACACCTATAGTCTCCTACTGTGCGAGGGAGGCGGCCCTTTGCCAGCTCCTGGACGGCTGAAAAACAGAGGTGTTTACGCGCAGTTTAACGAGATGACATATGCCTAATTAAAACCTGTCAAAAACACAGGCGGCCATCGAGGGAGGGTTTTTTTCCCTTTCTTTCTTTCTTTCTTTCTTTCTTTCTTTCTTTCTTTCTTTCTTTCTTTCTTTCGCTCTTTCTTTCTTTCGCTCTTTCTTTCTTTTTGTTTTCTCGGTAACAGCTCTCTGGCGACGGCGTGCGAGTCATGGCCCTCATTTACACCTTATTGCTGCTTGTAACATGTAGCTATCAGGAGACACATGGCAGAGGGAGGACAGGAGGGAGGAAGGGCTGCCAGTCAGTTTTGAACTCACCCTATACTGCTCTCCTATCGTACACACACACACACACACACACACACACACACACACACACACACACACACACACACACACACACACACACACACCGCCTTCCCATCACACCTATGTGTGCAGAAATGAAGACGTCTACGACTGCATGTCTGGCTTGCTTGCATGTATTGCTAGCCATATCTGTGTAGTATGTGGCATTGAGCAGAGCTGCAGTCAAAACAGGTGGCTCATTAAACAGGTACTACGCCGTGTTGAGTTGAGCCTTCTAGACTTGTTGACAATTTGTGCGTCTTGGAAAGTCTGGAGGTGTCAGAGCCTGTAAACGGATACCATAGGAAATTATGTTATTTGAGAGAAGAAAGCTCCCGCACACTGAGGTGTGCAAGAAATCTACACAAACCGAACTTGTGTTATTTGATGCAGCAAAATGATTTTGATTTCTCAGGTTGATGATGATCAATTTTACTGTCGACGTTAAGCTTTAGAGGGGTTCTTTCTGGTACTGTAGGAAAGCTTGGAGTGCAAGTTGCAAAAGCCAAGATGTATATTATACACACATGAAGTGATCACCCTCCTCTCCTCTCCCACTTCCAAGATCTCGCAGTGTGGGTGGTGAGATGTAGTGAAGAGCTGCCTGCACTAGCATGGCAATCTGTTTGGTGCACTTGCCAGCTATTTCTGTGTTGCCATAAAGGCACTTCTGAAGGGGATGGAAAGGTGCACAACATGCACACAGGCTTTTGCATTAAGTCATTTTTAAATGTCTTTGTGCCATTTCTGTTTCATTATGCGTTTCATTACTTCGTTTTTAATTCTTTATATGTATTAAGTCAATGCATTTATTTTTGAGGCATCCTGATAATTCTATTAACATCACCACAGTCACCCATCAAACACATCAGCCTTTATAGAATAACAGAGTGGGGACAGAATGACGATAACTAACCAGGATGATGATGCCCAACTCAGTCCCAGGCTCCAGATTTGGAGACAGTAGTGTGTGTGTGTATCTTGTGCAGGGCCGCTGACAGCTTTGGTTGGGCCCAGGACAAAGTCACCGGAATGGGCCCCCCACCCAATACATTCAATGTATTGAGGGCCCAACTCTGGGCCCCCTCTTTCCCCGGCCAGGCCCGGGACAGAATACCCCTTTGTCTCCCCCCTATCGGCTTCCCTGATCTTGTGCATATATAACTCCCAGTGGCATTCTTCCCTGCAAAGAGCTCTCACACCTCTCCCATCCCGGCTATGGGTAGACGCCAGGCTTCTGACAGATTCCCAGATAATTGGACGTCTCTGATGCTGCTGTATGCAGATATAAGATGCAAGAGTTCAACTTTTTGATAATTTATGTTTTCACACCAATTACGTGTCCAATCTGTCATTTTCTTTCCTTTCCGTCTCAAACGTGTTTAGTTTTTGGAGTGCAGATCACAGCACATCCGAGTGCTGGGAGAAAGTTTCTGTGGTCCAGCAAAGAAGAAAGAAATACACATCAAAGTCATCTTCCAGTCTAGACTGTGGTATGATGATTTATGCCAGAATAGTAGTAGTAAGGTAGGTGTAGTTGAAAAAAAAACTCACTGGAACAAAATGTATTCAAAATCCCATTTTTCTAAGACACTCTCTGTTATGGTTCTTGGTATGTCCACACCTACCTTCCTTGGAATAAAACGGAATGAAATGAATTTTTAAAAAAGAATATCAAAATCACCCCTTCGTGCTGTCATAGCAAAGTACTGTTGGGCATTTTTTTTCCCCTGCCGTGTTTTTTTTTTTTTTTGCTGTTATGCTGTTTTGTTGTTATGCGTACTGCTTTAGGAATTAAAAAATGAAGGAAGTAAATGAAGAAACAAATCCGCCTCTCATGCTGTCATAGTAAAGTGCTGCTGGAGGTTTTTTTTTTGTTTGTTTTTTTGGCACGCTTCAGACTAGCCCACAATTAAATCTGTCTGGGCAGAACGACAGACAGACACTAACACAGCTGGCAGTGTCTCAATACCTTACATCATGCCTGTCTGTCTGTCCGTCCGCCTCCCTCCTCTTTTGTGTAGTGTATTTTGCAAGCGCTTAAATTATTCAGCTCCAATTTAACAACAGCAACAAAAAAGATTCTTTCTTTCTTTCTCTCTCTCTCTCTCTCTCTCTCTCTCTCTCTCTCTCTCTCTCTCTCTCTCTCTCTCTCTCTCTCTCTCTCTCTCTATGTTACTGCGGCCTTGGTTTTGTTTTGCCAGTTTGGAGAGGAAGAGATGGAAGCAGATGTCTAATGCACCACTCGTTTGTTCCCCAAACTGGCTTATTGGAGCGCAGCACATAATTAGGCTGCGTCTTTTGAAGGAGAAGTGAGACGCTATCCCTATTCAGCCCCTCTCGCCGCTTTTGTCTGTTTCCAGAATATTCTCGGCTGTGCCGTCTGCACAGGTGAATAACGGCTTCGGGGCGGGGGGTGTTGAGGTGGGCAGCTCTTCACACCTATGGAAGCACAGTTGGGTAGTGTAATCCACGGCTTTCAAAAGCCACAGAAACCCCAATGCTATTCTGCTCTTAAGCACACCACAGACTGATTATTAAACACTGTTTCCGTGTCTGCTGCCTTTGTTTGGTATCTCAATTCTCTCATATCTCGGCATCATCAATGGTCTATTTACCACTGACTGTTTCAAAACACTTTTCAGAGAAAATTATCTGATGTGCTACCTTCTGACTGCCTTAGGGATGCTGCCTATTTTCCTCTTTGATCTTCATTAAAAAACAAGCACTTTTGTATTATGACTTACTGTATATTATTGTTCTTCACTTTATACCAGCGGTAATTTTACTTCAGCCATGAGTCAAGGCGGTCTGGGGTGCATTTCTCAAAACCATATTTGCTAACTAAGTAAGCTACTTTGTTGTTTGCAATGCAATTTCCCATTCACAACTACCCAAGTTGCTAACTGGCTAACAACTACGCTTTCGAGAAACGCACCCCTGTCTTTTCTCTTACTGATAATGTTTTGCCTCTTCTCCAACACCCACCCCCACCCCCATCTCCTTCAGATCCAGGTGTACAGTCTGGAGACGGGCAAGCTGGAGGCGTCTGTGGGCAGCTCGGCAGGAGACTTCACCTGCGTCAACCTCCGAGACGCACCCCCTCACCTGCTGGTGTGCGGCAACAAAGACAGAAGGTAGTAACAATAGACAGGGCAAGCACCATTAAGACACATATGAACCCACTGTGGTCGTTGTTTGCTTCAACTTGAATAACTATGCAATTCCTGGCTGAATTTTCTTATTTTCACTACACATCTGTTTTATCTGTTATTTATTTTACAGTGCCTTTATAGACTTAATAAGTAAAGATATATCTTGCTGTTTATCTGGATTTATTAAAGCCCATTTTCTTTTTTTAACACTAGCGGTAGGGACACATACACGCAAATTTGCGAACTTTGCCATTCATTCCTATGAGAGAGGCGAAGGCAAGCGATGGCAAGTGAAAGCAAGCAAACAGGAGCGAAGTGAAGCGAAATTATTAAAGAAAGTTTAATGTTATGCAAATGAGGAGCGAATTCGCCTGCCGCGGCCCAATCAAATCAACAACATAACTGTTCCATTCCATTTGATTCGCGGCGACGACCTGATGACGGTTGGATTTCGCCTCTCTTCGCTTCGCTTGCTTCGCCTCCTATGTGTCCCTACCGTAAGGGGGGAGTTTGGAAGCTTATGATGAGGTCCAGGGGGCATTTCTTTAAAAGAAAAAAGAAAAAAAGACCACTGCCATACTATACAGACCATACACAGGAGGAATGTGCGCTGGTGCAAAATGCATGAGTAGAAAAAGATCATGCATAGCTGAAACAGAATATGTTAGAGTAGATAAGTGAGTGATAATGGACATCATTGTAGTTTTACAGTCATAATGAGGATATGTCTTCACTGACAAGATTTAGTTTTGCTTTTGCAATTGAGTGTATTCTTCACAAAATGTTAATGTGTGAATGTGAAATACGAGTACCGGTAATACAAATGGTTACGAATGGTAATAGCAACAGTTTTCTTTTTCATAGTGAATAAAAAACTAAATGTGTTTTGAAGAAGTGTACATGCAATTGCATGTCTGTGTGTTATCTACTGTAGACTGCCTGTAGAAGCACACTGAGCATTCCCGCCAAATTATCATTTTCCACTTTGTTCTCCTCCCCAATGCCTCGGGCTGTTTGTCTTGAAGTGAGCCTTATCTTCCTGTCCTCACATCTGTTGTCTTGCCGCCTGCATAAGTAGGCAATACCCACATGTCTGGTCAGGGCTGGACTGGCCATCTGGCATAGCGGGCATTTCCCGGTGGGCCCCGCACCTTCATGTGCCCCTATTTTCAGAAATGTTAAAATGTTACATTTCTGAAAATAGGGGCACACGAAGGTGCGGGTTCCACCGGTGAGTGAGTTCTGCGCCGCTAATTATGAGGGGCCCCCCTCAAAAAAATCAAGAAGTGCCCGGGCCCTATTTCTCCCCCAGGCCAGCCCTGTGTCTAGTGGTGGGAGCACATCCGCTGGTAGCCAGGTAGAGGGGAAAAAAAGCTTTTGGACCAGTGCAATAGATAAACTCCAGCTGTGCTTATTTGTCAGCCTCTCTTTTCTATCGTTGTTGTGTGCAGTGCAGCGTGTTGTGTGTGAGTTGTGGCCAGATGGCCCAAAGCGAAAAAATGCTTCCGCTTTTGTCTGAAGCACTTTGCAAGTGGCTGTAAGTAGACCTCCACCTCCAGTTTTTAATTCTGGATAATGTGTCTCCCCCTCCTCTTCCTCCTCCTCCTCCTCCTCTTGGTTCTTGGTAGCCTGGTGTTGTCGTGGTGATGAAGCTGTTTTGCCTGGAGCGGGCGCTGGTGATGCCAGCTTGGCATGGCTGCCTACTGCCTGCCTTGGCATCTAATGCACCTATCTCCAGCCAGTGGGCAAAAGCAGGAAGCAGTTAATGAGTGTGTGTCTGTGTGTGTGAGAGAGAGGGAGAGCCCACACCACCAGACTCTGTCTGTGCGTGTGCAAGGCACTGTTTTCATAGTATAGGCAATGGGTTAAAGAATCAAGGTGATGGCAGATGCGAGCATGAAACTTGGTACAGGTGTTCACTAGGGCATGCTTATCAATACCAAGGGGGAGAGAATTGTTACTTGTTATGGTCTTGGTCAGACCAAGTATCGAAGAGATTTGAAAGTCGATGATAATCAGGCTAGTAGTTTGGGTGATGATGAATGAGAAGAGGCGGGCGGTTTATTAGGTGGTGGCCTCTGGCCAAGGCAAGGCCATTCACGTGTAACCTCCCTCCTCTCCTCTCCCAGTCAGCAGACCATCCAGGGTTGCCAGATTGGGGGGGGGTGTCCTACCCAATTGGACTGTTTTGGATGACTGTCTGCGGGAAAAAGGGCATTGGGCCATATTAATGATTAGAATTTAGTTTAGTTTTGGCAGGATTTAGTGTCTCCTGGAAGTTTTTGAACTTCTTGGGCCGGAAATGATCGGTCACGCCTGGCAATCCTGAGAGCAGCTCCTGGTGTCCTGATGAGACCTCTTTCTCAGACATGGCTCCGCCGCGCCGCCACACCAGACCAGACCCGGCTGTGTAAACACTCTCGCTCGCAAGGGAGGCCACCTGCTCACCAGATCTGCTCTGCCATGTTGCTGTACCCACGTCATGGTTAGCCATACGTTAATTAGAGCAGATAATTCCATGCTGCCCTATAAAGGCCAAGTAAAGTACCTGTTAGGGCTGCACGATGTCAGAAAAAAAATCAATATTCGATAACAGCATGCAATACCTCGATAACGATATTTAAATGATATTTAGAAATGTAGCCGAGTGTTTTTATTGTCACTAATTTGTCGGTCTGTGTGGGGGACGTGGCTTTGGTCATGGCGGGCTTCTTGTGCATTTGTTGACACTCTTGATGTTGCGATTTCGATTCATTTTCGATGTATTGTGCAGCCCTAGTACCTGTGTGAACTTTATACGTTGAAATGGTAAAGAATGCCTTCATAATATAGCTTGGTAAACCAGCGCCACCCGCTGGACACCAACATTTTTCAGCTGCGAGTGGGTCTGGCCTCGGATCTGAGAACATTTTGAACACTGTGCCCTGAGTATGGCAAAACCAATCACAACGCAGAGATTTGTTTTGAATCAAAGCGAGCAGGGTTTTGAGGGAGTGATGACAAAGCTCGCAACACTGTTGGGAAAGCACATCAACGGCAAAGTTCGGCAATTGGTCAGAGCGCCGGCAAGGTTTGGAAAAACAACAGGTTGTTCTCATCAACAATCTTCTGAGGTATCGTTCATCGGGGCCAGACTAAATTACTCCGGTCTCACATTTAGGCTGGTTTATCAGGCTATTCATAATAGGGCTGTAACTATATTGTCTCCTACAGTGTAGTGAGGATTGTTCCTCCATACATGTGCAAGCTCTTCTGTTGAAGTCGTCACTCCTCTGTCACTTAGTTTGAAAGCAGCTCAAGACTCTGTGTTTGTTTAGAAGGTGATCCATGTCCAGTTGAAATATGGTTTCTTTTTTCTTTCTTTTGAATTCCGTATTGGTCTTACTCTTGGTTTCATTAATGTGGCTGCATCTTGTCCAGAGTCCTCTTTGGCATGATGTTAGTAGCTAGTGAGCATGCTGGTTAATTGAAACAATTCTGCTAACTGGCTGTTCAGTGGAATTAGTTTTCATTCCAGTTATGAGATTTATGAGCATGTGTTTGCCAATGGCTGGTAGATTACCACCCTCTGTCTCTCTCTCTTGCAGACAGACAGAAGCACACACACACACACATGCACACACACACACACACACACACACACACACACACACACACACACACACACACACACACACACACCACACTACACAAGCATTTGCAAGCATGCCGGTCGTACTACACCTCATTCCACATTATTACGCAACTGACATTTTTCGCTGTTTCCCCAAATAATCAATACAAATGACAGTCGTCATAATTTTCAAGTCATCAGCCATTAGAGTAGAATTAAAACGTTTTTGAATGAACCTTCCAATGATAACGGTATTTTTTAAAATAATAAAAAACTTAAAATGCTCTGTTCCACATTATTACGCAAAGTAGTTTTGTAGTGTTCAAATACAAATTTCTTTCTTTGTTTCCCATTTACATCAAAACAGTTGGAATTTGGTACCTTCTAAATTACATTTCAATGTTCAATACTTGATGATAAACTCTTTGTCTTAGTAACTGGAATGCTGCATTTAACATTGAAGTCAATGGCAGGGCATTGCATGGGAGTTATGAAAGCCCAGATATCCTTGATGCTTTGCTCTCAGCTGTTTTTGTTTGTTTGGTCTGGTGACCCACACTTCACTCTTCAATATACCTGTAGATTTCCATGCCACGTTTAGGTGCTTTGGTGGTATCGACATTTTAACTCACCAAACATAAAACCCCATTGAAAATGAATGGGATGTTATGTCTGGTGAGTTAGAATGTCATCATCTCCAAAGCACCTAAACGTGGCATGGAAATCTACGGGTATATTGAAGAGTGAAGTGTGGGTCACCCGACCAAACAAATAAAAACAGCTGAGAGCAAAGCATCAAGGATATCTGGGCTTCCAGAACTCCCATGCAATCCCCTGCCATTGACTTCAATGTTAAATGCAGCATTCCAGTTACAGCTTATAACAAAGTTTTGAACATTGAAACGTATTGAAGGTACCAAATGCTAACTGTTTTGATGTAGATGGGGAAAAAAAAGAAAGAAATTTGGATTACAACACTACAAAACTGTTTTGTGTAATTAATTGGAACAGAGCATTTTGGGCATTTTAAGTTTTTTATTATTTTAAAAAATACTGTTATCATTGGAAAATTCATTCAAAAACGTTTAAATTGTACTCTAATGGCTGATGACTTGAAAAATATGACGACTGTAATTTGTATTGATTATTTGGGAAAACTGCAAAAAATGTCATTTGCGTAATAATGTGGAACACGGTGTATGCACATATTAAAAAACACACACAATACCGTTTTTTACACAAAAGAAATAAATCTGGCCTTGTAAATGTGTGGTGCCAACTGTGTCTGTGGGATTGAAAGCCAATCTAGCCTAGTCTCCCAGCAGTGGCACTACCAATAGCGAGCAGTATGCTTTCCTTTCCCCTCCCTTCTCTTCCGGGCGAAACACAAAGCTTGTTAAAGCTTCTTGGCCACCCCTGGAGCATTTAATGGCAGACTGATGCCCCCCAGGGTGGCGCCCTGAGTCCTGTGCCACCGGTTCAATTTGATTTTGGTTAATGAAGTAAGGAGACCCATCTGCGGGGTGTCGTCCTCTGGCCAGCGCTCGCTCCTATTTAAGGAAATTAAGGCCAGAAGCAGATGGAGAGACACTCCGCTGGGCATTCACTAAGCCCTCTATAACTCTTTCAAAAGATTTTTTTATCTCTACTCTTCTCTCTCTCTCTTTTTCTCTCTATCTCTCTCTCTCTCTCCCTATTTCTCTCTTCCCCTCTCATTCTCTTTTTTCTTTCTTCCTTTCCTCCTTGCTCCTTCTCTCTTTCTTTCATCTTTTCTTCTCTCTCTCTCTCTCTCTCTCTCTCTCTCTCTCTCTCTCTCTCTCTCTCTCTCTCTCTCACTCTCTCGCTCTCTCTCTCTCTCCTTTCAGTAATTAAGGGGACATTGTCTTTCAGCCTGTGGAAAGCTCTGACCACATCCGCCATGCAATTAGGCAAAGTGACTGGATTTGATAAAGCATGCATATTTTACATTAATGATATCATGGAAATGTGTTTTTCTGACTGTTCTGATGGTGATGGCTGAACTTGAGTGCCAAAAATGTGAGACAATGGACTTTTTTCCCTCCCCCTTGTTGCAGAGGAGCTTTAGCTCCCTTATTTATCTACATTCATAAATATGCTTAGTTTCCATCAAAGATTCGTAAAACTGTAAAACTTTGGAATTTACTTGACAAAACTAATTCCTCAATGTCAAAATGTATTGTAATAAATCATGAACTGGCCACCTAGTCATTCTGTGTGAACCATAAAATATGCAGGTGCCATCACAGAAAGCAGGTATGATTTCTACTGTACTTGCTATTGTTAAACTTAGATGTTACAAAAAAAACTAATGTTTAGCACTTTGTAATTAAAATTATAGCACACTATTGATGTATTAAAGTATTGATGTGCTGAAGTTGCATGTTGTCGATGAAGTTGCACGGCTTATGAATATGAAGAGCATCATTGAAAAGGGGAAAAAAATAATATTTTGTGATATTGATCCTGGTGGGTTTGTGATCTCTAAAATCTTAAAAGTAACATTTTAAAACACAAAAGGAGTCTTTGGATCAAACAGAGTGTATTTGATAGCTCTCGGCATTCACTTTTCCAATCATCCTAGTGTATTTCTTCCTCCTTTTGCTACCCTTGGTAAACATCTTTTGTTCTTTTGTCTCCCTCCATCTCTCTGTCTCTGTCTCTCTGTCTCTGTCTCTCTCTCTCTCTCTCTCTCTCTCTCTCTCTCTCTCTCTCTCTCTCTCTCTCTCTCTCTCTCTCTCTCTCTCTCTCTCCCTCTCTCCCTCTCTTCCCATCTCAGGGTGCGAGTGTTCGACCTGCGCAGTGGTGTGTCGGTGGCCTCTCTCTATGCTCACCATCTGGGGGTGACGGCGGTGAGGGCAGATGAGTGGAAGGTGGTGAGCGGGGGAGGGGAGGGGCTGGTGTGTGTCTGGGAGATGCGCATGGCCACCAAGCTCTGGGAGATGCACAACAGGTGAGGAGGAGATGCTGGAGGATGGGTAAGGGCGGGTGTTGTTATGGGACAAGAGCTGAGGTGGGGTGGTGGAGGATGATGAGGTGGGGTTGTTATGGGACAATAGGTGAGGAGGGGGTGGTGGAGGATGAGGAGGATGGGGAGGGGGCTTATGGGACAAGAGCTGAGGTGGGGGTGGTGGAAGATGAGGAGAAGGGGGAGTACGGGACAACAGATGAGCTGGGCGGGTGGAGGATGAGCGGGTGGCAGGGTTATGGGACAACAGGTGAGATAGAGGTGAGCTGTTTAAGAATGGAGGTGTCACTCAGGGACCACGAAAATAATGAAACACCTGACAGTAGCTGCACCTCGGTCAATCAATACCGCCTGGGAATACTTGACATCTTCTGCACCTCATGCGGATGTGGTGAAGTATTGACAAGAATGAAGGAAGCAAAGGACTCTTGAGATGTTTTCTTTGTTTATTCGCCTCGTGGGCTGTCCATTCCTTCCTTCATTCATCTATGTTTTATGTGGGATTCAGCACCCAGTTAAAGGGGTATGCCACTATTTTGGGGCTTAATACAGTTAAAATCGTTGGCTGGGGTTTATAAAGGTGGTAAAGTGTCTTATTTTTCATGTTAAGCGTTGTCTTGCTTTAAAAGAGGGAATATGTCGCTAAGCTAGTGAAAGTCAATGGATCCGTGTAGCATTGTAGCACGCTACACGGATCCATTGACTTTCACTAGCTTAGCGACATATTCCCTCTTTTAACTCGTCTTAAAGCAAGACAACGCTTAACATGAAAAATCACACACTTTACCACCTTTATAAACCCCAGCCAATGATTTTAACTGTATTAAGCCCCAAAATAGTGGCATACCCCTTTAAGTACTGTGAGAATCATTAGGCGATGGTGTGAGCGCGTCTCCTCCTACTTTTGAAGTATTGATAAGAACCAGCAATGAAATCATCATGCTAATGCTTTTTTTTTGCTCAAAATGTTTTTCACAATCAATATGGTGGTGGTGATGATTGTGATGGTGGAAGTGGTGATCAACGTGAGAAAAGGGGTCACACGCTTGGGGTCCCTCCACTAATGAAACATCTGTTGGTGGCCACATCATCACAACACAATGTTTCAGAGGCATTTAGTAATGCATCATGCAGATATACATCATCTCTGAAGCTCTTTTTGGTATGATGCCTTGCGTGGCAGCAAGTTACCTTCATTTCCCTTTTTGGGATTAATAACAAAATTTATCAATTTATTTGAACAAAATTGATGAATTGTGATCGATACACATTCTGTTTGATGTTTGAGCTGCCCTTCACATACAGTCTATTGCAGGGGTGTCAAACTCACACTGACTGAGGGCCAAAATCAAAATCTGCGGGCCGAACTTAACAATTATTTTTAAAAATGGACTAAAATTGTGCATGGCAAAAATCTCTTTTCCATCATATTTGTTAGTTAAAATGTGTCCCCACATCCTGTGACACAGCAAATTTCCTGTTCAAGTCATGTCACGCTATACATAAATGGTGTTTGTGGGCCAAATGTAATACACACGCGGGCTGAATAAAATGGCTCTGCGGGCCAAGTTTGGCCCCCGGGCCCGAGTTTGACATCCCTGGTCTATTGGATGAGGAAAATGGATTTGAATTACCATTGTGTGTGTGTATGTGTGTGTGTGTGTGTGTGTGCGTGTGTGTGTGTGTGTGTGTGTGTGTGTGTGTGTGTGTGTGTGTGTGTGTGTGTGTGTGTGTGCGTGTGTGGGTGCGTGCGTGCGTGCGTGCGTGCGTGCGTGCGTGCGTGAAAGCTGCCTGCTCTCCTCACTTTTTCACTGGATAAACGCTTGTGGATGTCAGGGAAGAAGTTGGAATGACGTTGTCGAAGTCGAGAAGTAGATTTCTAAGTAGCGCTTTGTTTTATTTTCAAACATACAAAAATAAACGTGCTCGAGGGCAACACCAAAATAAAGAAACTGAAATAAACTACTGGCAAAAGAATCTCCAAATCAAAATCTAAAGTTCACAAAGCACGATGCTTTCAAATGTTCACTGCCGCCGCAATATTTCAAACACTTCTAATCGCTCTGCTTCTGCGACAGACAGCAGTTTCAAACGCAGTTTACGAGACCTACTGGAGGACAACTAACTCTGGTCAACAGTTGCCTCTGTCTCTCAACCTCCTCAAACGTGAAATGACTAGGGTCTAAATACCCTCTACAATCACCCACTCACTTAATTACTCACTTATTGAATTAGCTACCTACAGAGCAGGTGCTTCGCGTTTGGTCCTTACAAACACTGGACCAACAGAAAATAAACCGCCAGTTTTACGCATAAAGAAACCAAAACAAAACATACAAAATACTGTTGCCTCTTGCACTTAACCATCACCAAATTTAGACATGAACTTACACATAAATGAAAACATGGACATACAGATTTCAAACAACCCCGCTGACACAGTCCCCGCCCCAAAGTCAATGAGTGGAAAAGTTCTTCTGTGCGGTGCGTGCTGCCGCCAGGGGAGATGACTCGGAGAAGTTGTGTGCGCGTGTTTTTGTGTGCGTGTGACCGAGAATGTGCGTGTGCGCTCCTTGACAGTCCGGACAAAAACAAAACAAAAGCTCACCAGTTTTAAAATTGTTGCGAATGTGAGAAGGGAGGGGAGTACCTTCTTACACCGTGCGTGTGTGTGTTCGTGTGTGCGTGCGTGTCTGTGTACGTGTGTGTGTGTAGACACCCCGTGCGGCACATATGGTTTGACACGAGCACCCTGGTGACGGCCAACATTCCTGACGAGAAGTCTCCCCGAGGGGCCTGCATCACAGATGATGACCTCACTGCTCATCGCAGGTGAGCCAAGATGCCGACACAACAAACACACACACACACACACACACACACACCTCCTTTCATGCCCTCTGGTAGACACACACAGAGGCAGACACACACAGACACACACACACACACACTCTCTCACACACTTTCACACACGCACGCACACACACGCACTGAAACACCTCCTTTCATGACCCCTGGTAGAAACAAACACACACACCCTTCATCATGCCTCTCCCTTCCTAACCTCCCATGTCCTCTGTTAGCCAGACACAATCTGTCACACACGCCTACATTTTCAAATATGCAAGCGAGCAAGCACAACCACGAGCACCCAAACACACCCTCGCATGCCCTCTGGTAGACCACACACACACACACACACACACACACACACACACACACACACACACACACACACACACACACACACACACACACACACACACACACACACACACACACACACACACACACACAAGCACATTCCTCCATCCTCACATGCCCCCTCTAGTCCAGTAGACCCAGACATGCATAAATGTAGTGCATATTGGATAGTCTTTTGTCCCTGCAGAAGGCATGCAGAAGAGATTGGAGTGTGGACATGTGGGTGGCAAGAGACATAGCCTGTGGGAGTTGTCTGTTCATATGTGATCTCCCTCCCAATCTGCCAACAGCCTCTCAGCATTTTCGTCTGTAGCGGCATATACAGGGCCACTGAGAGTTTTGGCCAGGCCCCGGACAAAGTAATCTAAAAGGCCCCCCATTCAATACGTACAATGTAATGAGGACCCAATTCTGGGCCCTTGGGCCTGGGACAGTATACCCCTATGTCCTCCCCGTAGACTTCCCTGGCGGCATATTACAGAGTCTAATGGATGAAGTCATGTCTGAAGCGTGGGCAGTGGGCGCGAGCAGCCCCTTTACTTCCTAGTGACAGGGAGACATCCTGTGCTGTTTTCGTCTGTGTGTGTGTGTGTCTGTGTGTGTGCGTCTGTGTGCGTGTCTGTTGCACAGGTGCTTTTGATGCATTAAAGCATTGATTAATTTGATCATGATGTGAAATTCAATCTATCGTGCCTCTGCTGCATGTCGGCCAAAACAACAAAGTTTATGCGTGCGTTAAAATGTAGTCTTTGGGGAAAGGGGTCAGCAACCTCATATTATAACTAACTGTAGTAAAACTCTTGGAAACACGCACGCAAGCACGCACGCACGCACGCACGCACACACACACCTCTCCTGGTGGTCACTTTCTAAAGGGGAGCCCCCTTGTGGTGCCCAGTGACCACACCGAAGTATGTTTGGGATATAGACATGACGGCATTAAAATCATACCACTACTTGGACTTCCAGTGTCTCAACAATGTATTGTCATTGTGTAATTTATCATATTGAATTTCAAATAAAAAAGATAAAATCTATGAATAAATGAATTTAACTATTATAGTATGTATATTGTAATAAAAATATAATCTCATACTATCGTATCATAGCATATTGTAAGACTAACACCTTTTCTATGCTTAATTTTCACTCACACACTATTATCCAGGCATCGAGGAGTCATCAACCTGTATGACTTCTCAGAAGACGCCTCAGTTCAGGATCACGTGCTGCCCATCTGTCGTTCCAACTACGTGGAGCCGTCCGGCTTCAACTACAACATTGGCCTGGCCATGCCCTACGACATACTCAGTGGACCCACCAACACATAACTATTCCTGCTGGATAGTAGACTGGATAGACAGGATTATGAACTGGATTTCTTCTATCCACTCATAGGTTTTTACATTACCTGTATAGAGACTTGTTTGTCGTTTTTGATTGTTTTATTTCTTAAGTTTCTAATTTAAGGGTATGATTTTAATGACATCGGTTTAATCTGTTTGCGGATATTGGGCTATAATTACAACATTTCAGTAATATTGTGATTTCTTCTTGAAGCACGGGTTGAGCTTTGTGTTCCGTCTATTTCATCAGTGGTGAACCAGAACATTATTATATGGTGATGCATATAATCAGGTTTTATACTAGCATACAATAGCAAATTTTCAGAATCACTGTAATGCCATGATACAATTACATGATAAAATGATTTCCTGTCAGCTTCATTAAACCTCATATTTGTTTTACCTCTGGTTGGATACTTTCTAACTCTCCTACTTGCATTGGATTTTACAAGAGAAAGAAAACTATAATACCGGCAACTCAAGTATGAACACTGGAGTGAGGCATCCACAAATTGGTTCGGTGTGGCAGTGATGGTGTTGACTTGAGCGAGGTTACTGAGGGATGTGAAATGCGCACATTGCTTGAAATGTGTTCTGTATTTCAGCACTGTGTGTAATAAGGCCTTGTGTGGTTTATATGATTGGCAGAGCTGCTAGCTCTCTGTGACCCTAAAAAGCCCATGTGGTAGACAAGGGCCCTGCTGTCCATGGTGCTGAAAGCAGCCTCTGACCGACCCCCAGCAGCACAACACCACCTGAAACGCCATCCCCTGCCTGGATAATGCTCATTATATCTTCTTTTCTTTTAAACAATAAACTACATATTTTCATCTGTCACAAAGCTAAGTTTGTTGGTAACTTTGTGTCTGCGATAGATGAAAATGTTTAGTTTTATTGTGGGCCACTGCCGTTACTCACTAGCTACCAGAATGCAAGCTAATGTAATCTGCTAATGCAAACCTGTGATGGTTTTTATACATGATGAATAAAGAAAATGTCTAATTCCTCCCTCTGTTTATCACTCTCTTGGTGCTGATGAATACCATCATTGAAACAATAAAAAAGTGGAGGAAAACAAGTGACACACAAGAGCAAGCCACAGGCACAACATGCATGTGAAGGTCATGGATTTCCATTTATTGAAGGCATAAAGGCAAAGTAACACTTCAGTAACACCACCATCAGGAATCATTATTGGAAAAGCACAAATAAACAAATACACCAATTACACTGGAATGTAGTGCTGCAGGGAGGATGAAGGGTTGTTCTCTTATCAGTCGAATTTCGTTCGACTAGTCTCCACGGGAGGTCCTCTTCATATGAGACATCCATATTGTTTTTTTCTGCTACCAGTTAATGGGATAAAATCTGCTCTAACAAACAGTTGTGCTATAGAAGAGAGAGAAAGAAAGAGAAGCGTAAAAATAATTGCGCCCAGTCCAGTATTTAGCCAGATACCACCACAGCCTCATTAGAGCAATGGCATTATTGCCCAAGAGAGAGTAAAGCCATCCTACAGGAGTTTCGTGTCAGGAAGGTGGTGTATTGCTGATGCAATATCTGATGCAATGGCTTTACAAGCTCAGCTATTCTATTCTCAACGGCCCGGGCCGTTTGAACAGAGTGCAAATTATTAAGGCACAGTAGAGTGGCTGGTCACTACAAAGAGACTCCAGACACCTTTCAGACACGAGTCCAGACTCCAGACACGTATCAACTGTGCATTTGATCATTTAAAAAAAAAAAAAAACTTGCACAGAAAATGTACACGTCTCATTCACTATTTGCTACGGACATTCGATTGCAGAGTTCCAGATAAGGAGTGTCCTGGTAGGGCACAGACACTAAATGATATGGTAACATGATGAAGATTGCTCTCAAAGCGTAGCCACCACACTACATTCATTAGTACAGTAACACTTAAGAATAACTACCTATTCACATCTTTACAAACACTTTATAAATAATGAACTAATTATCAACCAAATGTTTATAAAGGGGCAAGAAATACCATGTTAACACAGCAGAAACAGCACAGTCACATCGGTCCTGGAAGTTGCTCCTAAGACCAGAAGGCATGAAACCACATAAAACTGACACAGTAGAAGTTGATTCCCACGCCACCGTGCAGTCGTGGTTTGGTTCTTACTCATTTAAAAACATTTGTTAAAACTTTGTTAAATGTTAATTATTATTAAATGTTAATAAAGTGTTTATAAAGCTCTTTTGGGTAGTTATTCTAAAATGTTACCATTAGTACAATATCACATATCATGTCTGCATGATGTAACAGCATTGAGTCCATACAACACTGGAGAACAAGAGCTCAAAAACCCGTAAAAACACGATCACCAAAAACCGCACACATACACACTTCGCAACAGCATTGTGTCCGACGAACATTGAGGGAAAATGTATCGTCAAAGAATACACACATTATTATACATACGCATTACACACCACCAATAACTACACCGAGAGCAGAGAACACAGGAGGTTTTGCTAGAATAACAAATCAAAGGAATATGTCTCAAAGTTGAACATGAACCACAAAATCAAAACAAAAACAATCCAATCTTGATCAGCATTACCAGTGTATCACAAAAAACAGCACACCTGAAATAAGCCACTTATTTGGAAGAAACTGGTAATAGTAAACTCTTGCCTTGACATGAGAATATCAAAAGACAGCAGAAGTCATCATTGTGGGCAAATGTTTAGGTAGGAAAGGGAGCAGCATCAAGGACACGATTAGCTAAAACGCCACACACACAGAAAGGTGAACAGCAAGGTCACTCTTGGGGGTATTATTCCTATGAAGGCTTTTTTTGTTTGCTTAGTACTGCCAAGCTGATAGCCTTTGATTAGATAAAAAACACTGCTTCCAGCATGGTATTGGGCAGGTCTCATGAAATATACAATACAATACAGAAGTGCTTTTGACAAGTATTCCAGTTAACCAGCATACAAATACATTCTTTTGTAAGACAATGCTGAGACCACCTGCGGCAGTGCTGGTAAATAAGAAATCTCATTACACCCATACATGTTTTTTAGTGACACATACAACACTGAGAAGGTCCTATAAAACTTTCCCTGAATTCCATTCCCCTCTCAGTCAGTTTATCACCTCACACAAGCCCGCTCGCCCTGCCCACCCGTCCTACTACTAACACACTGATTGGCTGAGTGAACAGTCAGCAGTCTTCCTGATTGGTAGCTGGTAGCTCATCAATTGAGGCAAAGGAGTGAGCAAAGGAAGAGGGGGGAGAAAGATGAGTAGGAGAGGAGAAGGATCAGGAGAAGATGGTCGATTTGGACAGGCAATGGCTTCACATCATCTTACAGCAGGAATTGTGCTTGCGTGCCTACGAAGAAGAAGAAGAAGACAAAAACCCAATGCAGTTGTAAGACACAAGCAAACAGTGAAATAAACCTCACAGTGGTTTAGCACAATACTGCATTACTGAAACACCAAATTCTTCCAGCTACATGGCTAGCTTAAAGTGATACTGTGCCATTTTTGGAATTAAGCTTATTGTACACCTGTCCTTGAGTTAAATAATTGAGTTATACCTTTCTCCTGTACTTTCAATCGTTCTCCGGGTATGGCAGTGCAAATTTTACCTCCATGCTAGCAATTAACTTTGAATCCTATGAGACCAGATGGCGGCTAACTGGTCTCATAGGATTCAATGTTAATTGCTAGCTTGGAGGTAAAATTTGCACTTCCATACTCAGAGAACGGTTAGAAGTTCAGGAGAAAGGTAAAACTCAATCATTTTACTCAAGGGCAGGTATAATATGAGCTTATTTCCAAAAATGGCACAGTATCACTTTAAGGTTTGTTGTTGTAAGCAACTGGACTTTTTCCTTGGAGTTTGGAGAGGTTTGAAGAGGAGCTTCATCAGTCGTGGTTGATGTAAGAGGGAAAAGTATGTATGGCGTAAAAATATCCAGACCTCATGACGGGCCAAATAAGTGGCTTTTCTCACCTTCATCATATATGTCACCACTGTAAGGTTTTGTGTCTGATGGTGGTGGTGACAAAAGCCTCCAAATGTGTCTCATTGGAGGCTAGAGTATAATTTTGGATCACAATTGCCTCTTTCCACTGCCGGTTTTCTGGTAGGCCAACATCTCGACAATTCACTACTCGGCCGTCACTTTTTGCTTTACAATTGAGCTGTGACGTGCTCTTCGTGCACTTTGTCAAGCTGTAGGCCTACCAGAAAACCGGCAGTGGAAAAGAGGCAAATGAGAACTAATATGTCTTATGTTGAAAGATGTTATAAAGTAAAGAAAGTGTTCTACAACACTCACAGTCTTGTAGAAGGCCTTGGATGTGTCGCCCAGTTGCTCTGATCTGGCCACAAGGTCATCCAGCTTCTCTCCCCTCTGCAGCAGAGACTCCATAGTGTTGTGCTGTAGAAAGCAGAAGGAGTTCATCAGTTAATCTATATCTCTCTATGAGAGAGAGAGAGAGAGAGAGAGAGAGAGGGCCCTGCCGTGGCCAACCGGTAGGACACTGTTGCCTGCCATGCAGCTGACCCGAGTTCGATTCCCGGCCTGGGTCCTTTGCCTACCCCTCCCCGTCTCTCTCCCAATTTGCTTCTTGTCCACCTCTCACACTGTCCTATCAAATAAAGTCGGAAAAAAAGAAAGAGAGAGAGAGAGAGAGAGAGAGAGAGAGAGAGAGAGAGAGAGAGAGAGAGAAAAGACTCACCAAAATAACTTTGGTCTCTTCAACTTCAGCCTGGACTTTTGTGAGTGCATCGGCTTCTCTGGGATTCTAAGAGGGCAAATGAAATCATATCACCATAGTAGCATGCTGGTAATGCATTAAATTATCAGTGTTCCCACAGACCATTCTTAATGAACAGAGATGTCAAAAGTAAAAGTAAATTCATAGTCTAAGTACAACACTAGCACATAATAGTATTACACAGGTGTTACACCATTTACGTACATGTACTCCATTGCACCAAATGAGGTATTGACTGTGTTGTTACTGAAAAACACTGAAAACCTATCAAGAGTGCACCACAAACTTGATCCAACCAGCGCAGATTCAGCTGATCTTAAGACAAGATGCACTGGTTACTCAGATGTGTTGGAAGGAAACTGTGTGTTTTTTTGTTTGTTTTTTAACTTTTACTTTTGACAGTTCTGTTCATGAGAGTGGGTGGGGGATGGGTAACCCAGTGTCAGAGACATGTGGCCATCTTAGCTGTAAAGGCTATGTCATGCAGTTTCAGATGAAATATAATATCTACTAAATACAAATATCATGCTATTTTTGTAAAATAACTTCAGTACATTTGCAATTCATCTGTCCTGGGGCCCTAGGCAAGATGGACGCTTGCTACCAAGGTGCCATCTGTACAAAAAAGTACAGGGGGAAACCCAGTAGGCCTATTGCTCAAGCAAGGAGCGTACCATCTAATTATTCTATGTGGGAGCAGAGGCACGTGTTGACAACTTGCAAAGCCCAGAGCGCTACGTGACACATGTCAGGGAGAACACCAGCGCAGCGTTTAGAGTTTCATTTTTAGCATTTCAGAGCTCCTTTGATGTGGTCCGAACCCTGTGCAGTTTACCATTAGTGTGTGAAGGAACCACGAAGGACGGAAAACCTGCAGGTGCTACGCAGACAAGCACAAACCCTGACATCTGTCACATCATGTGGCTCATCAGGTTAAATCAATGCCTGTCAAATGTTGTTTATTTGGACCCCAGTAGTGCGACAGTTATGGCATCATTTTGTTGGGATCCTGTTCTATTTGGTTGTTTAATAAGTAGTCTAGGTGAAACACGTTTGCATTATGTGTAGGACAGAGGAATATAGACCTTCAGTGCGTGTGTGTGTTTGAGCATGTGCGTACCTGGTATTTAGCGAGGTAAGGATCCAGTCCAGTGTAATGTATTGTATCAGGAGATCGAGTGCCCCAAAAAGAGGAATCAATCAGCCTGGTAAACTCATCCAACACCTACATAAAGCAACACATGCATTTCAACAGAGTCCTTGTTGTTGCTGTAATTCAAAAAATGTTTGCCATTAGTAGGTTAAATCATGATGACGTGGAGAAAGACCACAAAAGAGACACTGACGACTGATGACTTGTTCTATATATGGGCTTTCATGGAGACAATGACATGAAGGTGGCTTTCCTCTCAATGTTTAGGAAACATGGTGGTGCTAAAGCACCTGCCCCTTTGACCTACTGGACAAAAATGCCCTTTTTGAACGTTTTTTAATCACAATGTCCTGTGTTCCATGTTGACAAATGCATATGACAAATAATGGCCTGATATAATATAGCTTCTATGTAAAGCAACCAAAAGTTCCACATTATGCATGTTTTACAACCTACCCCCAGCACCTGCCCCCCAAAATGTCTGTCTGTGCACGCCACTGCTGACAACCATAACAAGTTAACATCTAGACTGTTACAAACCTTATCTATAAGTGAGAAGGCTACCCTCTGTGGGTACTCGCTGTCAGCGACCACCACCACGCTGAGACCATCATCTCGGATGTACGTATGGCACATATAATCTGAGGGTTTCAGAAAAAAAACACCAGGACATCTTATTTACCATCTACAAAATGAGCTTATTCGTCGTCAGACAAGAAACTTCTCTCACCTTTTTCTTTCACAGAGGATCGACTGCCACTTGCTGACCGTTCAACAATCAAGGAACAGGTAAATGCCATGAACTCTTGAACGCTGCAACACAGTTGTCATAGCATAAATTACGGTAATACTTCGACTGTCTCATAGTCTTCAGAAACACCAGAGCCCGAGGCCAGAGAAATATCTGCAACGCTGTAGACAGCAGAATACCTTACCTTGATCTTTGAAAGAAACTGAAAGATGACAAGTCGTAGGCAGCTTTCAGTAGATTTGGTTTAGAACTAGTTGCTCCTTTGAAGAGCACACTAATGCTGAAAAGCTTCATGGTGCTGTGACTCACTGAATGTTGAAGCAAGACAGACAGAATAGAAAGGATGTTTCATAGCCAAAGTATCGGTTACAAGCAGTTAAGGACACAACACGTCAATCACGTATTTGGGGAAAAGATTCGTATTCGTAATTACGACTACTTCATTTAAAATAATTTTCATTTCAATTTGGGCTTGATAGCTAGTTCGATTACTTGCTAGTTTGTTTAGGCTACAATGTCTGACCGGACTTAGCGGACAGGAAATAAACAATGCGACTGGTTGTAGCCTGCCATACGCAGATAATCGTATCGCTTGCAGTTTACAAACTGCACAAGACATTACTTACCGAAATCTTTTCTTTTTGTTGTTTCACTGTAAAATTCTTCTTCTAGTTTCTCATACAAGCAAACACTATTGCTAACGTATCCTAGTCACCATGGCAATACAGTCCTACATTGTAATTTCTTCCGGATGGAAACGCCTTTCGCATATTTTGTCCGGGGGGATGGGAACGCGTCAGAACAGGGCTTTTGACACTGACAGGCTCACTCGAATCGTGTTCTTCTCACAACACAATCTTTATTTACATTCATGAAATAATTTCACATATACAAAGCATAGGTAATTCATCTACTACATATCATAGTTAGAATGGTTTAACAACTATTATCTGGTTACAAATTAATTTACATGTCAATAAATAAAAAGGTGAATCAACCATCCCACTAATTCAGCAGGTGCAGCTGAGGATGTATCATACAATTTCAGTCTCCTCTTTGTCTTTCTGTCTACCATCATTTCAGAACTTCAAGTGTCTTCAAGTGTTCACACATGCCTATCACCAGTGTCAGAGGCCACTTCACCTCTAGACAGCGAAGTGTGATGTGGCATCATCATTGGGTATGTAACCTACATGTTTCATTTGTAAACAAAACCCTTGGATGACCTAAAATGAGCCAGGGGAACCTATGCATAGGTGTACATGCGTATAGACATTTAGACTGTACAGCTGTGACTAAATATCAAAAACATGGGAGGAATTCTCCTGAAAAGCTGGCATGTTTTTTTGTTTTGTTTACACATTGAAGTAATCTCTGTATGTTGAGTTGCCGGCCGCAGAGGTAAGATGTCCACTGTGTCCACATTCAGAGCCTTGCTCAGCTCATCATCCAAGTCATTCTCCCGCCTGGAGAGGTGTGTAAAAGAGACCTCTGTCTGTGTGCGTGAGCTGTAGCCAACAATATTGTGCAGCTGCCGTCCGTCCTGAGGTGCTGTCCCGCTTCATGCCTCCTGCGTAGGCGTTGAGGGCCCATCATCAGTGTTTCAGTATGTTAGTGGGACAACATGCAGGCCGCCATCTTGCAAGCCACTGCAGAGATCAATGCAGCACCTCGTCCACTTCCCTCTTCCGATTGGATGAAGGTTATGTCACAGTTTGGTGTCAGCTCCCGCACAATGTTGTGAAATCTTTCTTGGAAGCTGAGAAGGAAAGAAGCAGTCTTATTAGTTTTATTTTGATTGAGGGGGAAAGGGTAAGTTGGGTCATTCCATGTCAATTCACACGCCCTCCCTCCCCAGGTGACCCTCTTGAATTAACCTGTTTTTTTACAGACAGACAAGCTACCTTTTGATGCCAACTTATAGAATACCCTGTTTAAACATCCGACCTCTAATGGTTTTGGAGAAGAGTCCGTCCCAAAGTTTGGATACCATGCCCCACTTTTTGAGCTCACAAAGGTGCCATAAAGAACTGTTGTTTTGGAGTTATAGATCTTGGAAAGTGTGCATACTATTGGAGTTACAACTGATTTTCCATCATATTTGGGAACATTTTTGGGGGGATTTTATTTAAATAGTTTGTAAGCTCTGCACAGTATCTGGGTCTACTGCCATCTATTGGTCAACCATAGTAACAGTCTAAACAAAAGTTATACATTTGGTGACCAGTAGATGGCAGTAAGATAACGATCACTATGGAACAATAGACAGTAGATTATTGTGAAGAACTGCGGGGGAAAAAATAAGGCACATCTGTCCATGGGGTTTAAAGCTCTTTTAAGCTATCAAGCGGCTGATAGAGTGGAGAGAGAGAGAGAGAGAGAGAGAGAGAGATAGAGAAAGAAAGAGAGAGAGACCCTACATACTGTAGCCTGGGAGCCCACACCGCCCACTTGATCCCCTATCTGTCAAGTCCCCTCACCGTGGATGCAGCTTGTAGACGGATCCATCCACGCCGACGGTGATCTTTAGCGCCTCCTGGCTGCGCCGCTCCCTCATGCGGTTAATGACGCCCGCCAGGCCTGCCCCGCACATGTGGGCCGCTCGGGTGGACACACGCTCGCACGCCAGCCGCACGATGTCACAGTCCAGCTCAGACGGCAGCACACCCAGCATGCTGAGGATGTTGAAGATCTGTTTCCTGTCCCCGGCGTCACTGAGGGTGGATGAATGAAGACGCACACATTCAGATGTAAGGATTTGGATTTGAAGACGCAGGAGATGCAAGTTCACATATTAAGGGACCAGGGCTCTAAATTAACTTTTTTCATCAGCAGCCAAAATGTCTAGTAGATGGTAATCTTACCAGTCAAACATGCACTCACTAATGGGCCAAAGTGGCTAGTAGGTTGGCTTTCTACCAACCAAACTGAAATTTCACCAGCATTTTGCCGGTTGGCTGGTGTCAATTTATAGCCCTGTTAAGGACTACCCATATTTGTGGAATCCAGTGTTAAATCCAGTGTTTTTATGATTGCAATGTATCATATTACCCTCTATGCATTACTGTCTGTATATTCATATCTACTCTGGCACTCAACTAATGATGCTTGCACACTTTCCTTTGGCGTCACCAGCTGTTTTTATAAACATATCTGAGCTAGGAGCTAAGTGCCTTTCTCACCTCTCAATCTGCGAGACAAAACGTGTCTCAAAGCTTCCTCTGGTCTTGAGGATGTCGGACGCTTCACCGTTGAAGAGCAGATCCTCGTTGACCAGCTTTAGCAGCACCAGTCGCACCAGCTCCCCCATGTATTTGCCACCAATCAGCTTCTCATACCTACAGATACACAAAAAACACAGAATTAGACTGGTTTGGGCATTAGAAAGACACAAAATTGAGGGGACACATTTGGGCTTGCATGCCCACCCACGGGGACCTCTGTTCGAGTCCGGCCGGGGTCATTTCCCGATCCTCCCCTGTCTCTCTGTCCCATTCGCTTCCTGTCACCACTTTCAATTGTCCTATCAAATAAAGGCATAAAAGCCTCTAAAAAAGAAAAAAAGAAAAGAAAGACACACAATTACAATACTCCACTGATGAATGAAGACCTGGCATCACTGAGGATGCTTCTTGCACCCTGGCCTTTATATATACTGGAGGCAATGTTTTATTGATGCATCTTGCCCTGGCCTAGATTGTTGCTAACTTGATTAATATTTCCATCTCAATTAAAATACATCAACCACTCTGAATATACAGTGAGTGTTGTGGTGTAAGAGATTGAGTAAATGGAGACGGATCTCTGAACAAGACCAATGAGTAAGACTGGAGATTAAAAAAAACAAAGATCATTACCTCAAACAACAACTGATACGAGCAAAAAACCAAAAGCAAACCAAACCACACCAAAACCTATATCAATCTCATCTGCAAACAATGTGGTTTAAGACAGTGGTTCCCAACCTATGGGTCGGGACCCCCCTTATGGGTCGCCAAAGATCCACAGGGGGTCACGGAGCCCTCTTGATTTTAAGGGGTTTCGTTTTAAATATATATAAAGCCCATGTTGAATAAAAGACAAAGCATTTAACTAATAAATGCATAGATGCAAAAAATTGTAAGTGCTACATTAAACATTTATTCTATATTTGACCAAAGACGAATTGAGCAATAAAATAACTAAAATAAGTTTTCGCAGGAAACGGAGGGCATCTTGTGACTCCGTCTCGTGCGGGCGCTCGCGTGGTTGGGTCACCAAAGCTTACAATAGTAAAAACATGGGTCCCTGAAGAAAAAGGTTGGGAACCAATGGTTTAAGAGACAACATGAGAAGACCAGATAGACCTACTGCTAGACTATGAGTCTAGTTCTCTTATGTCATTTGGCTTCCCCATATCAATAGGCCTACCTCACGCCTAGCCGCTGGTAATGAAAGACAGATGGATGAAAGAGAGATAAGAAAGATAGATAAAAGACAGAAGATAAAAAGGATGCGAGAAAGAAAGAGAGAGGTTTGCTCGCAGGGCAGGCAGGCTGGCAGGAGTGCAAACTGCGAAGTGAAGTGTCAAGAGCCATGCAGGCAGCAGAGAGGGAGGGTGGCCCACAGTAAACAGTCATTAGAGGCACCTGGCTAATGATAGCAAGCGTCCATTAATCCCCCTCTCTGTGCGCTGCGGCTGACGTGGCCCCCGCTCAGGCCTGCTGCCGCCGTGCAGAAAAACAAGACGGTTGCCTGGAGACCAAACATGTGGCCCGGCTGGCCCCGTCGGTCGAGGACGTCACAGCAGCAAGGAGATGTGGATGGAGTGGGGAGGAGGAGGAGGAGGAGGAGGAAGGGGAGTGGCAGAAGGATAGAAGAAGAGCAAGCGATAACAAGAGAAAGAGAAAGAGGGGGAGATAGATAGAGCGAGCTATAGCCAGTGTGTACAGAGGCGATTCTAGGGTGACTTGGGGCCCCAAGCAAAAACTCAAAAGAGGAACGTTTGCTACAAATCACCACTACTGCAGTTTAAAGTCTTAGCTGTTATTGAATTCTCCGCCTATGGGCTTGGGATCCCCGATCGGCTGCCTGCCTAGCCTGGTGACATGATGCGCCTCTGAGTGCATACATCATTAGCGTGTTGGTGTCACAGGAGAAATGTGACCGTGAAACGTGTGCACGTGCTGCAGGCACATCAGGCAAATCAGCTGGTGGCTAATGAGCATACGGCAGGCTACTGTACACACATGCGCCCGTGCGCGTCATAGCGCAGCTATTTTTCTAGGAATGGTGTTTGCAT
This sequence comes from Engraulis encrasicolus, assembly GCF_034702125.1. NCBI lineage: Eukaryota > Metazoa > Chordata > Actinopteri > Clupeiformes > Engraulidae > Engraulis > Engraulis encrasicolus. The sequence continues at coordinate 39,703,289 of NC_085859.1, read as the reverse complement.
GGGCCCACCGCTAGTCCGTTAGCTAGCATCTGTGTGCAGTTAAGAGGATGCAATTAGGGGGAAAACACTCACATCACTCAGGGCTGCACTTATGAGTGAGCGTTTCTCTCACAGGCTATACTCTGGATCATGTGAAATGTCAAGTAAATGTCAAGCCAATGTAGCTTTCACATTGCTTTCGCTCCTCAAGTTTAGCATAAATCTTAAGTTTGTCCAGGGTTATCATATTAAAGCTCGATTTTCAATTCATCATACAGATGTAAAAGATTAGATTAATTCTAAGGCTACTCATAAGATTGAGTGCTCAGGACCATAGAAGCATAGTATTAAAACCAGTGTCGTGCACTTCTTGTTCACGGCGCATTTAGAATTATTCTAATCTATTCTGAAAGTGCAGCTTCTTGCCAAAGATGCCTTAATATTAGAAGAGTTTGTGACCATTTGAAAGTGTGCACATGTTACAGTAAAAGCCAAAATTGAGCTCTTGAATAGGCAACACAACCAACACGATTTCAAAACAATTCAATCTATCATCCCTCTGCAAGCCTCCTGCCCTGAGCGTTTTGTGAGGGGGTGCTGAACTTACAGCTGCTCTCCTGGGTTGAGGGACGTCTCGTCCACGACGCGGTCGTACTCGAGACGGAACTCTTCCAGCTCGCCGTTGGCCCCAAAGGCTCCCCACTCTGTGTTCACACACATACGACCCTCCTCGCCCTCCACCAACTCCACTGTCCGCATTTCCTCCATGTAGCACGCATTACAACCAGTACCTGCAGAGAGAGAGAGAGAGAGAGAGAGAGAGAGAGGGATAGAGAGAGAGAGAGAGAGAGAGAGGTGGGGAGAGGGAGAGAGTTGAATATGTGGAGAGAGAGAGAGAGAGAGAGAGAGAGAGAGAGAGAGGTGGGGAGAGGGAGAGAGTTGAATATGTGGAGAGAGAGAGAGAGAGAGAGCATTCTTTGAACCACAGAGAACCACTCTTGTCCAAATTTGCACTGCAGGGTTATAGCTGAAGCTCATGGAACAACGCATTACTGGATAACTAAACGAGACACAGAAAGGCACATAATTCATTGTACACAATTTACAATTAATACAGCATGTGAATTACTATGAAACTCAAATCTGTCCTAAAAAATATCTTAACGAAAGTCTAACATCAAATATCTAAAAATGGCTTAACGTGAGTTCTTATTCGGAAGACTTCGTCCGCCATCTCTATGGGAGTAAAGCTGATTGGCTGCCGACCCGACAGCCAATCAGCTTTACTCCCATAGAGATGGCTCACTCATCTCTCTCACTCTAAGAACCGGGGACATATCCATGTCCTAATGTTTTACTTACCAACAATCATGCCCACTTCACAGCTGCGGTCTTCATAGTAGCAGGAGATCATGGTGGCTACTGTATCATTCACCATGGCCACCACATCCATTTCAAAGTCCTGTAAAAGATTAAAAAAAAACACTCGTTTGAGAAGAGTGAGAAAACCCATATTAGTTCATTATCTCGCAGATTGGCCTCGGATGTCTATTAATGGTAAATTAATAGAATGTGAATGAATTGCCCCAGGATACCATCGCACACACACGCGCACACACACACACACACACACACACACACACACACACACACACACACACACACACTATGGAGTCAAGAAGTGTACACAGTACACTATTACGTACCCCTCTCCTCTTGATGGCGTCTCTTAATAGTCCCACCACGTTGTTCCCCTCTGCTCCCGAAGCCTTGAAGCCTTTGGTCCAGTTCAAAAGAATGCCCTGTAAACAAATTCAATAAATCAATACATGTCCATAAATCAAAAAGTCATAAATAAATCAGCTTACAGTTTACTTAATATCAAAACACCCAAATACATCCAAATTTAACTACAATAGTGATGAGATACTAAGCATCAGTAACACACTCACTCTGTTTTCAAGACTGCTTCAAAGACTGTTTCATGTTCTCACCTTATCAAGGTCCTCGTGCCGCACAGGGAAGGAGAAGGTGAACCCCAGAGGAAGCTTCTTGTGTTTGATTTGGTGTTTGTCCAGGAAGTCTGAGATGCACTCAGCAATGTAGTCAAAGAGCTGTGTGAAGAGGTGAGTGCACGTGTTTTTATTATTTAAAAAATATATTTTAACATGTCAATCTGTGCTAGAGTCTTGTTTTGAGCTGACTTGACTTGACTTGTACTATACATCACAATAACTATCATTGGTTCGTATCCATTTTTCACATTATTTGTAACAACTGTAAGTCAGACCTAAACCTAAACATCTATGTGTCCCACCTTACAATTTGGGGGAAAGTATTTTTGCAACTTTAAAACAATGTTTCCTAAAGCATTTCAAAAGTTCAGCAAAGTTAACAGAAGAAAAATCTCTCTGTAGTTCTTCATGACCAGTCCAGTTTTCTACTTTTTCTATAGTGACCAAATACATTATGGTGATCAAATACGAAGACTAGGGTATGACAGACAATTCCACTTTAAACCAATAGGTAGGATGATCAGAAACAAAAACGACTTATTACTGCTTTAACACTTTCAAGTTGATAATCTGCCTCGACTACTACCGTACGTTGTTTGCACACAAATGGCAAATAAGGCACTTTGAACTTTGCTCACCATCTCCGCAGTGCCCGTCATGGCGTCCTGTGGAATGGAGTACATCTGGTGCTTGGTCTCCACCTTCCAGCCCTTCTCCTCGTCCTTGCCCACCTTGACCAGCATCACCCGGAAGTTGGTGCCACCTAGGTCCAGCGCTAGGAAGTCACCCACCTCTGAGGGCCAGGTCAGTGTCATGGATGAGGGGGAAAAAAAAGATATCTCATAAATTACAAATGTCTTCAACACATAAACAGTTTTCATTTTGGAAAGCTCAATTTAGAAGAAAGTGGAATATGAATAAAGGAAAATAAATTATAACTGGTGAACATTTCGGTAACACTTTATTTTAGCACCTATTTAGCATTTTTACAATGTGCCTGTATAAGTAACTTCTAAGGCATGTACTAAGCAAAATCAAACATTTGTTAGGCATGTAGTCAGAAATGTCTTGTACATGCACAACAAGGGATTTATTACCAATTCAACCGCAGTAAGGACCTAGTAGGCCTTTGCTTTTGCTCAGTACATGCCTTACAAGTTACTTATGCAGACATTAACATTGTATGTATTAGTGCTAATAGATGTAGCACTAAAATAAAGTGTTACCAAACGTTCAAGTGGGGCCCAAGTTGGAAAAAGTTAGTCTACAGTACCTGAGCCCTCGGGGGTGGAGCGCACGTAGGTGGGCAGCATCTTGACGCTGGCCTCGCTGTGGGTCTCCAGTCGCAGACCGCGCTCCATCTCCTGCTGCATTCTACTCATCACCTCACGCAACTCCTCCGTCTTCAGCTGGAACTCAGACAGGATCTGGTCCACCTGACCAGCAGAACAGAAGGAGGATAGATAGATAGATAGATAGATAGATAGATAGATAGATAGAGAGAGAGAGAGAGAGAGAGAGAGAGATAGATAGATAGATAGATAGATAGATAGATAGATAGATAGATAGATAGATAGATAGAAAGAGAGAGGTAGAGGGAGGGAGGGAGAGGCAGTGGGAAAACAGGGAGATACAGAAAGAGATGAGGAAGGGAGAGAACAGAAAAACGTTAATATTGATAAAAGGAAGTGGGCAAAGCCGAGAGACAAAGAACAGAAGGAATAGGGGAAAAAAAGTCCGACAATCAATGGAAAGGAGAAAAGAAAGTGGAATTAAAGAATAGAAAGGGGAAAGCGTTTGATTAAAAAATATATTTGCAATCTACAATTATCAAGGTATCTTCCCCTACAAACACAAAATATTTCCTCTTAGTCAAGAGAAAATATGATTACAATAGTAGGCCTAATGTATTCCAAACTGCAACATTTCATAGTAGCAAATCACTTCTTTCAACATAACATAGTTTCAAAAACCACACTTGACCACACTTGTTGACCAGTTTAGCTTTGTTGGAAAGAAAGAAAGATTAGAACGGCTGAAACTTCTTCTCCACATTAACAGTCACGACGTAGTTGAACGAGTGAGTTGTTTCGTAGTTTTTCAAAGGTGTGTAAATGGCATTTAAAAATGTTATCACCCCGGTCTTTAGTGCAACAGCCATCCTAAAAAAAAATCACAAATTCATACTAAAGCGAAGACTTTTGCTGTTGCTTACCATGAGAATCCTCTCCAGAATGGATCTGTATTGGATGGGCATCACGAGAGGCTGGTCGAGACAAGTACTGACACAGAGCATGTTGGCGGCGCTTCTAAAGGTGCGAGTGTGTTTCGAGTCTGACGTATGTGTGTGTACAGTACATCTCTGAAGTGATGAGCCCGCTTTATATGGTGGATGAGGGGGGTTGGTCTGAAAAGTGGTGGTCAGTGCTGTGTACACACATGTGACCACTCCCAATGTCCCCTCTCAATGTATACACATTAATGCCAACACAAACACGCTCACACCTCCCCATCTCTCTCTCTCTTTCTCTCTGTCACACACACAGACAGACACACACACACACACATACACACACACAGACAGACACACACACAATGTCTTTTCCGAAACACCCTGAAACGCTAGCAATAATTTGGGTAGAACTTTGTGTGTGCTTGGCTTTATAGAAACGTATTCAGGATAAGAACTATAGAAATAGAGGAAAACAAGGAGAGAGAGAGAGAGAACTAAGAGCCTAATTTTAGAAACCATCATTCTGTTTCTAATCTGTACATTAAATCTAAATGTTTATATTTTTTTCTCTCCTTAAATAATGTATGATGTGTACAAGCATACAGATGCACAAACAGATTTACATGTAATGTGCAGCCCATTTTACATCAGTTACATATAGTGTAATCTCTAATAGCCTACTACAACCTTATTGTCATTCATAAAGTATAATGTGTTTGCACTGCCTTTATTTAGAGTTAAGGCTAGTGTTAAGTATGTAGTGTCCATGCTCTGTCTGAATATGAACATATTTTTGTTTCTAGAGTTAGGGTTAGGTAAGTTGGGGTTACTTGTAGTTTTGTTTGTGAATAGCTTCAGCAAACCCAATCTTTCATGTCCAAATTTGTGTTCTTTAATTCTGTAATACATGTATTATTTGTAAAAGTGACATTGTACTAATCTACTCCAGGTAAATATAATATTTTGATTTGGTTTGAATGGTTCTGACCATCTGATATTTGGTGTCAAAGAGTTTATAAAGCAGAAACGTTTTTTTGACACAGTTAGGCAATAGTGATATCGTACGAGATAGTTGAAGATTTACGATTTGAGGTCCAAAAATCAATCAATTGCTAAAAATAGTTGAAAGGAGTTCATAACCCTTCTAAATATAGACCTCATCCCCATCTAAGCTAAATATAGTGCAGTTTGTCAACTGGCTATTGACCCATCCTGGCTTATCTGCAATGTTTGCAATGCAGGAACTTTCAGCATTCTTTACACATAAGGGTAGGGCCGCCGACAGGGGCGGACAAAGGGGGTATGTTGTCTCGGGCCCAGGGAGATAGGGGGCCCAGAATTGGGTCCCCATTACATTGCATGAATTGGGTAGGGGGCTCTTTCAGATGGCTTTGTCCCGGGCCCAGTAAAAGCTGTCAGCGGCCCTGCATAAGGGTAACATGTGCAAATGAAAAAATAAACCAACTCTTTAATTCACAACAGCTACATTCAATAATAATATAAGAAATGAATGGTGAGGAAGTAAAAACTTAAGCATTTGAAAGATCATGAGCCAACAAGCCAACAAACTCTGATCATTCTCTGTGTGGAGGTCTCCATCGTCAATCCCATCACAAACAAACGCTCCTCCAAAAACTAGAATACCAGTTCAAACAGAGGTTTATATTTAGACCTGACCCACTATTTGAGGTCTTTTCCACCAAAAAATAGTCCAGTCACCCTGGACCTTAACACAGCCTTCGCTTAAGCAGGCGAAATTTCATTGACATTCACAGATATTTGCTTTTTATATCAGTAGAATATTGTTACATGCATCAGTTAAAGTCAAACAAAAACTGTGAACTACAAAAGCAGCCTTTGAAAGCCATGGGTTTATGGCAGGCAGCAGTGGGTAGGCAAAGAGGAAAAGGGTAATTTGCAAAAAACGTAGGCTACACATGGGTAGTCTCTGAATGTGTGCACAATGCTTGTTTGCTGGGCATCATCACGCGTTATTAACTTTCTCTCTGTCTGTCTCTCTCTCTCCCTCTCTCATTCTCACTTCCTGCCTAAGTGGCGTATTGTGCAGGTATAATATGTTTTCGAATTCAAGCAAGAAAGACTTATTTTTGAGACTAATCTAAAGACTCGTGAATGTTGTTATTACTAAATATAATTATAGGAGAGCTTTCATTCATCCAGGTTAGGCTAGTTCAAGGGTCAGGAATGTCTGGAGGGCTTTATACGACCCTTGAGGCCGTCTTATTCGGCCCGGATATCATTTTAATATTTGGCAGTAAAATATGACATGTTTTTAAAGAAATCTTAGAAATTACATTTGCAATACAATTAAGTTCTATTTTCAGGGGACCAAGTGAAGGCTGGGTCTGTTGGCCGCCTTCGATAAAGGCCTAAAGTGCAGGGAGAAATCCTGGCTTGTGTTCATAGTACAGGCCTTGGAGGACTTCATAAAATTTGAAGTGGCCCCTCGAATGAAAAGGGTTCCCCACCTCTGGTCTAGTCAAAAAAAAAGGTAAATTATGAGCAAGTGGGCAAACACTTTGTTGTACAGGTTCTTTCTTAGTGTATCTACATGTAGCAACATCTAATACGGTACTATATATTTACAGTATACTACATACCTTGCCCTAAAGTGTAGTGTACATAACGGTACATGCTTCACCTGTAGCCTACGTAATGTATGTCAGGGACCTTAAAATAAATTGCGCCCACAACAGAATGGGAGAAAGCAGAAAAACATCCAAGCATGCATAGCAGTAGGATAATTGACTCAAATCAGTCTGTGATTGCCATATACCCATTTCAAAATGCATGATGATCAACTACAGGTCATTCATTTCAAAATTCGCCATTGTGTGTATGTTCACAGGGTCCATAACAAGCAACTACTTCAAACATCGCCCATGTGTCTTGCACAGCTGAATAGACAAAGCTTTTCGACTAGGTTTTTCATCCATTCACTATTTGCAGTGTTCACACGGATGGAAAAAAAACATTTGACAGACAAAAAGTGAGCGAACGGGGGTGGCTCATGACCAGTTATGCCTAGGGCCTCCAAAACCTTAGCAGTGGCCCTGGAGCTGGGAGTGCAGCGTCTTCTCAGTATCTGTGATGTCAGTGGACTTCCCGAATAAGCCCTTTCTAAGAATACTCTCTGACTACCACTGGTGTAGCATGATAAGATAGCAAGAATTACCTTGTTCTTTCTTGGTCCATCTTCACTGCTTAAAGGAGCAGACCACTCTTTTTTATTTTCACTTATTTGCAGTTTTTCCCAGCATTCTTCATGAATATACATATCATTTTCTTCTCAGTGTTTTCAGTACTTAGATTTATTTGATCAGAATTATTAGCATAGCTTAGCATAATCACTGGAAGGAACTGGTAACTTAAGCATCAAGCCACAAGTGATCACTGGACAGAATTAAGTTGCTGTTTCACACTCTGGTGAGTTTTACCTTCACTTTAAAGTGGTTCATAACATAAGTAGGCCTACATTTGATGATGTTTTATTTTGTACCATAGACTTGCATTACTATGCCTTATTTGGCTATACTGTGAAACGGGGCAATGCAAACACATAAACGAAAATGATATGCACATTCATGAATATATTCATGAATATATTCATGAAATACTTTTTAAAATTCTTTTAATAAATGTCAAGTGATATAACTTACTGTAAAATCATAAACTTTCCCCATGAAGAGGGAGGAAAATGTTTATTAAAACCCTGTGAATGAAATGCATCTGAATATCCTAGAATATCGCACCCAGCTTTTCCGTCTGAATGCCCCCACCCCCACTTGTCACCATCTCACCTGGAAACATCCATTGGTTCATTGTAGTGCAGTAGTTTGCCTTCCAGGGCTGGACTAGGGGAGAAATAGGGCCTGGGCACTTTTGGCTTAAAGGGGCCCCTCATAATTAGCGGCGCAGAACTGACTCACCCCCGCACCCTCGTGGGGCCCTTTAAAAAAAATGGTGCAGGGTGCAGGGCCTACCGGGGAATGCCAGATGGGCAGTCCAGCCCTGTTGCCCTCTATGGAGGTATGTGAGCAACATAAAGCACAATATAAAATATTGCACACGTCATATCCTCCTGAGGTTATGTAATCATTTAGTCATTCTGGGTTATAGCCACAACGTCTTTTTTAAATTATTATTTGTAAGGGGCTTGATGTTGAGTGAGGGGAGGGGACTATCAAAGGTGTATTAATGATTTAAAATGTAAGGCTGTATTATACAGTACACCGGACAAATATGTTTCTGGAGAGCTGATTGTTTTGTAAGCAATGAGTTGCTATTAGCTCAGGGGGAGAGATAATGGGAGTTTCACCAGTAAACCCCACCTGTTGAACACACTTCTTTCATTTTTTACATTTAAACCTTCAAGAAATGTGTATGGTTAGGGTTAGCAACCCTATGCAATGATCAAGAGAAATACAAAACAAACCCCAAAAAAACAATAACTTTAACCAGCAATAACCAATAACCTCTAATTAGATTACATTACATTTGGAAGATGCTTTTATCCAAAGCAACTTACAATCGAGTAAACATGGCCCTTACCGTTATGTGACAGTCTTGTTTTTGATGACAACGTCATAAACCACTTCAAACTAGGCCCTGCGTACTGTATGTGCTAACTGAAAAACATGCAAGAAAATGGTCACACCACAGATTGATTTACCTTTTCCGTAGTGTGAGGATCCATGCCACATCTCCCTACTCCCATAGGTGCGGATTTCAGCAGACTTTCTGAGTACGTATTTTTTTCTTTTTTTAAGATGATTTGTTCTTTTATTTTGAAAGAGAAAAGTGTGACTTGCAGTTTATAATTTGTAAACAGATGAAATACAAAAGGGCTTATTTATCCATCGTGTCGCAGTAATCATGGCAGTCTGCTAAGGACTGATTTCATGAAAAAAAAACAAGGCAACATAATCCTTCTCCCTGTCACAGTGACTTTAAGGAGTCAACATCGCTGCAGCATCTTTTCAACTTCCCCAAACACGTTCTTGAGCAATCCTCAAGCAAATCTTAAATAATCCAATGTCAATCGACCAATTTTTTTTATCCCCCTTCCACAAAGAGCTGTATCATGCAGGTCTGTTTGGACGGTTCCACTCTCTGGCTGTTGTCTCTGTGTAAACGTACATCTTCAGGAGTCCATCTTGGTCATCTTGTGCCAATAACAGAGGTCCCAGTTTGGGTCGTCTCTCTCACCATATTGCACGCAGGTAGCCACTGTCTCCCTCAACCCCTGAGGCCTTTAATTACATAGTTTCTCCTGTTAGGTTCTCAGTTGTAATCCATCTGAAGTTATTCCCTTTTTTGAAACGCAGAATTCCTTTTCCTCCTCTTTGGTTTCTCTTACTTCTTACTGACAACTGGTTTTGACAGTAGCTTTGGAAACCAAACACTTTCACCCATTTTCAAGTAAGTCTCTATCTCTCTCTCTCACATACACACCTGTCCCAGTCCACAACCACACCGAACACAGGTGGTGTGTGGCTATCCAGCAGTATCCATGGCAACCCTCTCCAAAAGCACTGTCCTGGAAATCTCTCAATACTATGGAAAATACTTAGTAGGTTGTGTGTTAAGTGGTCAGAGGAAAATTGTTAAATGGGGCAAAATTACTTGAGAAAACACTGAATGAGTAGCCCTCAGCCACGCAATTTGCTCAAGGAAAACTGACTGGCACACGGCTTCACCAATCATGTGCTTTTCTTCACTATCTAAATGGTATATGCAGGTCTATACATCCAAGCGATCTTCAGGAATGTGTCTGTGGATGACAATTCATGACAGTATGTGTTACTGTAATCTTTTTAATACGACTTGGTGTCCAGTGTTAAGGTGTCCAGGTTTTAGGCCATTAGTGGTCTTTAGTGCCTTGAACAATTGACAGGCTACTCAGCGTGCACAGATAGGGATGAGGTGGTGCTAAAGCACCTGCCCCTTTTCCCTACTGGACAAAAAAATGAAAGTACTGTGGCCCATGTTGACACGATCATTGCCAATTTTTCATAATGAAATACATGTTACAATACAACCTCGATATACAGTACATAAGTATAGCCTCTATAGTCAATAAGACAGCTGGGAGTTCCACATGCCTCCAAAACCCCTTCAGCAACTGCCCCTTCCAAATTGTCTGTGCACGCCACTGAACATACTTTTTTGCCTTACCTTTAACCTTGCTGGAAACACCAAACACCGGTGCACTGCTTATCTAACTGTTCCGGTAGGGCACATGGCCGTAGCCAGCCATGTGAAGTAGGCGAGGTCCATGATGCGCGCGCGAAGCGTGCGCCGAAATTGTATTATTAATATAAAATATAAATTAAAAATTAATTCATAAAATAAATAAATATAGGCTACACAGGCCTATATATAGGGCCCTCCTCTATGAATGTATAGGCCTAATGTGAAATAGTAAATATGTAGACATGTATAACAATAAATATGTTGTAGTTTTCAGCCAACTCAGCCTATTCCCTTTGAATGACTATGCTTTGGTATCATGCCTCTTTTATTATAAACAGCATCCTCCCAGTAAAGCCCTTTGAAAGGAAACTAAGGCTTGACCCTGAAGTTGCACAATAAGCTACATCCTCAGATGGCAAGTTGCTCAGCCATTCATATTTTTCTCCCAATGAAATTACACTTCAGCTGTTTTCCTCCAAAGATACAGGGATAGCTATATCTCTGTAGTGCAAACCACCTATTTTGGAGTAAACTTTTTTCTTCCTAGAGTCGCATCAAACGTTTTGTTTTTATTTACTTGTTATAGTTCTTCACAAGCGCAGAGGACAAAAGTCTTTCAACGAGAAAGAAAAGTAGCCTATCCTCCGCGCTCCTGAGCCATCTGATGCGTCACGGCTATGCAGACACAGTAGTCACGGGAGCCTCTTCAGGTGTGGATATTTTACTGCGATTGACTCTGACGAAGACGTGGCAACGTCGATAGTCTTGGCACTTGTCCAAATTAACAGGAAAATATCCACACTTGAAGATGTTCCGGTGACCTCCTCTGTCAGTGTTTATCACATGCTTTCCAATTTACAATCAATTACCTTTCACGGATATCCTGCTTTTACCTTTTATGCAGCAACTGATGCAGCAGCCGGCCTTCTTAAAATAATGACTCAAATGGCTTTTTAAGACACCATAGCCTACTTGTTACGCATGAGCTTTATGTAGGCTATACAACGGTTGGCTTTCTGTCAGCGGAGATCTCATCAAGCGCGGGCTTTCTGATAGCGGGGATCTCACCAAGCGCGTGCTTAATGGGCGCGTTCGTAACGGCACATTACTGCGCAGGCTGCACACGCACACTTTGCCATTTCAATGCATTTTTCCAACCAGAAAGCATGGTAATTTTGCTTTGCGCAATGCTCTGTCACGAACGCGACCAAACACTTGCGATGTCGGCTGAGTTGCGTTCTCTCCCACGAGTCGCACCACTTGCGATATTAATCAATCTTGTTTACTCTCAAAAACAGAAAACACAAAGGCAAAACTAGAACACATAGCACATGGATGTTAACCACAGTTTGCAAAGGACGCTTCAAAAAGGTTTATAGATGTTTTTGTGTGTTTCAGTTGGTCATATTTGCCGTTAAAATAATAATAATAATAAAAAAAACCTCTCACGATAGGCGAGGTCCGGACCTCGGTAGCCTCAAATGTAACTACGGCCATGGTAGGGCACTGTCACTGTGAGGTTAACACAGCTGAAGATGTCAAACACTGACACTTTTTTTTTGCACTGATGAAGGTCTGAGGACCGAAACGTTTGCACCCCCACTTGGTAGCACTTTATTTTATTTTTTGTTTAAGTTGATGGATTAAAACACCTTTCCTGCATCGGCAACCCTTGGTGTGCGAGTTCTCTTCTTCCTCCTGTGTTCCACAGTGAGGTTAACACAGCTGAAGATGTCAAACACTGACAGTCACCCCTTTCCATATTAGAAACCATTTTATTCGTCTTAATTGCTAACTTAAGAACAATTAAGCCTCTTCACAAAATAATGATTAAAACAAATATACAATATTGTTGAAACGCTCAGCTTGTTGTCAATTTGCTTAAAATCTGGAAAAGTTTCTTTGAAAAACTGATTGAAACCATAAACATGTCCCCTCTCTGTAAAGTGAAGAGCTTTCTTGAAGGGCATAGGCGTGTTCAACATTCAGGTTAAAAAAATATGGGTGATAGTTAAACAAAAAATCCACACAATCAAATTAAAATGACGAGGGCATAGGCCCGAAATGCATCTGCGATACACATGGTCTAAATAAATCTTATAGAATAAGCTTGTGCAGTTCCCTCTACTTCAGTGATGTCAAACTCAAATTGATCAAAAATCAAAATCAAAATCTGGAGCAAAGTTGCGGGCCAAATGTAATATTTATTTTTAAAAACTGACAAAAATTGTGCACACATACCCACACGCTTAATACTCATGTTTAAATTTCACAAACACATGCCCATCATAGTTAGAATGTGACTGCTCATATTCTGTTGCCTATGAGTGTGAGCTGCAATAAAATGACTTTGACATCCTTGCTGTACTTCAATGGGGGAAGAGCTTCACCACATCCTCCATGGCCATAAAGCATAGGGGGGGGGGGGGGCATACGAGGCGGGGAGCCCACATGGGCCCTTGACTTGAAGAAACGGGCCCCCTCAACCTGATATTAGGCCCTCTTTTTTCGTTCGGGGGCCCATTCTTGGTAGCTTGCAGGGGGGCCTGAAGTACTTGCGTTACGCCAGTGACACCCTCCCTCCGCAATTGTTTCCAGCAGCTCTCAGGAATCTGAGCACTTGTCCAGTTATCATGGTCCCCCAGCACAGACAGGTCTGCCATGGCCATGTAAGGGACTGTGCCAGCCACCCATGGCTTTTAATAGGCAGGGGGAAAGATAAGCCATGCCATGCCATACATAAAACACTTATCAGCTACGCTGGGGTCCTGGGTGCACACTGATACACACGCAGCACACAACGCAACACTCCGACCAACATGGTGAGTACACAGGAGTCATTTTGTTTTTTTATGATTGAAAAATCTATTTTGGTTTTAATATGTTTGATATCTACTTACATGTCCCAATGTTTTGAAACGTAAATGAAAAACAAACAGATGTACGAAGTAGGATTATTTTAAGTGTAAAGTGTTGTTATGCAATTAATTATCTGCCTCTCGGACAGTTCTTATATTCGATTTGGCACTTTTCATTTGTAAGTTGTATTGATAAGTAAGTATTCGAGGGGAAAAAAGAGGACCAACTGTGCAATGAATTGCATTTGAAATTTAAACGATCAAATGAATTTGCCTCTATAGGCGGGGGATGTTACACCATATGAAGCAAACATATTGACACAGGAGTCTGTATTACCACGTAACTAACCATTGAGGACACAGAGGTCATGTCCTCTGTACTTTTTTTCCCAGTAATGTAAAATGTATCTATAATGAACATCGATATATGAGCAACAATGATAAATTCAGTCTGTTTATGCCATCCCCATTTATTTTCAAGGCAGTGATTAATGAAAACTAAGTTATGAGTGTGACTGAAGAGTTTGAAGCATTCTAAATGTACAGTATGCAGTACAGCACGCAGTATTTGACCTCGATATTTGAAAATATCTGGTTACGGCCCTGTGTATTACATCCCTTTTTTGTCTGCTTTCTTTTCTACTCAGGCCAGTAAGAAAGCTGCATCCAAGAGGGGCAAGAATGCCCAGAGAGCCTCCTCAAATGTCTTCTCCATGTTTGAGCAGTCTCAGATTCAGGAGTTTAAAGAGGTAAAGTATCTAATGGCAAGGCAAACAGGCTGCTATTGAGCAGGCATTGAACAGAAGTTGGGGATTTTACTTTTACTATTGTACATGTGGAGGGACTCAGTCACTTAAAGTCAATGCAAGCTCTAAGAGCACTGAAATAGCCCGTGTAATCCGTTCATCTAAAGCTAAAGACACATATTATCACGATTTGTCTTTTTTTAAGCAATGTTCCATTCTGAATTTTTAGAATGATTATTATTTATTAAGCCAATTTCAGCCCACTATGAATTGTATTGGTATTGTTATTATACTGATAGCTGCATGTCATGCTGTAAATCTGAAAGGCATTTGGCTTTGTCTCCTAAGGCTTTTGGGTGCATTGACCAGGACAGAGATGGGGTCATCAAAAAGCAGGACCTGAAAGAGACCTATTCACAACTGGGTAATGTTTGACAAGTCTTATTGTGAAATTTTAAGCTGTGCGTGTTTGCACTGAAGTGTGTGTGTGTGTGTGTGTGTGCGTGCGTGCGTGCGTGCGTGCGTGTGTGTGCGTGCGTGTTCTGATGTGTGCATGTGTCTTCTCTGTAACACTTTATTTTAGCATTACATCTATTAGGACTAATACTTACATGTTAATGCTTGCATAAGTAACTTGTAAGGCACGGACTAAGCAAAAACTAAGGCCTACTAGGTCCTCCCTTACCAAGGTTAAATTGGTAATACAGTAAATCCCTTATTGTGTATGAGCAAGACATTTACGAATATGTGCCTAACAAATGTTTGATTTTGCTTGGTACATGACTTACAAGTTACTTATACAGGCACATTGTATGTATTATTGCTAATAGATGTAACACTAAAATAAAGTGTCACCGAGAAGACATATGCACACATCAGAACACGCACACACACACACACACACACACACACACACACACACACGGGTGCCGCAAGGGGGGCAAAGATGTTACAGATTATAAATCCCCAAGCACTGACAGGGGCCCCTGGAAGGATGCTGATGACATAATTTGTCATTTTGGGGGCCAAAAATTTGAATCTTTCATGGGGCCCAACATTTGTAGCGGCGCCCCTGCACCCACACACACACACACACACACATACAAGCACACCGTCTTGTCTAAAGTGTATGGTCCCACTGCACTCTACAGGCAAGCTGAATGTGCCAGATGAGGAGCTGGACGCCATGCTGGCGGAGGGGACAGGGCCAATCAACTTCACCGTCTTCCTCTCGCTTTTCGGGGAGAAACTCAACGGTAAGACTTTCTAATATGATATTTCTAATGTTAAAGAAAAAGACATGCGCTGGAGAAATCGGTTATTTAGTGGTTCTCTACCTTTTTTGGACAAACACCCCCTGGACCTTATTCTAAGCCTGCCAACCACTATAACTTTTAACTATAACACACACACTATTACTTTTTTTATATGTACCAATGCCCCCAATGACAACTAACCACCGCCCCCTCTCAACTGTATCCTTCTCAACGCCCCCCTATGGCTCCCTAATGCCCCCTGGGGGGGCTGTACCGCCCCCGTTGAGAAACACTAGGTTATATGTACCTGTAAATGAATGAAATTACAATCACAAATATGAAGTTTAATTACTCAATGATTCAACCCAATGTGGTGTTTGTCTAACTGTCAGGGACTGACCCAGAGGAGACAATCCTCAATGCCTTCAAACTGTTTGACCCCAATGGCACAGGATTCGTCAACAAAGATGAGTAAGTTGGCACAACTGACAATATCTAATTAAAAAAATGCGGAGAGTATTCACTTAGGTTTTCATGAATATTTGACGTATCTTCTCTTCCACAGGTTTCAAAGGCTTCTCATGAACCAAGCAGACAAATTCACTGCTCAGGAGGTGAGTGAAAAGCTTAACCGGTTTGAGTGTAATTCCATGATTCATGCCAAGCACATCTAAAACTAACTTGTGGAGTCTTCACATCTGAAACATCTGGAGTTCTTCATACACCATAACTTAGAATAATCAGACAATGTAGTAACACTTTACTTGACGCCAGTGTCATAAGCATGTAATTACAGTGTCATAATAGTGTCATGGCACAGTTATGCATGTGTCATAAACATTATGTCCATGTCATAAACATTTTATGACTGTTAACTTAGCCTTAAGTGACATTCGGTTATAGCAAAGACAACCTTTGCCATAACCGAATGTCACTTAACCCCTTAGCGCAGCATGATGGCTCTCTGTAATGTCATAGCAATGCTGTTATGATGTAGTTAAGCATTTTCAGCAAGTGAATAGGGTCGCCGGCGACCCCTGCTGCAGTAAGAGGCTACGGCCAACAGTCATAAATTGTTTATGACTTGGACATAATGTTTATGACACATGCATAACTGTGCCATGAGACTATTATGACACTGTAATGACATGCTTATGACACCGCCGTCAAGTAAAGTTTTACCGGCATGTTATCATGGGGGGGTTAATTAAAGTGTTCTACTCTACTCTACTGAAATATTTTAAAGGCCTGAACTGTCTTTAGGTGGAACAAGCGTTTTCTGTAGCACCCATTGACGTGAGCGGAAACATCGACTACAAGTCACTCTGCTACATCATCACACATGGAGATGAGAAGGAGGAGTCTTAACCCTGCCAAACCTGGGATGAAAGAAGCCTTCCATGTTATGCAAGTGTCTATCAGATGTTGGGGATGTTGACCAGAGATGGTTTCGATCTCTGTGTTGACCAACCCAGAAATGTGTCTTTTAATAAAAATTAAATATCCCTGCATATCTATTGGAAATACTGTAGCCAACATTGTTTAGAGACTCCCTGTTTGTGCATTTGAAAATAGCTAACACTTTATGTTACATCAATCCTGTCAGACCATGAAATACAATAAACACACAAAACTCAAAATAAATGCTGAAATCAATCCCTGACTCCAGAGGGTATGTTGCATCAGCATTATAACCTACTGTACTGTCAGTCAAAGATTGGAAAGATTTCTTTTTTAGATTTAGGTTTAGATTTTAGATTTAGATTCACCTTTATTCTCTATACATGAGAGAAATTTTGTGTGGACTGCATCAACTCTTCCTGTCTATTTCATTTTTTTTATATATATATATTTGAAAGACCAACTATACCATACTTTGCCAGTTTTCTTTCCTATAACTTTTTCCTGTTCATGTTTTTTTTCTTTGTGTGTGTGTGCTCATGTATCTCTAGATGTTTCCAGTGAAATATCTCGCTAACTACTACAGTATGTATAAGGTTCAAAAGTAGGTGGTCCTGCGGGCACAACAGTTTGTTGAACAAGGTGATTAATTCTCAAAGACTCTATTGCAAAGGACCAAACTGGCTAAAGTCATATTTATTTCTACAACACATTCATAAACAGCTGAGTTGTACCAAAATGTCAAGTGGTGAAATGAAAAGGAAGTCCTGAACATAAAGAAGAGATAATCTAAAGTAAATTCAGGAAGAATTTAAATGGCAAATGGAAAGACTAAAAAGGGGATTGCAAAAAAACAAATGTAAGCAGTGTTGGCATTGGATTGCTGATATTACAAGAATGTGAGCATGCTGTGGAAGTTCTAGCATGCTGTACTTCAGCTCAGCTCAAATCCAGTTGGTGAAAAATTACTTACATTTGAAATAGATCAAAGATTACTTCAGATTTGCATCATCTTGCTGAGATCTCTAGCTGTTGATAAGCCTTTACTAAATCACTGTAAAATCGAAATCGAAATGTACAAAACATAAATGTAATCAATGTGCACTAAACAGATTTACATTGCTTGCTGACTGCCCTTCTCTTCAAGAGCCAGTTGAAGAACACATGGGAGAGCATAAGTAGGAAGAGAGCAGCCAAGACGACTCCACTTCGGATTCGCAGAATGACTCCACAAAGCCCATCTTTAATAAACAAAAAAGATCAAAGTTTTGTCATTGCATATTCATCTTACTGTATTTGTTGATGGTTTGGTCAAATAGCATATTCGTAAATAGCCTAGACAGCTAAAACCCTACAGCTGAAAGCTGCTAGCAAATTCAATTTGCGGCCACTAGGGGCCGTCTAGATTTCTAGGCTAATTCATATATGCAATAAAGTAAACAACTAGAAGACATTTCATATTTACCCAGCTTAATGATTTGAAAGGTCTGTAGATATTTTGTAGATGTGTGTTCCACCACACACTCATAGAGCACGTTGTGAGACTCAGAGCACTCCACTATCTCCAGGGTTCTCCTCAGCTGGAACGTTCCATCCCCATTGGGCCTGCTGCCGCTGGAATGGAAGGTTCCCTCTGCGTCTAGAACTGTGACGCCATTCTTCTGGAAGCTGATGTTAATGTATCTGGGGAAGAATCCAGTGGCCATGCAAGAGAGCAGGATTCTGGATCTGCTCATGTTTCTTGGTGGAAGTACCGTTGCATTTGGAGCAGCTGTAAATACAAAAAGGAACATGGAGAATGTGTCACCTGTGTAGTTGTATTAATAGAATTCTTTAAACATCAACAAAATGACAAAGGGTTTTTGACACCAACAAGGTTCTCTGTCGTTATAAATGATGAATCTCCTCATCTCCTGATCAACACACTCCTTCTGAAGGAAATCAGTGAAGTGTCTGGTGATGTTCCTGGCACCCTTGAGTATCTGGCCAGGAGGAGAGGTATGTTTGACGTCCGGTGTTTCTGAATGCCAGATACCATCAGTATCCTGGACATGCTCTCCATTCAGGGAATACTCCTCAACTAGCTTCTGCAAGCTCAGTGACTCATTTGCCAGCTTCTCTGCTTCACACCCCACCCGCCATTGGAGAACACACAGAGCTGATGAAAAGCAGAAGGATAAGAAAATAAGATTAGACATTAGTACCAGATCAAATAAGTTGCTGGTGAGGAGTCAGCCTTCCTGTTTTTTTTTTCTACAGTATTTGAACCGTAGTGTTGACATCCATCATCTTACCAGACTCACAGTTGCCTTGCATTATCTGAAAGACTGTGATGTTCAGTGCCTCCATTTTGAGGTTTCCTGTTTGCCAGTACTCAGCTGGCATGTTGTTTTCCATCCATTGGGTTTCTGGTGCCCAGGTCTGGTGCTGGCTGCTGTAAACCTCTATTGGTTGGTCGTCCAGAAGACCCATAGCAGTGGCCCCAAGAGAAGGCTGTGGACCATCATCTCTCAAGACAAAAGTATAGATGTAATACAGAGAGTGGTGTCCAACAGAATCTAAAGGAAAACAAACTAATCAACAAATTACCAATTAAGTTGCACGATTCAGAAAGCCGAGGGCTGAGGTCCGTTTTCGTTCAAACTGCCTCTGCACACCACTGTGATCGATCAGAGCAACAGTGACTAATCCTCCTCGACCGTTCAAACGGGGGACTTGCATTATAATTGGTGGATGGGATTACCGTTCTTTTGTGTCTGACCTCCAACGGTGCAAAAGGGCTACTACACTAAATTGAAAGGGAAAAATATTATCTGTCGCAAGGTGGGTTTGTGTATTTTACTATCGTTTCAGTGGAGATTGCTCATATTTGACCTACAGTTGGTGAGCTTAAAATCTGGTTGGCCCACATAATTGTTCCCTGTCAGCCCTCTCTTCAAGGAAATACTGATCACATTAGTCAAGTGCAATCAGTTGTATCTGAGTGCCAGAGGTTTTTTCCAACTAGTGGATTTCTTCTGGGCTACTTGTCGCACATGATGCATACAGTATTTACATTTTCCTTTTTTCGTATATTTTTTGGGTTCCTTTTAGACCTTTTATTATTTGATAGGACAGCTTGAGGATGACAGGAAGCTAGAGGGAGACAGATATGGGGGAGGATCGGGAAATGACATTACATTACATTACATTTCACTTAGCTGACGCTTTCATTTGTTCAAAGCGACTTACAACTATTATTTTTCAGGGTATTGGTTACAGTCCCTGGAGCAATGTGGGGTTAGGTGCCTTGCTCAAGGGCACTTCAGCCATGGATGGAGGTGTAGGGAGAGGTCGTGGGGGATTCGAACCGGCAACCCCTAGATTGAAAGACCAACTCTCTAACCACTAGGCCATGGCTGGGCAGGGAAATGACCCTGGCCGGGAATCGAACCCATGTCGCCGATGTAGCAGTACAGTGCCCAACCGTTTGAGTCACGGCAGGGCCATAGCCTATAGGCCTTATATACATTTTCAAGAACTGGTTGAGTTGGCTACTTAGCCAGTTATAGTGATTTTTGAGATTTGTGAAATAATTAGAGATACTCAATAAGGTCTTTCTTACTTTCCTTTACCCACATTTTGCGCTTCACACTGGTATCTTAAGAAGTGAGTAATATGAAGACAAAAAAACAAACCTCTAAGAATAAATTACTAGTTGTGCTTACTAGTTGTATACTTACTTTTGATCTTTTTGTCCTGGTACTGAATCTGGTGACAAAGAGACAGGATGACTGGGTCCAACTCAGACCTAAATATGTATTGATCCTCTGAGTGCCGAGGGCGAGAGGAAATCGCTCTCCAGTACTGTCCAGATGTGTTAATCAGATCTGCACCAACATACAGCAAAACATAGACATACTGTACATGTAATTTAGTGCACTCAGAAAGGGAGTCTACTGATTCCTATGTTCCCCGGGTCCTATATATTCCCCGCAACCGGGGAACTTAGGACCCTTTTTTCAAAAAAAGGATTCTATGTTCCCCTCTGCTTCCAAGTAGACTGCTGCCACATGGCAAAGCGCAGGTTGTTGTTGCACCTGTGACAGGTTAGGTTTAGGGATAGTTTTTTTCAGGGCACAAATGTACAACTCGGAAACATTGCATTACTGACAGGTTAGGTTTAGGGATGGTTTTGGGAAGGGCACAATATGAAAACTCGGAAACATTGCGTTACTGACAGGGTTTAGGATGGTTTTGGGAAAGGTTAGATATAGGGAACATAAAACCCATTTTAAGAAAAAGGGCCCTAAGTTCCCTGGTCCCATACAAAGACCGGGGAACATAGGACCTGGGGAACATAGGTAGCCTACGCGCCCCTACTGACTACATGCTGTGAGAAGATGAAGTGCTTCTTGCTAGTCACCTTTGTCTATAAATCCTAAGACATACAAAGATATGCCAAAATCCCGAAGTCTTTGGGTTGGTTGAGTAACATTATCTTTTGATTCACCATTTGAGATGAGGATGATCATTTTTGGGACACCTGTCCTTCTGAAGGTCTGCAGGGCAAACATGAGTCCTTCACCTTGTTGTAAGACAATAACCACAGGATAGTTGTTAGCACACAACTGAGATAATATTGTCAACAAAATGATTGTCCAGGAGAGCTTTCAGGACTGGTTGAGGTTGAGGTACTCTTTGATGGCTAAAACTGAAGATGCACAAACAGAAAGAAATCCAGGGCACTCTTCTTTGCAAAAAAAGTTAAAAAGCCTTTACTGTAAGTCTGCACTTTGAAGATGATAAGGGGAAATTACATCCAAGTCCAACAGGTGCCCTTACCCAATACTGAGACACACACATTACGAATAGATTCTTTAGATATAACATCCTTTACAGATTAGGCCTACCTGCATAAAATGACATTTCTACAGTACAACCAGATTGTAGGTAAATAAGTGAAGCATGTAGAGCTCGAGCCAACAGCCAACTACAATAAAGGCGAGGAAAAAAAGGATATTGGAGGGCTTCAATCGTCTTCAACGTTTTTCCTTGGTGCTCATCGGTGTAGGGATGAAAAAAATCGCAACCTTGAGTACCTCGGATTTCCTGTACAATAAAGGTTTTTAACTTTTTGTAAAGGACAATGTCTTGGATTGCCTTCTGTTTGTGCATATTATATTTAACTTGCAAAAGTGTTTGCATAAGGCTTTCATTATAATTCTCAAGGAAGGATTTTTAAGTTGATATGAAAAAGTATGAATAAATTACGATTAAAACCATACCACCATAATCATTATCCGCCAGTATAAAATTCAAATACAAAGGAATAATGGCTTTGACAATATGTAACTCAATCTGTGTTGTGGTTTTCGACTGTAATGTAGGCCTATACCTGTGCTTGGGCCTCGTATTTGAAGTAAATTAGTTATGGTGTGTATCATGTCAGCGTCGCTGTGAATTTCATCCAGTTGCCATGTATTATTGTATGTAATGAAGCCTAAAACATAAAACACATAAACATAAAGCACATTGCACACACACACACACACACACACACACACACACACACACACACACACACACACACACACACACGCACACGCACGCACACGCACACGCACGCACGCTAGCCTGCGTATTGCATGAAAATAATACACTATTACATCACTTATTTTGTACAGACTTAAATGTTTTATTGGTCTATTTTATTTAATCGGAGGCTCCCTGTGTTAGGCAATAAGCATTTAAGGACATCAGGGCAATAAGCTAACAAGTAGACTACTTTAAAAAGCTAACAGCTAGACTACTTTTCCATGCAGGAGCACATATACCTGTATAATGACTGACTGTGCATACTATAGTCTGCACTCTCCAGCACTAAACCTAAGTAGTCTGTAACTCAGTAGGCTACCACAAAGAGACATCCAAGTGTTTTTCTGGTATTTAATAGCAGGTGAGATTGACCAAACCTCTCCTGAGCTTTGTTGTCATGATAGCTACCTGTAAGTTTAAAAAGCCACTAATTCTAAAAGGCCTTGAAAGCTATAGTCTATATTAGAATTTAATGTTTAATTAATGTTTCTTTTCAGCACATTCTTATCTCATATTATTTCTTGCAGTGTTCATCTTCACACAATATGTGCAAAGATGTTAATTAAGCTACCGATCATGTAGGGCTTTCACTGATCCCTTACCGATTCTGCTTTGAGTATAATTCAAATTCATTTCAGTTAGCCGGTTCTCCAAGGTTATCCTGTTCAGCATATATTTTAAGAATCCAGATATTGAGAACGTTCCATCCACCATTACCACAATATCTACGGGAGTGAAGAGGCGGCTGCAGTTATCTGGGGAGTGGTTGGGTTATTCGTAAGGGTACTGGTCTTAATTTAGCTGCTATAGGAAATATAGAGGAAGGTGATATTATTAACAGCATACTGTACCATAAACTGACGATGCAGCCACATTCTCTGCAAGAGATCCATTGGTTGGTGTAGCCCTTTCAGATGTCTTTGTCCTGGGCCCCGCAAAAGCTGTCAGCAGCCCTGACTGGGTGACTACACCCATGGCAGATGAGCACCAAAGTAAAGCTATCTGTTGGCCGTAAACCGATTTGTGTATTCCAAATAAACCCAAGTGCTTGTCTATCTATCTACTGTTAATCTACCAAAAATCAACAGCAGCACCATATATAAATTATTATGAATAAGTAAAATGTCCATTTAATTTGGAAAACAGACACAGCCTATAGTGTGTAATGAAAAATGTGTTGCACATTTCCTTTTAGAAAACGCATTGATTCATACAAACACATTCATTCATATACAAACACGTACCCTTTTGCCAAATGAAGATCAGAAGCAGAATGCTGAGACAATGCATTGCCATTCCAAAATAATGTGTCAGTCGATCAAGCAGTAAGCCCACTGTAAACTGTCTGGCTCTCTACTTAGCTAAAATGATGATCTAGATGATTGCATGACATTTCACGCAAGGTGCAAGACAGGGCTGGACTGGCCAGTTGGCATACCGGGCATTTCCTTCCCCCCAAAAAAAAACATTTAAAAAAAAAAAAGTTTCTGAAAATAGGGGCCCACGAGGATGTGGGCCCCACCGGTGACTCAGTCCTGCGCTGCTATGAGGGGCCCTTTTAAGCCAAAAATTCCCGGGCCCTATTTCTCTCCCAGTCCAGCCCTGAAGCAAGCGGTTCCTTATCTGCCATCTTATTTCCCCAGTTGTGTTCTAATAGTGCAGTGCACTCAAATCTGATTCTACATGTTCAAAAGTTATCATTAACATGGATGAGCGAAAGTTAAATAAACCCCTCATGTAGTTTCCTGTGACAGATCTGTTAGAGTGATAATTTGTTTCTGACGTACATATTTAATCAACAAACTGTCAAATCTGACCTGACTGTAGAAGCTTTTTATGAGGTTCTGAAGTAGGCCTAAAGACTGCACAGTTTTATTTTTGTATTCAGATGTAAAACCTATGGCTGTGATTATTAGATTCTTTTTTACATGTTCATTTCTAACACCATCACTTGGTTGGTTGATTTTAACACAATGTTCATGAACATGATTCAACTAATTATTACAAGGGAATGGATGAGAAGATGGACAGGATATTTGGTTGGAGCGAAAGCGACAATTTCCCTGGACACGCAAATGAGGGACTCTTTGCACTCGATGTATGTGACTAGCCACAATAATAGCCACAATGATTTTCTTTTTGCAGAATGTACAAGTTGAGGTCTTGACAAAGCTAAATGCTGCACAAAACTGTATTGGTTTGTCCAAAAGCATACATTTTGTTCATGTTGTTGAATTATTAAAACAATTCTTTATTTTAATTTTAAAAAATGTATTTTGTAACTTTTAATTGTCTGACGGTGTAAGAGCCAAAATATGTAAGAGCCCCATCAAAGGCTTTTATTTCAATGTAATGGTTGCTGATAATATAGCCTACTGAAAGTTAAAAATTGAATGCCCAACTGGGAAACTTGAACTCCCTTTGTGACACAGCACTCAAGGGAACACTGCACACAATGAAATTGCATTTATGCCTCATCGTGCAAGGAGGCAGCCTCCAATTGCTCCCCAAGGGAGCAGTGCGGCGGGACGGTAGGATTACATGGTCAGGGTACCTCAGTCATGGAGGATGGGGGAGAGAGCACTGGTTAGTTACTCCCCCCACCAACCTTTGGGATACAAGTCTGACGCCCTAACCACTTACCCATGACTGCCCTGTAATGTAAGTTGGGTAACACTTGGGAGCCAAAGGGGCAGGTGCTTGAGCACTACCTCATCCATATCTGTGCACACCTATATGACTGTAGAGTCTTAACAGACTTATACTGGAAGTCATATGTTAAAGGTATACTGTGTAAGATTTTTTGTTGTTTATTTCCAGACCTCATGCTACCCATTCTCTAATGTTATCGGTTTCATGAATACTTACCACCACCATCAAATTCTAAGTATTCATTATGACTGGGAAAATTGCATGCATGAAAAGGGGAATCATCTCGATGGTCCGCCATTTTGAATTTCAAGAAATGGACATTTTAGCTGCAAAAATGACTGTACTTGGGCTTTTGCTTTTACATGCTTAGTATGAGGAAGCACAAGATTATAAAGTACCATATGTACTATAACTTCTTTATCCCATATAGTCTTTACTCTCACTATATATAGGCCTATATACAGTTACACTTGCACTGCTAATCATCTATTTACCTGGTGTATCAGTTGTTTTTTCTTTGCACATCCCTAGCTCTTAACAATAAGCACCTTATGCTTATCTCCTCAGCATATGTAAGTTGCTGCTTGATGCATCCCCGAATGTGCGCACCCGAAGCCTGTTGGTACTTAAAAAGTTGTTTACAGGTATTTTTTAAGGTGCACATATGCAGCACATTGCTGTAAACTACTACTGTATTCAGCATGCAAGTCACTGATCCGAGAGGTGTTTTGTCAGTAGATGGTGCTAGAGCTTTACCTCAGAAAGCCAGTGAGCCTTCATACTTTGACCATATGAGGAGGGGAGAAGTACTCTAATGCGCTGCACACAGCAGTCTACATAAGATTGGCCATGCACCATCATTTAGGCCTATTGGTCTAATGTCGCTGAACTGGACTACAGCAGCCTATGTGCAACCTGTTGTAAACATAGCCTATAGCCAATTTGTTTTTATGGGTTTCTTTGTTAAGGTTTTCTCCCGGACCAGTTAAGAAGGCTACATGTTGAAGTCGAATTCTTCAAACAAGTCACATATATTGTAATATAGCAAAATGGTTATTTTTCACATGTAATTTCCTTTATTTCATCATGGTAGGCTTGTCCACATAATTTCACATCATTGGACTACTCCGGCTCATTCCACACGATCGCCACTAGGGGGACAACAAAAGCGGCTTGCCAAACTTCTATTTCCAACTTCGACACAGGTTGTTGTAACTCAACAAGATGACAACATACACATCTGTTTGAAGTGGCGGTATGCGCAACTAAAGCGTAACCCGCCAATAACTCAATGAAGAAGAACATCTGTTTGAAGTTTGAACGAAGTGTGCGTTTATCCTCTCAGGACTGGCTGGCAAGAGTGCATGAATGGACACGAAGATACTGTTGTTGTTCAGCCATTCTTAATTTACACGCCATGTGGACAGAGCAGAAAAACCAGACTGACTTTACTTTGCACGGCACAAACACCACCTCGCAGGTAAAACACACCGCGGACCTCCGCAATACTATTGACCAACTCAACTTAAACTGGGAACGTGTATCAGGTTGACCATGGTTTGCATCTCGATTCTAAATCAACCTGATCCATTCTGTAGTTCTCGGCAGGTTTGTGCAATTGAAATGCCACCGCGTGCGTGCGCGTGACTACAAGACAATTTAAACTAGTGAAACTGCTGTTGATGGAATCCTACGTGCGTAAATTGCTCGTTCCAAGCTTAGTTATTTCGTGAACCTATTTATATCAACGTGAACCTTTTTTGTATGACTGAAAGAGCTAGGACTACAGGTGATACACCTCCAACATGTAGAAGCCCATGTTTTGGAAACTTTGCGTCATTGCATTCCCATCTTGGCCAAACATGCTCCCCGATAAAGTCGTTTTTCACCGAGGCTGTCTTTACTTCTGCCTCACTTTCTTTACTTCTGCCTCACTTTCTTTCCCCTTCTTTTTATTGATTGGAGGTGGATTCGTATCCCTTTCGTCGTAATTAAATCATCATATGAAACCACTGAATGCACTGCCAACAGCGCACTCATAGGCTATAACCTGTCCCATCATTCAGTGAAATCGAAGCGTCGCAGGGGTGCCATTTAATTGGTTCTGAATGCCAATAAACACGGTTGTGGGCTACTGTAGACGAGGTTACTGTCAGATTAAAAAGACTGTGGTAACCGTTGTACAGGTGGGGTAGGCCTACAGCTGTAGCCATTTCATCCCTGCTGCGTTTTAGACATATACAGCTCCAGGCCTTTTTATTAGAATACCATGAAAAAGTTGATTTATTTCCATAATTCCATCAATAATGTTAAACTGTCATGGATTGTAGATTCATGGCCCAGTTTTTGAACTATTGCAATCATTAAATTGTTTATGTTTACACATTTTGGTCTTCCAGCTCAAAAAAAACATGAATTGGGGAATTCGCATCATTAGAATATTGTAATAAAATCACAATTTTCTTCATCAAAATTTGTTTCACATCAGTGCACATCAAATCAGTTGAACTTTGGTACTTTCTACACAACATGCAATGTTCAATACTTGGTTAGGACTCTCTCTGTCTTAATATTATTAATAATAAGCAGAAATGGAACCCCATTGAAAATGAATGGGGTTTTATTTCTGTTGAGTTAGAATTAAACTGGTGAGTTAACACCAAAACGTGGCATGGAAATCTACAGGGTATATTGAAGAGTGAAGTGTGGGGCACCAGGTCAACAAACAAGAACAGCTGACAGCAAAGCATCAAGGATATCTGGGCTTCCATAACTCCCATGCACTGTTTTTGCCATTGACTTCAATGTTAAACGCATCATGGCCATTATGAAGACAGAGAATGTCCTAACCAAGTATTGACCATTGCATGTTATGTAGGAAGTACCACATTTCAACTGATTTAATGTGACCCAAATTTTGCTGAAGAAAAATTTGATTTTATAACAATATTCTAATAATGCGAATTCCCCAATTCATGGGTTTTTTGAGCTGGAAGTCCAACGTATATTAAAAAAAAAATAATAATGATTGGAATAGTTAAAAAAACTGGGCCATGAATCTACAATCCATGACAGCTTAACATTATTGATGGAATTATGGAAATAAATCAACTTTTTCATGGTATTCTAATAAAAAGGCCTGGAGCTGTAGGCCTATAGGCTACTGTAATGACTGTCTTCTGTGTTAATTATCTGTAGTTTTCCTTATTCAAGTCCATAACAGGATAAAAAGAAACCATTCACAAATTCAGGTCCAATAGTTACAGTAGGCCTATGCGTTCTTGATCAAAATATATTGCTATAGCTCTCTACAATTCCTTCATCAATCCCATAGGGGAGTAATTTAAAACTTCAACACATTACCAAACATGGTGCACGCACATTGCCCATTTATGTATTTTTTTTTAGCTTGGTGTGACAGCCAGGATGGCCCATCAAGCCACTGCTTTAAGTTATGCATACAGAGCACTTATTTTGTGTTTAAAAATACTGTTTGACCCTGACTAAATATCCATAAGTGGTGTGACCAAACCAAGGTCTTTGATTTACGAGTTGTGTTTTTTTTCTGTGTTGTGCTCCAACAGGGTGTGCTGGAGCCTCCACCATGGATGTCATCTACTGCCGAGCAGACTGCTGGTGAGTAATGCCACATTCGCCAACGGTGGGAGCTTCCCAATATGCAACCAGGAGGCAGCTACCTCCCACTTGAAAGCATTCCAACCAGCAAGTCAAACATTTCAAACTATTCCTAGCACTGTATACTTCCATTGCTGTGTTGGCGTCACAATTTCAAAGTCGGGGTACTTCGATTTGGCCCCAGCTCGCGACTTGAACATTCTGCTTCAACAGGCGTTCCAATGCATTTCAGCAAGTAGGAGGTCAGAAATATCCCATCTCCCACCGTTGGGGAATGCGGCATTAGAATACTTCCAGAGAATAGAGCAGGCATCACCAACATGGTGCCTGCGGGCGCCAGGTAGCCCTCCATGAGCTTCTGGGGTGCCCACCAAGGACATTAGAAAAATAGTGACTATGACGAGATTTTACTCACAGTTAATATTTTTCTTAAATGTGAGATTCTTTCTTTATAACCTTTACCAATATCGAAAACCAAACAATCATTCAATCATAGTATGATTTTAGAACATTGTCAAGACATTCGTAGAGGATTTTGAACAAACAAGTAGTCCTCGGGTAGCACTCGGTAGCCCTTGGTGTCCCACTCAAACCTGGCCACTTAAATATGCTGTCGATGATGGATATATCTTGTGCCGGCTTACATTTGGATATTTATTCAGAAATCCAATGGAACCTTATAAAGGAATTCGATTGCCAAGTTATGATTGATATGTGATGGCCATGCTCTATCTGCCACACAAAAGATAACACAAAAACAGTGATGTTCTGTTTTGTGTTTGAAGGCACGACAGTAGTCCCATGGCAGTCCCACACGGAGCAGCCCCTGGAACCTGGCAGCGGCATTATACCCGGTAAGCAGACTGCATAGATATGCCTCTTTTTCCACTGCCGGTTTTCTGGTAGGCCTACAGCTCGACACAGCGCGACTCGGCCGGCACTTTTTATTTTACGATTTTGCTGTGTCATACAATTTTGAAAAGCAAAAAGTGGATGCAGAGTCGCGCTGTGTCGAGCTGTAGGCCTATCAGAAAAACAGCAGTGGAAAAGAGGCAATAGATATGCCCGTACCACTGACAACAGGTAGAGGAACACCAAATGTTTGATGCCGATGCCTCTGTAGTGATCTTGAAAGTATTGACCTTCAAAAGTTGTCTGTCTTTCATTGTATTAGCTCACAACATTTGGAGTGTATTCCATTATCCAAACTCACAAAACTGAGTGTATTTTTTGCCAGGAAGTCCTTGTCAAAATGGCAGCCAAACACAAACAAACACATTAACAGTAGAATAGAGTATCAACACAAAAATGAAGATGATATTGTTAACATTGAAACAGTAGTTATGTGTCTGCACCTAATGAATGGTTAAAACTTTAAGCTGCTGTATGCTCCAGTGTCTATCTCTCTATCTTCAGTCCCAATTCAACATTACCACAAGTGGAAACAAATAATAATTTCCTGTTGACCTAAACTGTGTCTTCCTCTCAGTTTGTGGCCAGGAGCCAGCTGTGGTGTTATTGTGTGTTTGTTTGGCTGCGCTGCTGTTGTCACTGCTGCAGTCTATAACTAAGGAGTGTCTGTACTGGAGATATACTGCCCTACAAAGGCAAAGGGCAGTAACTACATTTTGTCAAAATTGAGTTTAGACTAAAAAGGGTAATCTTTACACCTCCTTTATCTTGTGACAAAGCCTTATGGTCCACATATGTCCCGTTTTACAGATACTCCAATGTCCAATTTGCAGTAACTACAAGATCCAACTTTATACTAATACTTTGAAGGCCTTTTTTTATTTCAATGTTGGCATAGTTGCTACACTTTGTCTGTGCTGGAGATATAGCACAGTGTCCTGACCCAGCAGGGACTTCATGCAACACTGAATAGATCTTGTCAGCTAGTTCATCTGCTGTCACTTATTATCGTGCGTGCGTGCCCAAGTGTGTGCGCGTGCGCACATGAACAATGGTTCTGTTCATTGGTAGAATCAGCATGTTGGCAATTTTTCCTTGTCAGACCCTAGAGCCATTTTGTTCCTCACTTGTTTCTATTACAGCCAGTAAGAAAATAAGATCTACTGTATTGGAATGCAATTGTGACACTAAGCCAGTGGAAAACTTGCACATGTATTCAATCATCATTGGAATTTTAGATGGCTAACGCTTAGTTCAGTGGTTCTAAAACTGTGGGTCTTGCAAGCATTTTCTTAAAAAAAAAAAAAAAAAATGTTTTTGTGTGTGTTGCTGTCGACTATTTATGTGAGTTGTATATCATTGGGCCAGAGGTGGGCCCCAAACATTTGTGAAAATTTCAAGTGGGCCCCAAGTTTGAAAAAGGTTGCGGAATCCCTGCCTTAGTGATTGGGACTGTGTTACTTTCGAAGAGGTCTTGCTGTCTGTCAGACATTCTGTCTTCCTGTCAGTCTGCCATTGTCTGTTCTCTGTGTAAACATGTCTTTTTATCTAGAGGTACGGACAATCACAGGGCTTTCAAAAGTTTACATTCCTGTCCTGCAAGGTCATAATTTTCCATCTATAAGTAGGTATCTGGGTTATGGTTTTTGCCATGTCAGCCACAGGACAGTGCTGATTGACTGATGTCACTGTGCCATCACTGTTGAACTCACCGCTGCCCCCTGTTGACAGCTAACAGTCTACCCCTCTGGATTTAACAGTTGCAGCAGTGAATCGTATATGAGAGTGAGATAAAGCAGGCGGGTTCTTTTCCGGTATCCACTTAATGTCAGGTGAACGCCCCTTTAGGAGACCTTCGATTAGGAGACCTTTGATTAGGAGACCTTCGGAGTCTTGAGGTAGAGAATAAATGGATTCCCCTTAGCGCTGTAGATGGCGGTAGCGCACGTCTTGTGCAAACACCACGAAAAGAGAAGAAGAACGAGGGACAACGCCCCCTTTGGACAGTGTTTCTCAACAGGGGTGCCGTGGCACCCTGGGGTGCCGCACGCCCCCCTCAGGGGTGTCGCGTAAACGTGGCTGACGGTATGCGAAATTGACCTGAATAAATTATGTAATGTAATACATATTTGTCTAAATTAATAAATTAATAGTCAGTGGAATCTTTCATCCAGCATTTACGCACAATAAAGTAAATGTAGGTCACCCCAGTATGGCCTGTCAGTATGGCCTGTCACATATCCTGTCTGAGATAAAGCTGCAACATTGAACGTCTCCAAATGTGTTTGTTTTCTAGGCTTATGTGGTATCGGATGCGATATGTTACGGCTTTTTTGGTTTGGGGTGCCTTGAGATTGTTCATGAATTGAAAGGGTGCCTTGCCTAAAAAAGGTTGAGAAACACTGCCTCTTAGGAGACCACATTTTGAGCACAGGCTTTTGCATTAAGTGGGCGTGTTTCGATTCCTCTTATTATATATCCAACCTCTTTGGTTAAAGCACCCAACTTGCCAACACTTAACATTGTTGTATTGTGAATATAATATCTATAGAGTTGCGTCACACAAAATATGTGAGCTATTTATTTGTGGTAGGTTTTGGCTCACAGTTCAACAGCAGGATGTAGCCCATCACGGTAGTCACATCTGTTAAATGCATGCAGCTTCACTCTATCCTCCACTACCACAGGAAAGCGGCTTTAACTGCCACTAGTCCACTTTTCTGATTGTGTGTTTGAAACATTATACTGCTAAACAGCATTCATCAATACTGAAAGACAGACGTGTGTGTGTGTGTGTGTGTGTGTGTGTGTGTGTGTGTGTGTGTGTGTGTGTGTGTGTGTGTGTGTGTGTGTGTGTGTGTGTGTGTGTGTGTGTGTGTGTGTGGACATGCATGGTTTGCTTGTGTGATATTGACTGGCCTTTCTCCTAGCTACCTGGCACACCTTTTAAACTCTGTGAAATGGGTAAAGCACATTGACCTGCATGTTTAGTAGTGGGCTATGTCTGTCTGTCTGTCTGTTTTACCCTGTGAGACCAAAGACAATTTTCATGCTTGCATGATAATAAAGTATAATCTAATCTAATCTAATCTAATCTAATCTAATCTAATCTATTTACAAAAAAGTTATTATTCATATAATTGTGTTTGTGTTCCTCCACCAGGCATGACTGCATCAGCTCTCTTCATATGCTTTGTCTTGGCTGTCTATGCGCTGCTGTGGAAATGCATGGTTTCTCCCCCCAGACGGTATGCTCTTGTCCTCAACACCACATTACATACCACTTATTTCATGACTTCAAGCTTCTGTTTCTTTTTTTCTTACTTGTATTTGTCTTGCCTTACTTTACAAAAGAAATACCATAAATAAAAAGTATTAAAAAAACACTACATACATACCAGTATTGATAGGCCCATGAAGTACCACAGTTTACTGTTCTACCTCTGATGGTTTATGGTTCTGAATGAAGAAGTACCAGTTTGATCAGCTTGTAATCAGACATGGTCAGCTTGTAAGATCAGCTTGTAATCCGCATGACCCAGGCCTCTTATTGCAATACAGCATGTTTACTGATTTGACCAGATCCTGACATAACAAAAGCTTATGAATGTAAAAACACAATCCTCAGACTTGTTTGTTACACAACACGATGCAAACGTTTTGTTTCTGTCATCCGTTGCTTTAGATATTTTCGTAAGGAAATAGCATGCTAGCTGCTTAGATGTTTTCGTAAGCAAGCGATTGTTACATAATTTTATTTTTGCCATAAATCGCAAGCTTGTTTACAAAACAAGGCTCTGTTGGCTTGTGATTAGCCACAGGTTATCCATGGGTATCAGAATCAGTACTGAGCACGTAAATCAGCGGTGGAATGTTTATGCTGTTTGCACAACAGTATGAAGGTCAATATGACTCCCACTGGGACACTGACTATTTCCACACAAAAAAATGTCACCCATGAGGAAACGGTTGAACAGGAGGGGAAAGATATTTAGCTGCATTTAACGGCATGGTGGATTTTATACAAGACTCTTCTCAATCTAGTTGTGCAAAGTTTTGATAACCACTTCTGGTTTTCCTGCGTTGGGAACCTGCATGCGTTTTTTAAAGCCTGTAAGGCTATGTATACGCTATGTATGTAGGCTGTATATACAGTAGATCAGGGATGTCAAACTCAGGCCCGGGTAGCACATTTGGCCCGTGGAACTGTCATGACCCAGAACTTCTGGGTAGCCCGGACCTTCTGGGTCATGACAGAGCCATTTTATTTGGCCCGTGTGATCATTTTAAATGTATATTACAGTTGGCCCACATACACCATTAATGTGTATTAGTGTAACACAACTTGAACATGACATTTGCAGTATCACAGGATGTGCAGACACATTTGAACAGATAACTAGACTGCCTGTGCAGTCGCCTTCGACTGCTTAAGGTATATCCCCGAAACGCGACGCTTCCAGTCCCCCATCATTCCTACCACTCCCGTCCACCATTTCGTAAACGTATATGATACATACAGGCGTGACATGACGTGCATAGGCTTAAAACCAAACGACTATTGTGAAAATGAAGCAAAAAATGGGGCAAATGGTAATACTGTTTTAATGGTTCAGTGGATATACCACATTAGGTACAGTGTAATAACCAGTGTAACAATATTTAATACAATGTAATACCAGTGTAACACCGCCATTTTTTTACTTACATCATGTGTTTGTGCGTAAGTGGTATTACATGGTATTGCATATTGTTACACTGGTATTACACTATATTACATGGTATTGCATACTGTTTCACTCGTTATTACACTGTACCTGATATTGCATATTGTTACACTAGTATTACACTAGTATTACATGGTATTAAATATTGTTACATTGGTTATTACACTGGTTATTAATATGGTAGATTCACTGAAATGGTGAACCATTAAAATAAGGTGTTACCGGGCAAATCAATCCACCCAGTCAAAAGTTATGGGCCAAATGAAAATTCCGCCATTTTGAAAGTGTTGTCTTCCAAACTCGAATCAGTTCATGAACCTACCCTAGAGCATTCACACACCAAATCTGGGATAAATCCATCCACCCGGTCAGAAGTTATGGACCAAACAAAAATTCGGCCATCTTGAATTCAGCCATCTTGAAAGTGTTGACCTCCCAACTCGAAGCAGTTCATGACCCTACCCTAGAGCATTCACACACCAAATCTGGGACAAATCCATCCACCCGGTCAGAAGTTATGGACCAAACAAAAATTCGGCCATCTTGAATTCAGCCATCTTGAAAGTGTTGACCTCCAAACTCGAATCAGTTCATGAACCTGCCCTAGAGCATTCACCCAAAAAATCTGGGACAAATCCAAACATCCGTTCAAAAGTTATCGCGTTAACACTGATGCGGACGCGGCGGCGGACGCGGTGGCGCACGCAAAACCATTACATCCCCGACGCTCCGCGTTTCGGGGATATAAATATGATGGGAAAGAGTCTGTGTGTGTGTATGTGAAATTTAACTATGAGTATGAAGCATGAAGCATGCATGCACAATTCTAGGCCTTTTTAAAAAATAATTGTAGAGTTCGGCCCGCAACTTCGTTCCAGATTTTGATTTTGGCTCTCAGTCAATTTGAGTTTGACACCCCTGCAGTAGATGGTTTGATTTGGTCGCAATTATATCATATCACTGTTATCTTCAAGTTTTCCTTCATAAAAAACAAACCCTACTCATCTAGATGGACCTTGTATTTCCCCAGTGTATTTTGCACATTATGTGCACATTGGTAAGTGCCCTCTCATAAGCTGACAAAAGTGTCATCTAAAATTCACTATAATGTAATGTAGGTCATTTACTTTCTATGTGTGCAGGAGGAACCAGAAGAGGCGGAATAGGCCACTTGTCCGTGACCCGCGTCCCCTGCCTTGCTGACGATATGACCACTTCTCCCCCCTCTTCTCTGGGCCCTGTACTGCTGCAGTTAATGTACTGTATGACCTTTGACCTGGAGAGAGGGAGAGAGAGGGGGGGGGGGTCTGGGAAAGGGGGAGAGTCCAGGGCTAAATGCTGGAAAAGCTGACTGTTACTACTCTGCAAACTGCTACATTAAGTCCAAGATAACTGTTGGCTAACCCAGACGTGCGTGCGTGCGTGCTTGTTTGTGTGCGTGTGCGCGTGCGTGCGTGCGTGCGTGCGTGCGTGCGTGTGTGTGTGTGTGTGTGAGTGACCAGAGAGAGAAAGACGATGAGTGTGTATTTTTATTGTTTTTTTTTTCAGTGAGTGTGTGTGAGTGGGTCATTGGTTAGACTCCATGGCTAGGGGGCAGTTGCACTTTATGCTTGTTTAGTTTTCCTGTAAGAATGACCTGGCCGACCGCTCCAATACATCCTCCATGCCAATCCTCCCTGAGTCAGGAGACTCACTGGGTCAGAGTGCCTTAACTGTAGCAGACAGCAACCCACAGCAAAATCCCACTTGAACTGAAAACTGGCAGGTTTTCCTGCATGTGTTTTTAGTGATATTTTTTTAGGTCAGCACCTTCCCACTGTGTCTGGGTGCTCCAGAGTCATCATTGACTGGCTGAGCTGTTGCTGATTTTAGCAGTTTTAAATGATCCCCATCGGAGTAGGTAGGAGAGAGTTGGTTTATGTATGCTGTGCGCGTCACCTGTCTTCCTGATCCAGAATCGCACACAGCAAATCTCACTGGAATTTTGTCTGCTTCTTAACGCCAGTAATTCGTCGTCATACACTGTGACTGTGTGCACAACATTAGCGACTGGCTGTTCAGTATGACAGGCATGAGACATGGTTGCTCATATTTTAGTATATGTCATCTCAGAGTAGGAGAACATTTTATTTATTTGTGGCTTGTAGTGTTCAAACAGCTGTCTTAATGGTCCAGTGAGCAACACACTGCAAATCCCACTGAAACTTCGGTAGTTTTCTAACAGGTTCTGTCAAGAGATATTTTTTAAAGGTCATCAGCACCATACGCTGTCACTATGTTCTGTTCTCTAGATTCATAATGGTCAGGCAGGCACAAGTCAAAGCTCAAAAGCCTCTTCTACAAGGGCATTTGCAACTTGCCCTGGGTCAACATGGCCTACCCAGGAAAGTGACTAAACCCGCTTTGTAAAAATACCCCACTGCTGACTGACTTGTTTTTCAGCTTCAGGTGTTGGACTATCTCTCTCAGAATAGCAGATGGTTGGTTAATGTTTGTATGTCTGAAACAGAAGAAAACAAACAGAGCAGACCAAAAGCAGCAGCAGCAGCAGCAGCAGCAGCAGCAGCCACCCCAAACCACAAAAAATATGCTATAGCATATTATCACCACAGTGTGGCAGCATTGAGCCATATTCAGGTCGATACAACAAACACGAGTACAGATTTGCGGTACGTGAGTATTAAGGCTTGCTGAACTTCAGCCCTCGTCCATAGTTCTTCTGTTCTTATCAATGACCAGGGAGGGAAACAGTCTCACATGGACATACACATGCTGTGGATCACGATGAGGTACCTGTTATCAAGAGTTCTTGACTAGTTTTCCGAGTCCTTTCTCAACCAAATTGTCATAATTGTAAAGAAAAGATGGAGAAGATATGGACTTAACAAACACCCGTTAGTGGAAACAACATTAAAGCACATACTTGGCCTATTCCCAAGGATGGTAGTAGCACTCTCTTGGGTATTGAAAGCTATTAGTGTATCATACTTCACTGAGAGTCCACGGCCCCCTCTGTTGCCTGCTTGGCCTATTGTATGGTCACGATAATCTTTAGTCCAGAAAGGGCCATGACTAATGTACTTTTTTTGCCTGGTGCACTCCCTGACCTGTGGAGTTGTTTTTTTTGTCACTTTATCAGCTACTGAACCATATGTAAGATTAGATTTTTGTTGTTGTGTGTGTGTGTGTTCCTTGTGTGTGTTGTCTGTCTTTATGTCTGTGGTTTCTTCTGAATGTGCTGATGTTTGCCTAATGCAGAGCAATGAATCAAAAAACGAAAACAAAAATGTCCTCTGTGATTGATAGGGCTATGATCGTGACTTCTTGTTCTAAAAGTGCAATAAAGTACCCTTGTGTTTTTTAGAGAAAACATTTCAAATGCATTTCATTTTGTTTGATTTCAGTTGATGATTCTCATTAATTGTGTTGAAACATTAATAGTTACAGTATATTGTTAAGATGATGCCAAACCACATTTTAAATTAACACCCAGTAAACAATCTCTCTGCATAGGACTTGTTACACCTTGCTAGTACCGGGTTGGGCACAACTTTGCCTTCAGAAATTACTTAACAGGCTGCTGTAATACTCAGGTAGGCTGTGGCATTGCAACTAGTGTTGCACCGATACCATTTTTTGGCCCCGATATCTGATACCTGGTTGTGCAGTATCGGCCGACACTGATACCACTCTAAATTAGCTGCCTACTTGGATGTAATATCATTTCTATCATGGCTTTGTTGGGCTGCTGCCTACCTTTGTGAAACAAGTACTAATACAAATACAAAGTGAATCCAGTAAAACTTTTTATATTTTTAAATACCTCTGATATAAAACAAGTAAGTTCAAGGCTGTGTTTAAGTGTTATACAGACATCGGTAAATGGTATCGGTGCCCTATTTGTTAATACTTGCTGATACCGATACCACCATTTTAGTACCGCTCTTGGCCCCGTCCGATACTGGTATCGGTATTGGTGCAACACTAACTGCAGCGATGCTCAATTGGCACTAAGGGGCCCAAAGGGTGCCAAGATAATATCCCCCAAACCATTACTACCAGCCTGAACAGTTGATACTAGGCAGGAATGATACATGTTAGCATGTTGACGCCAAATTCTGACCTTGTCACAGCAGAAATGGAGACTTATCAAACCGGGCAAGGTTTTTCTATCTTCTATTGTCCGGTTTTGGTGAGTCTGTGAATTGCAGCCTCAGTTCCCTGATCTTAGCTGACAGGAGTGCCATCCATTCTGGTCTTCTACTGCTGTAGTCCAGTTGGACAGTGGTGCCTAATAAAGTGGTTGGCAAGTGTACATGGATGCAAATTATCGATTAATTCATTAATCGTTAGCGGATTGCCTTATCGATCGACATCCAATTAATTGATGAGCTGCGTTTCCACCCCGAAATCTCAATGTTTCTAGAAAAAAAACTACTTAATCTAAAAATGTAAATGAAAAAGTGAAATAAAATACTACATTTTAATGTATTCATATTTAAACATTCTTTAATCCAAAGGGGGTTTAAATATTTCCACTATTCACACCCCTCTTAGTTTACACTCTTCACATACCCATTTCACCTGGATCTCTTGTCAGTTGAATTGGCAATAAATTACGATTAATGTTTTTTAATCAATTAACGCATTAATCGATTTAAGTCGTTTGCATCCCTAATGTGCACTGTACTGTTACTGTACTGTAGTGTACTGTATGTGAATGCCTATTAGGAATAAAGGGGTAATCTCTCTCTTGAAATAAAAACAGCGCACCTATCAACAAAAACACATTTATTTCATTGATTACTTATATAAACATAAACACAAGTCAAATAGCTATACAAAATAATATTACACATGTTCCTTAATAGCTAAGGCTTCTTCCTTAGCTACGAATCCATGTCACCCAATGGGTGCATTTATTGCATACTGTACATTTGGAGTGTGACAGATTGACACCAATACTTCACCTCTTTTTTGATCACCCTATGGCAGGGATGTCAAACTCGAATTCACAGGGGACCAAAATTTTAATCTTGGATGAAGTTGTGGGCTGAATTCAATATTTATATTTTCAAAATGGGCTTAAAAAATGCAGGTACTCACTTAATACTTAAAGGCAGATTTCACAAACACTCATATATAGTATCAGTGGGAGATGTGACATTGGTCTCAGCAAATGGACACACCAAATGTCAAGTCATGTTAATGATATGTGTGGGCACACATTCGAAACGATCTCATGGGCCAAATAAAATGACCCCGCGGGCCAGATGTAATATTCCCTAGTTTGAAAATTATGTTGTCTCTCAGTTGATCAGGTAATGAAAAGCCAAGGCACTCAACTTCTTGCAAAGCACTTGTGCCCATTAAAATAAATGCATCTTCACTAAACAAAAAGATGAATGTCTTGGTAGTTCACTAATTCTGAAATAGATTAAACTTGTCACCAAAGACTGTCATCTCTACAAAGCACCAGTTCCAGGTAGCACTCCAATTTGACATCATTCCATTATTTTAAGGTTGAAACAAAAAAAGGTTGGAATGGCTTTAAATGCTATGCTGCAAGGGCCAGAGAGGGCAGTGTCTAGGGAAAATCTACATAACTAGTTCAGAGTGCAACTCCAGCCTCTCACAATTTTCGTGAGACGTCAGACACCTTCTATTCCATGCATTTGAAGCAGGAATAGTAGCATCCGGTAGAATAGATAAACTTACGTACTATACACCCCACTGTTTTCTATGTAAACCGGTGCACATTTCTCCTATCCTAATTATCATCGGCTTTCAAATCTCTTCGAGACTTGGTCTGACCAAGAGCATAACAATTAACATTTCCCATATGGCATGGTTGACCTGCCTCCCTTGGTTTTCTAATGGTTGTATGCTTCCTGACAAATTGGGAGGAGTTCAGAAACAATATTTGTATTGCTCTTGGCCTGACTAGAAGCAACTCTGAAATGTTGCGCCACTAGGAGGGCACGTCCTGGCTACATTTTTCCTGCTTCGCTTCATAACGGGATTTATCTAACGCCATGGTGAAAAATCATGAAACCATGTTACATTCACACACGTACAAAACACTTCAATTAAATAAATATACATTTTCTATTCATTGACGACAAGGGTCGACGATGCATCCATGATGAAGTCAACCTTGTAATACCACCTATTGTATATCTTTTGTCTTATTTGACCAATGAGGGTTTTTTTTAGCTTAAATTTTGCTCATTCCAGTGCATCATTCATAAATTAGTCTCCCCGTGGCTGCCCAGTAGCAGCACACTGTCGGACAAGAGGCAAGATAAAAGGCCAAACGTCAACTCTGCAGAAGCATAAAACCCTGTGCAAGGCAAGCTGTCTGTCCTGTCTGATCACTTGGTACGTACAGTAAATACTCTTGTACTGTGATGGCAGTCATTAAAGAAACTGGCTGTCATCTTTCTTGCACACTCGCACTCTCCCTCTCTCTCGCTTTCTCTCTCCCCATACACACATGCACACACACACGTACACACACTTTAGGGGTCCGTTAGTCTCTTGTTAGTTTGTTAGTCTTTCCAGATGACTCCATGTTTGTGAATCATTCTGTCAAGGTAGGTAGGTAGGTACTGTAATCTTCTATGTAGGTGTGTGCACTTCTGATAAGCTTTGAAGGTCGTGCCTATCTTGCCATTACCACAGCAGAGAAGCTAGTTAGTTATAAACAGTTCAAGACCTTCAGCCCCAAAAGCTCCATGTGCAGTGCCCAGCCAACGTAGTCCAAACACTGCTATTGCACAGGGTGTGTCATAGCCTCTGTCGTTTCACTCCCATAAATAAAGTCCAAAACCAACCACCTCTCTGTTGCTGTCTCACTCCTTTCCCATATTTTCCTCAACAGTTCCAGTCAAAAAAAAACAAAACAAAAAACATGGAGGTATATGTGACTGGTAACATGCTGGGAAGAGTTGAGGAAGAGTTTGACGAAACATTTGTCCATTTTTTACATATTGGTGACAGTGGTCTCCTGTGTGGTTCCTGGCTCTGGTTCTTGCTCTGTCGTTGGCTTGGTGTCTTGCTGCCTGGGTGCAGGCGTCTCCGTGTGGTTGCTCTGTGGTTTGTCCAGGTCTTCCTTGTAGGCCATGTTCTCGTAGGCCTTGCTGTTGGTGTAGGCCTCCAGCTCCATGGCTTTCTTCTTCTGGAGCTCTAGAAGCACGGCCTTGTTCACCCCGGGCCCTGCATAACAGCAAAATCACATTTGTTTGGTACAATTAGCTTAACAAAATATCACGCAAGAAGATACAATAGGTTTTATGACATATGCTCATAATATGCGTGCGAGTGTGTGTATGTGTTTACATGCATAATCAAGGGCACACACCTTCATACAATGTACACATCTATACACATGTCTATGTAGGTACATTGTAGTATAACCAAAGATTCTTTTAGTGATAAATAAATTCTGACATGTAATTTACATTTTTAGAATATGAAGAGGACATGTGACTCGCAGAATATAAAATTATTAAATCCATTGCACCGCCCAGGATTAAGGGATTGGTCTGTATCCGTGGAAAAGTCAGATTTCCCCGTAGTCGCCCATTATAAAAGTCTCCTGTCAAGTCTCCTAAAGGGGAGTGGCCCGCGTCACGAGTGAAACAGGAACGAATGTTGAACTGGCCATCTCTTCATAATAAACCATCTCTGGTAAAACTGCTTGCCCTTACCGAAGAAGCTGAGCTAGCTAGCTAACAACTAAACTTTCGAGAAACGCACCTCTGTACATATGTGTACTGTACGTAGGTACATCGTAGTATACATAACTACTGGCCCTTACCGAAGAAGCTGAGGAGCACAGGCAGGAAGACCAGGCCGTGCACCAGGCCCAGCAGAGTGATGACCAGGTTCAGCCGGAAGAAGAAGATCTGGATCAGCTGCGCCTTGGCAAACGCCAGCACCACGATGCCTGGCAGGTTAGTCATGGCTACACCAGCAAACACCTGCGGAGCAGAGAGAGAGAGAGAGAGAGAGAGAGAGAGAGAATTTGTGACATTTACAAAAATGTTGATACCCACACATTTGACATACTGTCACATACATTTACCAAGATACTGAATAGAAATAATGAACGATGAGTTCAAAGAGAGTTCATCATAACATGAATTGACTGAGTTTGTAATACACTTTAATGACTTAGTTACTTAACACATTCAACATTGTTTTATTTGGATGTGTGAGTGTGCCTGTTAAAAGCTCCTCAAACCCTGCTGAAACTCAATGTTCTAAATGTAGTAGTCGTAATGGCACGCCCACTGTCAAAATCCAAGAGAGCATTTGATTGTTGTGCTCCAAACAAGAGCATGCATCACCAGGGCTGGTGTGGGGGAGAAATAGGGCCCGGGCACTTTTGGCTTAAAGGGGCCCCTCATAATTAGCGTTGCAGAGCCGACTCAGCGGTGGGCCCCGCACCCTCGTGGACCCCTATTTTCAGAAATGTGAAATTTATACGTATATATATATATATACATATATACATTTCTGACAAAAGGGGCCCACAAGATGGCAGGGCCCACCTTGAAATGCCCGGTATGCCAGATGACCAGTCCAGTTCCGTGCATCACCCTTTTCTGAGTTGCTATACATAGCCCTCTCTATGGCTTAATGTACTATTTTAGATCGTAGCCTACCACCTTCCCTCACAGTCTGCCCCTGGCCCCTCAGACACTGCTCTCTCTTTGAATTTGCCCACTAATGTGCATTCGTATTGTGTTAGCCTAATATTTGCTGCTTGGTGTGTGTGTGTGTGTGTGTGTGTGTGTGTGTGTGTGTGTGTGTGTGTGTGTGTGTGTGTGTGTGTGTGTGTGTGTGTGTGTGTGTGTGTGTGTGTGTGTGTGTGTGTGTGTGTACTAGTGTGTTAGAGTGTGTGTGTACTAGTGTGTTAGAGTGTGTGTGTGTGTGTGTGTGTGTGTGTGTGTGTGTGTGTGTGTGTGTGTGTGTGTGTGTGTGTGTGTGTGTGTGTGTGTGTGTGTGTTAGAGTGTGTGCGCGTGTGTGTGTGTATACTAGTGTGTGTGTGTGTGTGAGTCATCCCCTGTGTGTGGTACTCACCGCGCTGCCCATGTTGGCGGTGGCCTCCTTAGCCCTCTCCACGCGCGTGGGCAGGATGCTGAGAGCAAAGGAGCGCGTCAGGTGAGACACAAACTCCACCGAGATGCCCACGCACTATCATACAGAGAGAGAGAGAGAGAGAAGGGGGGGGGGGGGGGGAAAGAGAGAAAGAAAGATGAGAGAGATATGAGTGATCAGTCAATACAAAATGTCTGAAAAAAAGCACAAAATACCCTATGACATTCAACTGAAGTGCCTGTGGGAGTGAGAGAGAGAGAGAGAGAGAGAGAGAGAGAGAGAGAGAGAGAGAGAGAGAGAGAGAGAGAGAGAGAGAGAGAGAGAGAGAGAGAGAGAGAGAGAGAGAGAGAGATGTGTTTTTAACGTTGGTGGACAAGGACAAGGACGGGCCCTGTGTCACTATTCCCCCGCCCGCTTGACTAACCGCTAACTCCCCACCATAATCTGTCTTCGAGCTGTACAGCTAAAATTACAATAATTATGAAACTGTCAGGCTAAGTCAGAGGAGCTTTTCACAAAAGCTTTTGCTCCCACATTTCTGACTGTGCTCACATTATCATCGTCATCGTGTCATAGTCACCGTGCTATAAAAGCCCACACATATTTTATAGGCTACTTTTATGATTGACAGGTGTGTGTGTTGGAGAATGCAGGCAATTACTCCCCATACATTCCAATACAGTACATACATACAGTATGTCTTCTGATTTGTTTACGTTCATGTAAGGAATCTTATACTCCAGAACGATAACCAAGTGCAAGAGAAAAGGCAGAAAGTACACGTGAAATTACTGTAATGAAACTCATGTGAAACCAATGGAATTCACAAATACACACCTAAC
Organism: Engraulis encrasicolus; assembly: GCF_034702125.1. NCBI lineage: Eukaryota > Metazoa > Chordata > Actinopteri > Clupeiformes > Engraulidae > Engraulis > Engraulis encrasicolus. The sequence continues at coordinate 39,659,130 of NC_085859.1, read as the reverse complement.
CCTGTGTGTGTGTGTGTGTGTGTGTGTGTGTGTGTGTGTGTGTGTGTGTGTGTGTGTGTGTGTGTGTGTGTGTGTGTGTGTGTGTGTGTGTGTGTGTGTGTGTGTGTGTGTGTGTGTGTGTGTGTGTGTGTGTGTGTGTGTGTGTGTGTGTATACTGTATATATAGTGTACTGGGTGTGATTTGTCAGAAAACCAGAAAGGGGGATGTGTTTCAGATTTCAAGCAATATCAATGGAATTACATTAAACTGTGATTAGGCTATAATCATATAGAAGAAGTGGCGATATCAAAACCAGAAGAGGGGACAATCCCCCACACCTACCCCCTACAAATCGCACCCTGATAGTACAGTATGACATTGGTTGCCTAGTCTCACCGTGACCAGGGGTCCGTATCTCGAAAGTGTCTTTGCGACCGACGGTAGCAACGTCCTATGTAAGAGCGACTCAACCCTCTCTCGACAGCGACGCTCACCACTAAATCCAAGGGAATGGTAAGACGGTCTTAAGACGGTTAGCAACGACAAGAATCGAGAAACGGACCCCAGGTTGTTGAGCGAGACTGATGTGAAACGAATGGAATTCACACATGCATACCTACCCCTCTGTGTGTGTGTGTGTGTGTGTGTGTGTGTGTGTGTGTGTGTGTGTGTGTGTGTGTGTGTGTGTGTGTGTACTATACAGTAGGCTATATATGAAATAACTTGCTGCTAGTCTCACCGTGACCAGGTTGATGAGCGAGACGGCGTTGTAGTCGATGCTCCAGAGGGTCATGACCCCCACGGTGTCCACGGTGATCATGACGATGGTGAGCAGGTTGAGGGCTCCTGAGCGCAGGTCCATGCCCAGCAGGATGCAGCAGACCACGAAGGTGGGCAGCAGGCACAGCGAGATGTTGAACAGGCCCTCGTTCACGATGGTCACGTACTGCTCGTAGAACACGTAGGTCACGCTGATGGAAATGAATGGGGAGAGAGGGAGACATATACATATGCATTATATTAGAGGAGAATAGAGTTAATAGCTCATTGGCATTCAAAGATAATGCAGAGTTCACTCCTTGCTGATGCTCTCTGCGGCGAACAATTGCCCACCAAGTACTGTAAACCATTCAAAAGATGATATACCTGAGCGAGCCTGATGACGCACTGAGGCGAAACGCGTTGTTCGCTCTAATAAAACGAGCATAAAGTCAAGAAAGTGTGCGGTAGACTTCTTTCTTTTGAAGTATTGAACATTCCTGCATCTACCAGCACCTTGGAGCTGTGCATGGAACTTTGAACTGATGATAAAATACTTGTATGACTGTGGCCTGCAGAGGACAAATAGCAACGGAGAAATGCATTGTACATGTAACAATGGCATGCTTTATGGGGGCACAGCAGCACACACTCAATGCATGCCATTGCTTTGTATCGGAATGGAGATTATACCCGATGTAGGCCTACTGTTCGACCTGGCATGTGGAATGATGCCAGCATTGTGTTGCGCATTCCTTTTTATTTGATCTACAATGCCATCATGTATTAAGATTGGGAGTACACAGCAGGACTGGCCTGGGACCAAAAACAGCAGGGCATTTGTGTTGTCCTATACCAGCCCCTCACACAGCCCCCTGCTTTTCCAAGAGATCATGATTAGCTCAGACCACTGTCTACATTAGAGATAGACCAATCTAAATAAGGGCCAAACAAAACAACCAATCAACCAAATAACCAAACAAAGAAACAAAGAAACAAACAAACAAACAACACCATTGGCCCCCTGGGGACTGTCAGCAAGCTCACCAGGAAAATGCCCTGTATGCCATATTTCCAGTCCAGCCCCACACACCACATGTTTACATGTAGTCAGTATTTACTTAAGCTACTTGGGTGGTGATCAAACTATGTGCTATGAGATGATGGAATTCCCAGGTGGTGAAAATGTGCCGTGGCTCCTGTTTTCCAAAATCTTTACTCTGTTTCATTACCTCAATCCAGCTGAGGCCAAGTAAATGGAAGGAAGTGTAGTGAAGGATATGATCTGACTGTAAGGGATATTGAAATTAAATAATAATAATAATAATTAATTAAAAAGGAAATGAAAGGAGAAAATAAGAGAGGACTGTAGTCTATCTAAAACACCAGGGAAAACGAACTTATCTAAAATACAGGGTGTCCCAATAAAATGTATGCAGACTTAAAATCTATGTAAAGGAGGTTTATTTTTTTATCATGTCAGTTTAAAAGTGTAATTCTCAAACTGATGTGAAGTTTCCATTATCCTGTAACAGTCCCTGAAAATGAAGGCAGCCTTTGGAAGTAAATGTATAAACATTCAGACAGAATTGTGTACGATTTGTGTTGTCTACCGTTCCTCGTGCAGAATTAGAAACAACAAAGATAAAACCAGGAAACAGCGTCTATAGCCGAAACACTCACGTGTAGGGGAAGACCTCAAAGTTGGGGTCAGTGCCCTCTATCCTCCTCATGCCCTCTGTGATGTCAGCAGCCAGCTCTCGCACCCGACGTAGGGCAGCCGTGAACTCCTGGGAGTTTTTCAACGGTGTGTGGTACGCCATGAATCGAGTTGCTGCCGAGAGAGAGAGAGAGAGAGAGAGAGAGAGAGAGAGAGAGAGAGAGAGAGAGATCCACAGAGAAAAGTTGGGTGAAATTCAGGAAGGAAAGCTGCAGTTTTTCAAGAAGCATGGGCTATTTAATAGAGACTTTCTAACTGAATAAATAATAATGACAATAATAAATTAAAATAATAATAATAAAAAAATAATATATACATACAATATACAAGGAATATATATATTTATTGACAGTTAAGTATAAGGGAGAGACTTGAAATTATTGCCAGAGAGCAATAGGATTTGTACAGCACAACTATCATACACAACTGTCATTCAATGTGCTAAAGAGAAAAGAAATGTATTATACAATGTACAATTGAGGTTTGGGTAATGGCCACGGGTTAGAATCGAAACCCAAGTCCACTGATTAATGATATGGCTCCTTAGCCCACAGAGCCACAGTGTCCCAGAAGGAGGCTGTCTCATGCTATATTTCAATGATTTCATACAATCTACACTTATTCTATTTTACAGGAATTAAACAGTACATGCCCATTCTACACACACTGTACTATATGCGTGGTGGTGAATAGCCCTCTGCTTGCTTGGAATATCTACCAACTGCTAGTTCTTGTGAGGTATTTTATTGACGTTGCATAGACATGTCACCCAGCTGCTTACCTATAATCTCTCCCGAATCATCCATGACCACTGCTTTGTCGTACGCCCCCAAGCCACTGGAAATGTAGAGGGTTTTATAGTCAGACATCATTCAAGTGCTGTCTTCACATTCAATGCAACATTATGTTTTACATACAAACGTTTGTACAAAGTAAAACCGTGATCATGAAGCTCAGTCAGATTTTTGTGAAATTTAGGAACTTCTAGCGCTCTTCAACCTCAAATTGTGTAAGACACAGGCACACAAACACACACTCACACAGACAGACAGACAGACAGACTCTCTCTCTCTCTCTCTCTCTCTCTCTCTCTCTCTCTCTCTCTCTCTCTCTCTCTCTCTCTCTCTCTCTCTCTCTCTCTCTCTCGCTCTCTCGCACACACACACACACACACACACACACACACACACACACACACACACACTCTCTCTCTCACACACACACACACACACACACACACACACACACACACACACACACACACACTTATGACCATTGCATCTGGAACTGCAGAAATGTCAACATTTGAACTTCATTGACGTTTACAGTATACTGCTTTTGAAAAATATATACTTTTGAGTTTCTACACCTTTATTATTCAGACAGGAGAGTGTGAGATAAATAAATGACTGGGCAGAGAGAGATGGGGAAGGATCTGGACTAAAGCATGACACAGGAGTGGATTTTCACTCCCGTCCCATCCCGGTCCCAAAAAAAAAATCCTATCCCGTCCCATGCCGGACTGGAGTAAAAGAAACAAATCCCATCCCATCCACTCCTGAAAAGAATGTCTCCCAATCCTGCCCACTCCCACTCAAAGTCAATCAACCCCACTCCCGTTTCGTCAAAAAAAATGAGACTTTCTTTGCTTCTTTTTTAAAGAAAAAATAAGCGGCATTGCCGTTCCCATTCATTTTCATTCCCGCTCCTGCCTGCTCCCATTCATCTTTATTCCCGCTCCTGCCCGCTCCCGTTCATCTTTAAAATTTTGACTCCCATGGGACCCACGGGAATTCCTGAAAAATGTCATCCTCTAATTGGGACCTGACCTGGAATCAAACCTGGGTCCTCACTGTTGCCAGATGGAAAATGTTGAATTATCGTACCAAAACCTCAAAATGTTTTTTGGGGGCTTCTTTAGGAGGAAATTATTGTACAATACCCATATCGTTGTTTCAAGGCATATAAATGAACTGAATGATAACTCTGAAATGATCGTACGTCATGTATCTTTTGATCGTACGGTGGAAAAAATGGACGAAATTATGGTACAAAATGCGCTAATTATCGTACATCTGGCAACACCGGTACAGTGTATAATGGGCATGATGGTACAGCGCCTTAGCCCACTAAGCCACGTCGCCCCCCACAGACTTACCCTTTGGGGCACTGCAGGTCGGGCCGGTTGCTGAGGAAGTTGGGTAGGAAGCGGTCATACTGTTGCACAGTGGGCCGGAGCACGCCATCCAACGGCGGAAAGAGGATACACTTGCGCCTGCAGATGTTCTCAGCTGTGATCAAAAAAATAAAATTTATTTTTTTTAAAGAAATATATACTGTATATATAATGGGTCTTTGAAGTACAATGATCCTTTTTACTGTAGTTTTCAAAGTAGATATGTATATTGCATTGCGTAACAACTATTATGTGCAAGGGACCACTTCAGTCAATTTGCTGTTGTATTGCTCACGCTACCCTTGACTTGTCCGTACCCCGTGATGCCACATTTTTTGGCTCAGCCCTTTCCGAAATATGAGCTATTATAATGGGGGCAGCGTTTGTTTATTTATTTATTTTTTTAATTAACATAGGCCTACTCCAAATATTTTCCCAAAAGGTATCACTGTTTGCTAGCTCTCTGCTGATGTTGTATAACCTTTTGGATGTTTTTGGGAATAAATAAAAATGTTTTTTTTTTTTATATGTAAACAAAGCGCTGCCTCCATTACAATGACCAGGATCTCGGAAAAGGCTGAAGAAGAAGAAAAAAACCTCAGGTACTGACAAGTCCAGGGTAGTGTGAGCAATGAGCATTGCAACTGCATGTTGAAATTGACTGAAGTTATCCTTTAAGAAAAATGTGCATGCAGTATGTGATGTAGGCTCGTTCCATGTGAAGTCAGACAACAAAATTGCATTTGCAGAAATCTGTCTGCAGGAGTAGCAGACTAAGGAATTGTGAATCGGGCTTAAGGAATTGTGAATCATGTGTCACCATGTATTCATGCCTAATTATATGACTCAATGCATGTACGTACTCTCTGAGGCTGGGCAGAATGAGCCGATGGGGGGGTCTTTTGGGGCAGTACTGGTGTACAGCCTACAGCATTTGGAGCCAGGGTTGAGCCAATCAATGAAGTCATCCACCCAAGAGGACGCTGGGATTGCTAGATAGGATCTAAAATAAAGGAGGTAACATGCATGTTAATACCTTACAAGCTACATACTGTAAAAAAAAGGTGTTGATTTGTTTTTCCACCCCCATATTACTGGGTCTCTTTTCCTGCGAATGTACCCTAGGAGGTGGACTTCATGAGAAACTAACAACACCCACAACAAAAATGCCATGGTTCCTTTGCATGAAGAAATTTGTCTCAACTACATTTCTGGTTGTTTGAGATGTAGGCCTAATTATAAGTCCATTGAACTTGCCAAAAACATATGCTTTCACAAAGCACAATTCACCTTGATTCATGTATATACGTAACCGGGCAAATACACAGGCCGCGACAAGAGCGAGGCGAGCGACGGAAGTAATTGACTTTGTATTGAGTCGCGCGACAAAAGCGATTCTGGAGACTAGAGGCGATTTGCACGCCGAGAGCGACAGTTTGTAGTTGAACTCCTGGCTATGTTATGCTAATGAGCTATGACGCGGTTCAGCAACAGGTCGCGACAGCCAATGACTGTATAGAGGTCAGTGACCACAGCCAATGGGAATGTTTGAATGCTTGCGTTCTGCTTGTAACGGACATACTCTAGTCGCTTCAATCGCTCGTATTGCTTGCTGCTGCACAGAAGTGATTCTCTGTCGCTTCAATTTCGTCGCCGCCTGTGTATTTGCCCGGTAACTGTGGGATCCTAATTTACAAATGTTTCATGTTTCAACATTTGCACAGACTGTTTTTATCTGTTTTTTTCACATTTAACAGAGTTTTAGGTTAACTGGTTAACCTACTTTAAAACCTGATAGTTATGATAACATATCGTTTAAGCTATCACTTGTTGAGCAGTCTGTGACATTGTTATAACTAAATGTGATCCATTGGAAACACTCAGAGGTGTCAAAAGTAAAAGTAAAAGTATGTTTGTAGTGTAATTACAACACTAGCACATGGAATTACATAGCTGTTACACTCCATTGTACCTAATGAGATAGATAGACTGTGTTGTTACTGAAAAACACTGAAAACCTAACAATGACCCACCACAAACTTGATCCAACCAGTGCAGAGTTAGCTGATCGTATAAGACAAGTACACAGGTCTACTGGTTACTCAGATACGTTACTTGTGTTGGAAGGAAACTGCATTTCTTTCATTTTACTTTTACGCGTAGGCTATACTCCTTCACTCCTTCTTTTGACACCTCTGGAAACACTGAATATTTCCTCTGCATTCCAAACAGTGTTCTGACAGGCCAGTCGGCTGCCATCATTCCAGTCAGGCACTCACACGCTTATGTAACCAGGCTGGCAAGCCAAACAAGCTGACGACACGGAAATTCTGCAGAATTTCATACTCTGCCGTCATCACTATTACTATCTCTCTCTCTCTCTCTCTCTCTCTCTCTCTCTCTCTCTCCCTCTCTCTCTCCCTCTCTCTCTCTCTCTCTCTCTCTCCCTCCCTCTCTCTCTCTTTCTCCCTCTCCCTCCCTCTCTCTTTCTCCCACCTCTCTCTCTCTCTCTCTCTCTCTCTCCCTCTCCCTCTCTCTATCTATCCCTCCCTTCCTCCCTCCCTCCCTCCCTCCCACCCCCTATCTCTCTCTCTCTCTCTTCTCCCTCTCTCCCTCCCTCTCTCTCTCTCCCTCCCTCTCTCTCCCTCTCTCTCTCTCTCTCTCTTTAGACCGTCCACCTACTGTACAGTGCATTATATTTCATAGGCCTTCAGCTATTATCTCTGTTCTGGGCACGTGCGAGACTCTGCACAGGCCTGATATTGGAGGCCTCTGCTTTCAAGGCCAGCGAGTGGCAAGATAGTACCCAGGTGGACCCTTATCTGAACTAATCTGCTGTCCATGAGGCCCCAAAGTGGGTCGGATCCGGGCCAGATGGAGTTCTACCTCAGAGCCAAGAGGGAGGGCAGGATAGTGATTGTTAGTGTGTGTGTGTGCGTGTGCGTGTGCGTGTGCGTGCGTGTGTGTGCGTGCGTGTGCGTGTGTGTGTGTGCGTATGTGTGTGAGCGGTGGTTGGGCGAAATAAATTACTGATAACTGAAGAAGGCAGATAAACTGAAGGACAGCAGGTGAAGGACACTATCACCTCACCGTTGAGTCGAGTAACAATACAGTTTGAAGAAAAAACAAACCAAAGTGCCGTATAAGCAGACACTATGAGTACTTATTGAGGAAATGCAGAGATGTACAATACAGTGATGCATCTTGAGGGATTTTAACTACAGTGCTGTTGGAGGTGAGAGGCCAGACACCAGTATCCTTACTGCTTACAGTAGTGCACCTCTCTATCTACTTTTAAAACAACGCTGAAAACCTGATACTCTAAGCATGGTATAGGCGATTTGCCTATACCAGAGAACAAAAAAATTGGCGCAACGCACTAAGCCCCCCACATTTGGACTTGCATTGCCCACGGGGACCCCAGTTCGAGTATGGCCAGGGTAATTTCCCGACCCTGCCCCATCTCTCTCACCCAGTCATTTCCTGTCTACTCTCACACCGTCCTATGATAATAAAGTCCAAAAAGCCCCCCCAAAATACTTTAAAGAGAAGTGGCATTAGTGGCATTAGTGACAACACTTACTGGTCTGGGTACTCAGTGGCGTACTGGATCTTCTGGGTTAGGGAGAACGGGTCACAACCCACGCTAGAGCACACAGCGTTGGTGCCTTTCACACTGGTGAAGTTGAAACCTTTTGTCGTCACGAAGTACGTGGGCACGCCCACCTCCAGATACAGGTTGAGGAACTTGAAGAAGTCCAGCATGTAAGAGTCCTACACAATGACATAGGATTCGTTAATAGTCTAATACATTGCAATAAAAAATGAATGAATGAACGAATGAACGAATGAATGAATTTATGAATGGATGAATGCAGGGCCGGTTTTTAGCATAGGCCGGCTAGGCGGTCGCCTAGAGCGCCATGTGAAGAAGGGGCGCCGAAATGGCGCTCTCCTATGCATAATTTTGCGATATGAAGTTTTTTTATGAAGTCGCAATCAACAAAGAGTGGCGAAAGCGCTCCTCACGGCAAAGCGCCCCTCAGCCAATAGTAATATCTCTTCCAACTGTCTCTGGGAAGTCTGTGAACCAATAAACAGACAGTTCTGAGAAAGGGGGCGGGACGAGTGACAGCTTGCGCTCTATTTTGAATTTGGAGACTCACTCGAGAGACAGAGGGGGCAAGCGCAAACAGTAGTGCTGCTCTGCTGGATGGAGATTATTATGTTCTCATTAAACCACTCATTGCATGATGCAGGAGTTTCAGAGGGTGTTTTGGAACTTATGTGATTTAATCAGCAACCGTTTGTGATTATGGAAAGCCTAAAAGTTATGAGGTTACTATTTGGAATTAGAGAGAAAAAGAGCTTTGTTTTTGATCAGAGAAATCGCTAGTTAGCATGCTAACATTAGCCAAGTATGCCAAGCAATGAAATCCAGTAAAGTAGCTGTTAGTAGCCTACTCACTACTCACTAACACCCACCTGATATCAAAATACTTGCTTAGGTTGACAAGCAATGTAAAGTAAGACTGGTGCAATGTTTAAAACAATTTTAGCTGCCATATCTCCTTCCATCCACATGAATTACCTGCTTGTTGTAAGCTTAAAAAAAACATTAATTTCCAGACCAGAATGACATAGCCTACATTAATCATGTAACAGAACCATGCACAGCAGACAAGTGAGGCTATTTACTATATTTTGTATATTATGAAATTCAATAGCGTGACAGCTCTTCTCCCTTTCTCTCACCCTGTCCCTCTAAACACATAGATAGCCCCCTTCTCATTCTCCTACTCACAAATGCACCACTATTTCCAGTCCAGAAATGAAATTGGTTTGGAAGACAGCACAAATGTGTAGCTTATTAAAATTGTTATGCTGCCATGCTTTGTGATGCTGTAGGCTAGATCAATGCAGACCTCCTTGGTAGGCTTATTGTCTACACATGCATTTTACATGCAAATGTACTGTATCACTCTCCTGGCATTTCAATTTCACGTTACAATTCAAACACATTGATAACCTCCCTCTCATCTGGGGTTGGGGGCCCCACCACCATCACATCCAACACACCACACAGTGAAGCTACTTTCACACGACTCAATCTGATGTGTTGGTCGCCTGTCAAAAACAACCACAAATCCATTTGATGAAAAACGGTTATTGTTCTTGATGCTATTTAGTTAAGCTTACTAAGGATATTAGTCTTGTGTTCTGTGAGGTATAAGAAAGTTTTTTTTTTCTTTCAAAGGTAAGGGGGGGTGGGGGTGGGGGGCGCCAGAACTCAAACTCGCCTAGGGCACCAAATAAGCCAGAACCGGCCCTGGATGAATGAATGAATGAATGAATGAATGAATGAATGAATGAATAATGAATGAATGAATGAATATCCTGCAACATCTAGCACATATTGTTTTAATGTTATCTGCCCTTTTTATTCAGAAATGCATAAATGTAAATGTGTGACTGTGTCAACCTTGTTTGTAGGCAATTTACAGTAGTTACAAAGTTATTTTTATTGTGAAAGTGTGATATGTAATGTGACTTTATCTGATTTGTCCAAAACCCTGAGGAAGTACACAGATAGCAACATTGCAAAAAACGGGATGTCAATATTTCAGATTAAACTTTTTAGGTGGCCAGTTACAACGACCTAAGAGTCAAATTACTGTAATACACTTTTTGAGTAGGACCAAATGGTATCTAAACAGAGTTCATTTCAACTCTTTGAGAGTATTGTAGCCCCTTAATGAGCGCCCTTCTACCAGTTACTACACCATTACTACCACAGTACTACACCACTATGACAGTATTCCGTGCCTTTGGTAATACATTACAATTTGGTCATTGCCATTCTGGTAACAGCTCATTTATGACAGGGGCCGTGTCTTGCTGTTAACATTATTTTTTTTTTCTGACTTTTAGACAGACAGACAGACAGAAAGACATGCAAAGCCTCACTCACTGTTGGCATGGAAAGCTCTTGGTCCAGTCCCACTTTCACATGGAACATCAGGAATATGGAGCCGCAGAACATGAACAGGAAGAGAACCATCTGAGGACAGGGAGAGAGAGAGGACGTCAGGTGAGGAGGCTACAGGAGGGCATCGAGCAAAAGTCAACAGAAACAGGGTTCGCTCACTAAGCTGTTTTTAGATCGAAATGACCTTGACTTTGCAATAACAAAGCAATAACATCACCCCCTACTATATACCATTTACCTCTCACCTCATGCATTTGCCCAGGCCTGATCTGCTCTGCTGTCTTTTAAACACTGTATGCTACACACGATACACATGTGCGCACGTTCAACATGCATACACAAACACACTACATAACGTGCAAGGATCTTAATGGGCTGTGTGTGACCCATCGACATCAGACGGTTCTCTGCAAAGCTGCTGCCTTGACTGTTCCTCCATATCTGTTGTAACTCTGGCTCTGACGACCAGACACTGGAACTTTAATGTTAACAGTGCAACCTTTACTACAGCTGAACATCGAAAGTATACATTTAACCCTTAGCCTTCCTTTCAACACTGATCTTGCTAGTTCTTTCGATATATTGTGCAGTCCTAATTGAGTGTGTACAGTATAGTATGTACCACCACTACCCTGGTGACGGGGTGGAGCAGGGAGGGGAGAGATACTCTACTCTACTTGTGTGTACAGTATAGTATGTACCACCACTACCCTGGTGACGGGGTGGAGCATTGTGGGGGCGCAATAAAAGATACTCTACTCTACTTGAGAGTCAGCTTTACAGTACGTACCACCACTATCCTGGTGACAGGGTGGAGCAGGGCGGGGGCGTAGTACTTCCTCATAAGGGGCAGCAAGAGACCCTCGTTGGGCTCGGCGTTGCGCGGCTGAGACACCTTGACGCAGCAGGCCACCTCGCAGCGGTTGCTCTCCTGCCGGCGCGCGTCCAGGGCCAGCAGCGCCACGAAGGCCGTCATCTGCAGCATGAAGTCCATCAGCACGGCCAACGCGGCGTACAGCGCGAAGGAGCGCACCGCCGGCATGGTGCTCAGAGCACCTGGAAGCACAACGAGAGAGAGAGAGAGAGAGAGAGAGAGAGAGGGAGAGAGAGAGAGGGAGAACACAAGAGACCACACATTATTGGATTTAGTTGCAATGACACCCTGTAGAACTACAAATAAAATGGCTGCCTTGGGTGTTGGTTAAATGTACAGTATGTGGACATGTCTAAATGTGGATAGTTTTTCATCCGTTACGTAAATAAACATGACATGTGGATAAAAATAAAAACTCAATTGTGACGGGCCATTTTTGAGTTTAAAAATATCCATATACATGTTCCACAGTGTGACAGTGCGAACTTACCCAGGAAGAAGCAGACAGACTCTGAGAGACTGCACAAGAGCATGCTGGGAGCCACGTTGCCCAGAACCCGACCGATCTGCTCCTCCGATGACTCGCCCGCTCGCCGCCTGTCTCTCTGGATACGCCCAACACAAGAGGACAAAACACATGTTGCGTAAGAGACATATCTATGCCAACAGAGGCTATAAGGACATGGGACACTTCCCAATGATCAGTACACGAGGTAAGGAACGGTATGAAACCAAGAAACATGAATCAGTATACACGTAAGTAATCATTACATCACATATTAGATTATGTTACATTTGACAGACTCTTTTATCCAAAGAAAGCGACTTACAATCGAGGACATAGTCATAGCATGCAGACACTTGCAGACAAAGTGCATAGGAAATATACCAAACAATTGGTTCAAAAGCCACGTGGGGTTCGTTTTTTTAAGTATATTAGCACAGGTACAGCGGATACACACGCACACACACATGCCCAACGCCCAACATGCCTTAGAGTCCAGCTCAAGCAATCAAAATACTGCGGACCCCATACCTGAATCTCCAAGACAAATATGAAGATGTTATCAGCGCCAACAGCCAGCACCAGGAAAGGCACCACCTGGATAGATAGATAGATAGATAGATAGATAGATAGATAGATAGATAGATAGATAGATAGATAGATAGATAGATAGATAGATAGATTATATTACATATATATTATATTACATGTGTAAATACATTATATTACATATATATTATATTATATTATATAATATTACATGTATGAATAGTGAAAGCATCATAGTGATATACAGTAGTATACTGTAAAAGTGTGGAGTACTGTAAGTCTGGTGTAGCGGTAGCCTACCTGTAGGATGACGAGTGAGGAGGGGATGCCGACCCAGGCATAGAAGCCCATGGAGGCCAGCACAGAGCAGCCCACCACCAGGATACCACCCAGACCCACCAGCAGCTTGGAGTCCACCTGGGATACACACACAGACAGACAGGCAGGCAGGCAGACAGACAGGCAGGGAGGCAGACAGACAGGCAGGGAGGCAGACAGACAGACAGGCAGACAGACAGGCAGGGAGGCAGACAGACAGGCAGGGAGGCAGACAGACAGACAGGCAGACAGACAGACAAACACGAAGGTAGACAGACAGGAAAACAGACAGTCAGGAAGACAGACAGACAGACAGACAGATAGACAGACAGACAGACAGACAGACAGGAAAACAGATAGACAGGCATGGACAAATTTAGCAAATTTATAAATTCCTGGTCTTTTTTGAGTGTTTCGTTTTCAGTTCTGTTCCTCTGCTTTCGTTATTATTGGCTTTATTTATATTTATTGTTGCCATAATCTGCTAATTTCCCTGCCATTTCCTTCAGTTGACTTCCTCCATCCTCTCGTGGCTTGCCAGTTAACATGACTCATGAGAGACACAAAAAGACTGAATGAGACTGAACTGTGTCTTGATATTAGCACAAACCAAAAATCCCCCTTGGACACACCCACACACCCACACCCACACCCACACACACACACACACACACACAAAATAGCAGTCTCTTAGCCAGCAGTTCTTGCATGCTAACTCACCAGTATACGTATGAATGAGGAGTACTCGCCCAGCGCGCGCGCGCACACACGCACACGCACACACGCACATGCACACACACACACACACACACACACACACACACACACACACACACACACACACACACACACACACACACACACACACACACACACACACACACAGAGACACACAGACGCACAGACACACATTTCTGACTTAACTCACCAGTATGCGTTTGAAGGAGGAGTATTCTCCCAAGGCCAGGGCGATGTAGAGGAAGATGACGGCGTAGCTGATCATGAAGATGGGGATGTCCTCGGCTGTGGTCCTGTTGATCTCATCCTCCAGGGACCTCTGGCACATCACAACACATCACACAACGCTATATTAGACTACATTGTATTAAAAATGTAAATAAGTATAAGATGGGGACAACACAGGACACACCGCCAAGAGACAGCTGACAGCTTTGGTCGGGCCTGGGACAAAGTCAACTGAAGGGCTCTCCACCACTTATACATACAATTTAATGGGGACACAATTCTGGGAGACATTTAGAACTATGCTGCTGAATCAAGAGAGTATTTTTATTTTTTTCTTACTTCAGCCATGTAAGCAAAGGTGAAGTTGTTCTTGGGATCCTTCTGGTAAGCCTGTAAGATATCGATGTAGTGCTGCTCCCACTGGAGCGAGACCTTGAACTTGGGGTCGTCCCGAGGGTAGTTGTTCAGTGAGAAGGTCATGATCAGGGCCTCAGCGTTGGTATAATCCAGACCTGAAGAGTAGAGTATGATACATTACATTGCACTTAGCTGATGCTTTTATGCAAATCGACTTACAAGGTATTGGTAAGGTTACATTCCCTAGAACAGCGGTGGGAAACCTCTGTCTCGAGGGCCATTTACGGCCCTTCATCCGTTTTATCCCACAACACATTTCAGTGTTGAAATGTATGAAATACGACATATTTTGCAAAGGAATCTTAAACATAACATTTTCAATACAATTAAGTTATACTCAGGGGACCTAAAGAAAGCGGGGAGTGTTTTAAAGGTGGCTGCCTTCAATATAGGCCTAAAGTGCAGGGAGACTGTAAGTAGACTACTTCTGCACTTATTTACTCTGGGTGAACTCCTTATTTAAACATGTTCCTGTGTCTGCTCCTCACCTTCATATCCTCCCACCGCCAGGAAGGGAAAGACTGGACCTCCATAGTCAGCCATGCAGCTCATGCCCAATGCCGTGATGTCTTTAAAGGACAGCGGAGAGCTGCGTACATTGGAGAACAGTCAGGTTAGAGTCACTCAACAAACTTGAGGTTATTCTTCAGCATGCACCTTCCTATTTGAATTGGGGTTTTTTGTATGATTGACATCATAAATATTGAACCAAACTAATCTGCAACCAATTTAAAATGAAAGGATCAGTTTGAAATGTACAGCATTGTTGGGTCAGTCAACACGCTTGGGGTTGTAAATTGGCATTTCAAATGTTTTCTTTGTATGGTTGATGTGCTATACTGAACCAAATTAAACTCCAACTGATTTAGAATTAAAGGATCAATTTGAATTCCACACAGTATTGTATTGCATTGTACTGTATTGTATTGTACTGCAAAGTCTTTCTCACTTCACACAGTATTGTATTGTATTGTATTGTATTGTACTGTACTGTACTGTACTGTACTGTACTGTGCTGTACTGTATTGTATTGTATTGTACTGTATTGTACAGTGTACAGTCTTCCTCACTTGACACAGTAGATGAAGTGGTCCCTCCAGTCCACCTCCCGCGTCTCCCCCAGCTGGGTCATGTTGGCTTTTTTATCCAGGTTCTCCGCGCTGTTCTGGAAGTACTGGGGCAGGCTGTTGACGGCGCAGTCAGTGAGGCTGGGATTACCGGGGTTCAGGGGGGCGAAGCAGACGTCCTTCAGGCTGGCGTTACGCTTGAGGTCTTCGGAGTAAAACTCAATGTCCTGGATCTTCTTCTGCAGGTCCATCAGCTGCAATATGAGATCTGTGTGGAGTGGAGAAGCGGATCAGGAACACTCACGGTAAGCTTGAACATTTTCATGCAAAAGTTCATAGATCCATGCCCAGCTTCTAGGTGCTGGTAAAGGCAAGAATATGCAAAACTTCAAATGGAAAAAAGTTTACCGCACAGAGCTCTGAATAAAAGAGCATAAAGTCAAACGAGTGTGCGGTAAACATTTTCCCTTTTGGAGTCTTGAACATTTTCATATTCATCATCGGGTGGTTTGTGCAAGTTAGCATTACTATTACAGTAAAATGTGTCTTTGTATTCATTTAATGCCAACATTTGAACACTCAGACACAACAAAAACTCTGGAATCCCAGCTCAGTTTCAGCAGGAGGAGCTGTAATCATGACCACACGTGCTATTATCTTATCAAAACAGCTGTAAATCGGCCATATTTATTGGACCAATATCAGCTGTAGATCGGCAAGACAAGAGCTTCATTACTGTAAGAAGACAGGTGGGCTGTTGTTTAAGACAATATAATGTTATCCATAACCATGAATACTGTCATCTGTGACATTGGACACAAAACACATGTCAGAATACTCATTACTTTTCAAAAACATAAATGTATTTTTTCCATATCGGGCACCTTTTTGTCCTAAGTGCAGTGTAACGTGTTTACTGTGCTATTGTCAGTTGTAACTACCATAGCTCACCTTTCGAGAGTATTCCACTGAAGTTCTGCTTGCCGAAGACAAGGGAGTCATAGATGTGTCCGGGGCGCCCAGGTGCCGTCAGGATCACCTGGTTGGTGCGGAAGAAGGGATCAAAGTGCGAGTCGTGGAAGTCCTTCTCCTGGCGGGCCCGGCTGGAGGGCGACGACCACAGCTGGACGGGGTCGGTGGTCAGCTCGAGGCGGTGCAGCCCCGCGGCGAACACCACCACCAGAACCAGGCAGGCCAGCAGCACCTTAAAGGGGTTCTTGGCCATCATGATGCCCCAAGCCCGGAAGAAGGAGCCCAGGAACTCCTGAGTGGCCAGGCTGTTCCGGTCGGTGCACGACACCTCGCTGGGGTGGATGATGGGGTGCGCCGCCGGCACCTCGTTGCCGTTCTTGTCTTTATTCTTACGACCCTTCTCGGAGTCCTTCCCACCCTTGCCGTTCCCATTCCGAGGACGCCTCGCATACCTGAACACGCTCAAGGCCAAGAAGGACGCGGAGAGGACGCTGAAGACGATGAGGCAGATAGCCAACACCCCGTCCATCTGTCCGAGCTTGAAGGGTCCGGGGGCTGGCGTTGGGGGAGTGATGGCGGGACAGGACTCCTTGCAGTCCTGGCACGAGCAGGCCTTGCCGCCAGTGGGCGTCACCTCATTGCATTTCAGCGCCGGGCCGTCGTACATCAGCATGCCCTCTGGCGCCGATTGGCCCTCGGGCAAGATGCGTATGGAGACGTCGAGAGGCGCCAGGCCGTTGCTCGAGTCGCCCTGGAAGTCGTACCAGCGCTGCGCGGTGCACAGCTTGTGGCCGTAGCGCCCGCACATGGTGGCGATGGCGTAGCCGCCCGTGGCCGGGATGCGCACGTTCTGGCACGAGCCGAAAGAGGTGTCCGCGAAACGCTTGGATATGTACGACTCGTAGCCCACCACGGCCTCGCGCGTCACGTTCTGCAGCAAGTTTGTGCCGGGAACTTCCATCTCGACCGTCAGGTTCATGGTGCGCGTGACGTTGACGAGCTGGCTCTGGTTGGAATGGCAAGTGGTGATGCAGTGCAGATGGGCAAAGTTGTCCGCGCAGGACGGGCAACGGTTCAGCACGGCCTTGGACAGCTGCAGACTGGCCTTCAAGGCCTTCAGCTGGGGTTTGGTGCAGCAGATCCTGGTGTTAGCCATGCTTCCCATATCCAGCATGGGACACGTTGACTGAATGTCTGCATAGTGAGCGTAGTCCTCAGGTACCATGGCGGGGGTGAAGTTCAGGCAGGGCACTTGAGATATTATCAGAGGGTCCTCTATGCTCGGGTTGATGCCACACTCCCCAAAGAAAGCACAATAGCCCGGCTCATGCTGGGCCTTGGAGGAACCCTGGAAATGCAACGAAATACAAGACACGAAGAGATGAAGCCAAGTGACCAGTGGTCAGTTAGGGCAGTTAGACATGTCTACTTCACTTGGTTGGTCACTATTTTACTTCTTTAGGCCAATATCACATTTTAAGGCAGTCCTGTGTCGTTCTCACAGGAATACATTTCTGATCATCTTTCTGAATTCTGAAGTGTGGAGCTCTGGAAATGCAACGAAATACAAATGAAGAAGATAGGTGGCCATTAGTCAGAGCATAAACATTTTGATAAAAATATCTACTTCACTTGGTTGGTCACTATTTTTTATATTATTTATTTCATTTCTTTATATCACATTTTAGGGCAATTGTACGTGTGTTTTTCTTACATTAATAAAAGTGAGTCAGATCTTACGGAATTCTTATGTGTGTCTCTTAAACTTCCTTTATCTTTCATAATTAAGTATGTCAGAAAATGTATTTTCCCTGCACTATTTCATAGTGTTTTCACAATTTTACTGTGAATTTGACACTGTCTATCATATTGTTGATCAAGTGTTACTGTAACTGTAACACTGCATAAAATGTACCACTTCAAAAGCAACTATAGTTGAAATTGTTTCTGGGAGCTTAGAATCAAATACGTAGTGAAGGTAGGCCTAATTCTTTTTTTCATACAGGTAGTACCACAGTAACAATCTCACCAGTATTCAATTTCAGAGAGATCAAAAACCAAAACCTATGTTTATCTTTTTTACAGCTACATATACCTTTATCACTTCTTTTATCACTAAGCTTTGCACTTTGTCATACAGGCTTCGGTGAAGCATACTACTTTGTTGGCCGTATGTCCAGGCAAGGTTGATAAGTTGTCCCGGCAAGAGCTGTTAAATGGATGATAAAAGCTGTGTCGACTATCAACGTTTACTTACTTGGCTCGCTTCTGTCTCCAATATTTCTAATGACATAACATAACAGGTGTTAAGCACACTTAAAACCTCAACTAACTGAACAAGTGAATACTCAAAAATGTCACAAAGCTAATTTTGGTGGTAAATTTTCTTTAAGTATGGTTGCATTGAAGCCTGTCATGGAAGCAGAAGGGTTGAAAATAAGAGCAAAACACAGGTGTTGCTGATGAAATCAGCAAACTTCCTGTGTTGACTTGCCAGAATCCTAACATTACTAAGTCATTATTTAGAAACACCTGTGTTTGTGGTATACAGTATTGCATGCACTTCTATTGCTACTTGGCTACTCTTGGTACATGGGTAATTCTTTTTAGGTTGATATTTCCCGACTTGTAAAGTTCCTACGATAAAAACAACAAGCATCGATCAACTTGCCCTTTGCAATAAGAAAACAACTAAAAAAAATAAAGAGGGGGAGACTGTGGCACTCCGGTTGCAATATATATTTTTAAAACATTTTCTTCAAGGCAAATGGACGTCAATTTGCCTTGAATAAAAAGTAAAGAAATACTACCCCTCTAACTGTTAGACCACCTGTGTGGAAAAGTTTGGATCCTTGCAGTGCTTGCAGTGCTTGCGTTTTTCCTTTTTTCCTAAGAAAACAACTCACTATTAAAAGTGATACAGCATTTTCCTCATCACTATTATCACTGCCTGCATGTCTGATCTGGTTTCAGACCACTATAAAGCCCACTACAACAATTTCCATAATTGATGCTGTGGATTCGGTAGGCCTATATGAGGGGAAAACGCTGTTTCTTCTGAAATACAGTTTCCTCATGAAGGCGGTTTAGGAGATACAGTACGAAACAGAATACAGGAAGATCTGACCCAACTCTCTGATCTTAAAGAAAAAGTATTGATAGCTTATTGTCAGTGCCAAAATGCTTCCCATTAAAAGCCCACCTTAACTCCTACAATGCAAACAACATGGACACACACAATCGACCGATTTTGTGACTGAGAAAACAGCCCAGTGTAAAATCCACATCTAAAAACACACACTGTGTTTACAGTTTCTCTGGTAACACAGCATGCAATATGTGCATTGTTTGCTAAGCGGCCCCTTTTATCAATAACTGGCCCACAGATGTCACACCACAGAATTGTAAGAGTAGCCTACAGGCAATGCCAAAGCCAAACCAAATCACTCTTTATAAAAGCAGACCTGTAACAGAGACCCAATTACATGAAATCGACCAAAACATTCTGCCACACAAAAAATCAACAATCAAAGTGCACACTTACCAGTAGAACTGCAAATGTAAACAAAGACAGAGTGAGAGTCCAGCTCTTCATAAAAGCCATCTTGTTATGCTGCTCCTTTTTTTCCTAAATAATATATATAAAAAATGAAATAAAATAATACAAAGCAAAGGCCCGGCAAGCTGGAGACAGCTAGACACAGGCAGAGCGTTTCGGGTCGGGACAAGAAGGAGGGGAGATGGAAGGGAGACAGGAGGAGATCAGGACAGGACAGGAGCGAGATGCGATGTCCCCTCGTGTCTCCTTCTCAGCCAAATGAGTGAAGACAGGGTGTGGAGAAGGAAGTTGAGAAGATGGCAGGTGAGTCCCTACTGTACTCCTGCACCCACCCTGTGAGGCGTCACTGGGGTTGGGAAGCTATCAGATTGAGGATGAGAGATCAATTCATATCTGGCCTGATGCACACTCTACCAATGAGAAGAGGCGGCCGCCGACTGTTAGGAGTCAAACATTAACCTGCTTGGCTGAAACATGATGGAATGTTGGGATGGGATGAAAGATTATCGTCAGGGAAACCAGGAAGACAAAAAAGAAAAGGCAATCCCAGTTTCCAGTTTCACGAAATGATCATAATAATAATATTAAAAAAACATTATGCTGTATCTAATGGCAGTGTTTATTTGAAGAGCTCCTTGCCCGTTTTATTTTTACCTTCTCTCTATATTGTTCTTCATATTTATTCACTTTATTTACAAACAACATCTCATACCTGGGAGGACAGTAAAACAATATTAATACAGTCGAAATGAATTGCTCTGTGCTGTGCATTTATGTATGACCCAGGTTGTAATCTGAGTGCATTCTTGGTCTCCTATACTGTATGAACTTTTAAACTGTGGGGCTTATATCAATATGTACTAAGTAGTTAGATCAGGTAGGCTATGTTTCACCTGGCCATAAAGACCTACTGTGTGTTCACAAGAATTCTCCTCTATTTATGAGCACATTTCACTGATATCAAAACCACAACTTTCTTTCATTTGCTCAGTAGTGTGCGTGTGCGTGTGCGCGCGCGCGCGCGTGTGTGTGTGTGTGTGTGTGTGTGTGTGTGTGTGTGTGTGTGTGTGTGTGTGTGTGTGTGTGCGCACGTGTGCTTGCGTGCGTGCGTGTGTGAGGACAATGATGATGGTCCTCCAAGTCATCTTGTTTCTCATAACAACACTAACAGTTACAAAAAGTGCATTAGTGACAAGTTGGGCCTTGGTCTTGGCACAGTGTCACATTCTTTCATTTTATTATAATAGGATATGGGAAGTCCTCACAAGACTAGGACATGTGTGTAAAAATTATGTACGGTGTGTGTGTGTGTGTGTGTCTTGTCTGTGTCTGTGTCTGTGTGTGTGTGTGTGTGTGTGTGTGTGTGTGTGTGTGTGTGTGTGTGTGTGTGTGTGTGTGTGTGTGTGTGTGTGTGTGTGTTTCATATGTTTCCTTTTTTCTGATTAAGTTTCACGCTAAGATCTAATCACAAGACTTCTGTCATTTATGTGTTTCCCTTTGTCCTCGTGCGGGTGTTTGTCATACATTGGACCATGCACAGTCAACCAAAATGACTTGATTGCCTGCTGCTTTCCACAATGATCAACAATAAAATATGCTTTATGGTTGCTGTTGCTGTCTATCTCGAGATTGATGTTTACTTCCTACCAGAGAAAAGTTGAAATTCACAGAGCATTCTTATAGCCATCACATAATAATATGAAATATTTGTTTTTGTCATTTTTGTAAAATTGTCCCATTTTGCGCTTCCTTGCTTTGGTGTGGTCAATCCATTGAGACAAAATGTTGTGGAGGCAATCAACACACCCTGAATGTAGAACTCACACCAAATTATAACATGCGACTAGCTGCAAGAAACCACAACAGATGTCTCTCATGCTGTTTTGAGGGCGAACAGAATGGTGCCGGTGCCCGCTCCCGCACCAGTTACGTTCATTACATAGGCCCTATACATTACATCACATGACATTACATTACATACAATTAGCTGGCACTTTTATTCAAAGCGACTTGCAGTTATTTTTTGTGTACAGGGTATTTGTTAGAGTCCATGGAGCACCCTCAGCCATGGAGTAAGGTAAGGAGTGGAAAGGTGGGATTCGAACCTGCAAACCAACGCTCAGAACTAGTGTTTACCTGTGAACCAACCAGGTTGACACCTGCCTCCGAACTTTTCCATATGAGATGATTTGTTACTTGGAGGAACCTAATAACGTCCACGTTGTCATCACGGTTCGCACAGAAAAACAGAAAAGTATTTTTCGGTTCACATCGAGAACCAACTCGGCATGGTTCTCTGTCAGCCTGTTTGTCATTTTCAGTTTTTTACAGAATGCGCAATGCTACTGAAGCTAGGCCTACCCAATGCTTCAGAAAACAGAATAGGTTTGTCCCAAACAATAGGCCTACAAATGGTCTTTAAAAGGGCTAGCTTAATATCTTTTCAAATGGCAAGAGGAACTTTCAGAGTGTCTCTGTTTTCTACTTTAAGAAGTGGTGAACATATTCAAAAGGCCACAAATTCATCAGATATTACCAGATATAATATTCTATGGTCACTTCAATATGCCCCCAGGCCTTCTTACACCTTGCTTTCTTGTGGCTAGTCACATATGGTAACGTACACTAAGACTAGAGGGATCACTTTCACAAAGCATTATACAGGCCTACCAGGCGCGGCCGGTTCATTAGGGGCAGATGGGCAGTGCCCCCCCAAAGACTCTTCCTCTGAGAAAAGTAGATCCATTCAGAAATTGAAGATAAAATATGTATTGCAACCTCAATCACACTGGGAATCGTATTACATCAATGTTGTAGTTTGTGACGATCTTTGCGAGTGGAATCGGGTTTTATTTTTGTTGAGAAGTCTAGTTTACACCTAGTGTGGCTGTTTAACGTTAGGGTCTATGGCCACTGGCCTGGGCAGATTTCTCAGCGCCTCAGCTAAGCCCGGCCCCCTCGCCCCGATCCCATTCTACAAAATTAGCACTGTAGCATACTTAGCATAATATCATACCATAAGCGCGACTTTATGGACGCTCTCAGGGCAGATGTATGATCTGCCCTGACCAATGACGGCCCTGCCTGCTTTGAAAAAGACACAGCAAACATATTACTCCGCTCATCTCTAACCTGTGGGATTTTATTAACTCCATTGCCGCAAATTTCCCTCACAAAATCGGTGGATTAAACGGATAACCATGTCGGATTTGACGAAGGATGTGTTGGCTGGTGAAGGATTCACGTTTGGGGTAGGTACAGTTTGTATATTTGCTATTGCAAAGTCTAAGGTTTTATGACCGAAGTCTTTGCATAATGGGTAACTGTCTGTTATTTAATGAAATTTGAGGGCTTGCAATGTTGAGACAGCAAGCAAATGTGTAGCTTCGTAAAGTATGCTGCTGCTACCCCCACGACTAGCCGACTAGTTGACGACATTCTCTGAGAAGCTGCGTTGGGCTTCCTACATAGTTTAAAACAAAGCGTGAGGGATTATGAATCAAGTCTTTGTGAAATAGGGAAACTGGAAGTTATTTAATGAAATATCTGAGCTTATTGAGCTTGGGATGTTGTTGACAGCTTCATTTATGCTCAGTATTGTCTGCTGTGTCCCCGAAAAAGCTAAAAAAAAAAAAAAATACACTTGCACCCGGTCCTGCCTAGCATTGCAGAACAGGAGCGAGTCTGTTGATGAGCTCCCCTGTTAAGTTTTAACCATGGCTACTCGTTTCGAAAATAGTCACGTCCTTCCCCGGTATTGATGGCATTTGGTTCTGTGGTGCATTTAAACCGGCAGCAAGGGGACGACTGACTGAATTGAATAGTGTTGCAGCCTGCAGGGCTTTGGTTGCATCAATGTAATGTACGAACGGTGAAGGCGAGATGCTGTGCTGTGCTAGCCTTTTCCTGATTGCTGTTGCTGACCGGTTGCGTGGAGTGCATATGTGTCGTGTTGCTTGTCGCAAACTCCAACTCCGCGAGCAGACAAAGCATTTTTCTTGTAATGTCTTAACATGTGTATGCAGTCACTCTGCTTAAATGAGCAAGAGAACTAGCTGCGTGGAGAGAACTGTCAAAAACGGCTTTCTTCAGAACAGAAGTTGAACAGATAACGCGCATGCCTGGTGCGGTGTATCACGGGAGGTGGAGTTTTACTAACACACCAAACACTATGGGAAAACGCTCTCCTGTCTTGCCTACACACGCAATGAAACTCGTAAATTATACCGTATTGATTTAATTATTATGGACTTGATCGCCAAAATTTCTGCCCTGCCTGTTTCCCCAGCCACCGGCCGCTACTGAGGCCTACTGTCAAACAAGAAGAATAAAAAGTTTAAGCGAAGAGGTGTACAGTATGGATAATATGGAGAGTATATAATTTGAGTTTCCCCTTTTAAATAGATTGGTCAGAGGGCGAAGTTAGCCTGTCAAAGCGTGAGCAGAGCAAATGTCATGCTGTTTCCTTATCTGCTGGCTGTCTCTGCTCCATTGGCTCGTATCATGTTCACTTTCCTCAAGGCCAATCCTTGCAAGGAGAGCAAAGGAGAGCGTTGAGACGCCATCGGTGCAAGGGTCTTATCAGATGCCGTATACTGAGGAGGATAAGATGAAGACATATGATACAGCACATATTGTAGATCCCACCCTGGGCAGGTGTCAGAAAGGTTATTTCTTGCTGGTTATCAAATAAAAAAAATCAAATAAATATAGCGCAGTACCAGTTGTCTCAAATCACTTTCAAAATACACATAGCCTACACATACACATACACATACACATTTCCACATTCACACATCAGCTCTGGAGGCTGCCATTCATTGCCCGTCGTCCCTCTAAAACATCAGCAGGCCAAATGTCATTCTGTCTCCTTATCTGATACTCTGAGATGGGTGTCTGGCTCAGTTCACTCCAAGCAAGATTAAATATACCTCAAGGCCAACTCGTACTAAGACTGTAAGGGGGTGGGGTGGGGCAAAGGAGCTGTGAGATGCCATCAGCTCAAGATTCTTATCAGGGTCTTGTAGTCCTGTCATGGGCACTTTGTGTGCGGAGATGTGCAGTGTAGCACATTGTCCTATTGCTTATAAACTCAATTTTACTAATTTTACTGAAGATGAAGTGGGGTAGTTTTCTGTTCATTGGGTGATGAAAAATCTGTAAATGATGCACCATGACCGCGAGTTTTCTACCCACGCATCAGACATGACAGCTGTCAATCACAGAGTAAGGTGGTTGGCAGTTGTCATCTTCAGTGTCCCTTGGTCGCTACAACATGCTAAAATTCACTATTTAAGTTTTTACAAAATTCTCCTCTGGGGGACCATGCCCCCAGACCACCTAGCCAGGGGCGGAGCTATAGGGAGGGCGAGCAGGGCACTTGCCCCTGGGCCCAGGGCCCTCCCGTATTGGTGGTGGGGGCCCTATTGTGAGCTTGGCAAGCTGTATAGGGGGCCCTATAAGTGTCCTGCCCAGGGGCCCTGTGTGCAATTGTTCCGCCACTGCACCTAGCATTACAGGCTTTTTGCTTACCAACACCATTCCCCTTAAAGCCGCCATTGTAATCCAGATACAGCACATCACTGATTTATTGGAGGCACTGTGATCAGTTGCATGCCAAAAAAGGCAACGACTATGTGTTCCACTAATGGCACATGTTGGTGTTGCTCCAATATACGTAGATTCTCCTAAAAAAGTATGTTCTTGTGTCTGACTGTCTGATCCGAATAGCTTGGCACAAGCGCTATCGGGCTATTCACAGTATCTCCAAACTTACCCCACAAAAATCACATGTCAAGACACCAAACTTCTACAGTAGTACAAATATGGTATCTACTCACACACAGCATTTGGAAGTTTGGAAATAGTCCAGGAGTTTATTATTATCAACACAAGCTGAATAGATTCTGTCCTGCTAAAGCTGTTACCTACTATCAATTAGACAAGGATTTTCGTTATCAATACTGATGCTGAATCCACTTTTCATTGTGCATAATGATTAGTTTTGTCGAGGACTTTCACAGGCTTACGGAAGTAACGTCGGCGCAGCTTTAGCAGGACGGAATCTATTCGGCTTGTGTTGATAATAATAAACTCCTGGACTATTTCCAAACAACCAAGTGCTTTGTTTACTACCAAGTGCTTTGTTTTGTGAGTAGATACCATATTTGTACTACTGTAGAAGTTTGGTGTCATGACGTGATTTTTGCGGGGTAAGTTTGGAGACATTGTGAATGCCCAATAGCGCTTGTGCCAAGCTATTCGGAATGACCATACAATAACTCGGTAACTCTGCTAATGTTCTCCCAAGCCAGAAAACACTTCGGGTGGACTACTGGATGGATGTAACGGTTCAAATGACATTAGGGTGAATCTACTCCGAACCATCGCTTGAAAAAGCAAGAAAAAGAAGCCCCTCGTTGGGCTCCCAGAGATGGCAGGAGAGAGAGAGTGAAAGTGATTAGAATCAGAGGGGCCCATTCAGGTAACGACAGGCAAGATAACATTACTGCCAGACCCTCATTGCCCGACATGTGAACTGATAAACAATCTGTGCGTGCGTGCGTGCGTGCGTGTGTGTGTGTCTTTAGTCTTCCTGCCTCTTTTTCTGTTAGTATTCACTTTTCAGTATTTCACACGCGCACACACACACACACACGCACACGCACACGACTCATCATGAAGTTATGTGAGCTATAGGCATATTTACCTGTCTCTAAGCAACATGACAGGTGAGTATCACCTTTGGACGCATTGACTCAGCAGCAGGGCCATTTCTAAGTAAACATACACTGTATCTTTATTAATAGAACTCGGAAGTATCACCATTGTTTTTTCATACTGGTATGTTTGTCAACGGCCTAATAGTTGTAATTCAGTTGTCTCTGAATATGGGCTTGGTTCAGTTACAGTGGGAGTGGGAAGCTTTGATTGTACATTGTAATCCATGGTGTGACGTGCCTGTGAAATTCAAGCAATACAAAATCAGTTTATTACGTAAGCAGTCAGTCACCAATGCCAAGTAGAGAGCAGACCACTTCCCTGGTATCTTCATTCAATTCAATTGGCTGGGTCAAGTTGTTCCTCTTATCAGTACTGCAAACCTCACTCAACCTGCCTCTGTCCACGCACACTGTCCAGGGCCGGATTGAGATAGCCTGGGGCCCCCAGGCTACAGGTTGCAGTGGGGCCCCCTGAAGGGCACATTTTGTGACAAATTTACATAGACAGTGTCTGACATACAGTATTTATGAGATAGGAATTAAGGACAACATGTCTACCAACTGTACTCAACACCACATGTGAATTTTTCAATATCGCGTCTTGTCATAATTCAGATTTTTCACTTTTGGCCAGTCAGTGGGCCCCTGGGAGGTGGGGGCCCCTAGGCTGCAGCCATATCTAGCCTGTGCGTTAATCCGGCCCTGACACTGTCACACCACCCTTAGCCTTCGCCTAACTTATCTCTCACACCACCATTATGGCAATCATGGGTGTGATCACCCTTGGGGATTTTTTTTTTTTGCATTTCATTTCCCTTGGCCTTGGCCCAGTTGGGTTGGAATCATGGCAGAGTAGTTGATTGCTGCGTGATACAAGATCAGTGAGAGAGGCAAAAGATATCAAACACTCGCTGCTGTTGGCAAAACACTGAAGTTGTGCTGTAATGGGCTGATAAACCGAGTCAGCAGCTGTGTGTGTGGGGTGGAAGCTAATAGCCAATGCTCTTGCCCTTGAACATGGTAGAAAATGGTAGAAAATTATGAACTTGTAAATATTTAAAATCATACTAAACCCTAAAACAATCCATGCTGGTGTCCCTCGTACCAGGGTTAGCCATCCTGGGGTCCGTCCCTCGTTTGGCTAGCACAGCTAGGTGCACCGCCAATGACCTCACGGCTGGACATCCCACTTCTGACACCATTTGTAGTCAAGAGGAGTAGAGTTGCCCCACTGGGACTCAAACCTGGACCTTCTGGGGTCCCTTCTAGCCTGGTAAATCCCATGCTGCTTTGCACAATCGATCCGATCTAAAAGGCTGTATGGACAGTCTATCCCTCAGCGAGAACACCAGATCTTCGCTCCAATCAAAGAGTGGGGAGGGGTGGAAAGATGGTGACCGCAGTTTGTTTGAATAGATACAACTGACACAATTGGATATGGGTTACTACTATTAAAATTCATAAGTCCCAATAAACGGCCATGGGCAATCGTAAACCACACCTTTTCTATGAGAAATTGCATAGGTAGCCTCCAGATTTGTGAGATCTTCTGGTGTTATGTAAACTGGCAAGTCCCATACTGGGGCTCTGACGGCTAAACCAAAGAGCCAGGATCGTTGGCATGACAGTCAGAGGGCACCCAAAACCCTAGTAACCCTACCTTTTGTTTTGCCAAGACTGCATGTAAAGTGTAAAGTGTACTCTACCTGTTTTGCTACTTAAAGGGGCTCTATATAGGATTGTAGTTTAATCACGGTCCCGAGTCAGCTGATGCTTATTTGAGTCATTAGTATTGTATTTGTATGCCGTATTCAAATGTGTATCAACTGCTGGCATTCTGTGATGAAAAACATTCTCACAGCGAGCTTATTTAAACAGCATTTTTTTATGACGGTGTATATTTTGAGACAGGCATATGCCATGGGCCCCACGCAAACTACGTAATCCTACCTTGTGCCCCTTTAACCACTGACTGCCTCCAGAGGAAGACAGAGCGCATGACAAGTGTGCTTTGTAATTTATTTATTTATTTATTTAAACAGGACCACAGGGCCATTAAATATTAACATGGCATAAACACAAGAATGACACAATACCATTTCTTCCTGTCCCATGAGCAGACAAAACAATTCAATAACTCAAGGCAGTGAGTGTGTCACAATATGCGACCTTGCCTCCTCCACTTGTGCTTGTCTCCTCGTACCAGGAAGTAATATGTCATGATGACATCACTGACCACAGCATTATATTTCAATATCTTGCAAAAGCTTGTAATTGCAATTGGGATGGTGAATGAAAAACAGTCCCCCAAAAGTTGTTGTGGCTAGGCTGACAGCTGGGAAACGTATGGGTATTCTTTACCCTCGGTTCTCTTTCGGTCGAATCGTTTGACACAGACTGTGACTCTATGGGGTTTAGCGCCCTCACGCGACCGCTCTTGAAGCCTTTTAAAAACACGCCTATTGGCTGAGTTGAGCTGTCACTCATAGGCGCCCGCCTCCTATATAAACCGTGACAGCTCGCTCATCTTCACATTACCCAGCTCTGCAAGACGAGCGAGCAGGAAGGGGCAGCAGCACAAGTCTGTGTCTCACTTATCTCCCTCAGAGAACCGAGGGTATAGAATACCCATACGTTCTCTTTCGGTCGAATCGTTTGACACAAACTGTGACGCTATGGGAGTTTTAAATACGCCCCTGAATGCTCATTCCCAACCAGTAAAAAATAATGGGAGAGAAAAACCACACTGAAAGTGCAAAGCAGTTCATACAGGTCTTGATCCCCCCGCCTCAAGGACAGCGTGAGCCACTGTGGACGCTGTAACATCAAGGTGATAGTGTTTTACGAAGGTGTGCGGTGAAACCCAACCCGCAGCTGCGCAGACAGTCTGGACAGGCACTCCTCTAAATGCGGCCCAAGACGCGGCGACACCTCTAGTAGAGTGAGCTCTGAGAACAGGGGGGTCCTTCCCCGAGGCCCGATAGGCCATTGCAATCACATTGACAATCCAATGGGACAGCCTCTGTGTCGAGAGCGCCTGTTCCTTAGAATTAGTCGCAAAGCACACTAATTCTTTTGTCCATGTACAAGCGTAATGCCCGGACCGGGCAGAGGGAATGTATCCTCTCCTGCTCCTGCGAGGAGAAAGGAGGGGGGTTGAAAGATATCAGTTGTAGATCGCAGCTGCCGTACAATATGGACACTTATGGAATAAACGCTACATTGGGCCGAAGCGTGAGCCTATTATTATCCGCACTGAATTCCATACAGAAGGGGTGTATAGAGAGAGCAGTAATCTCGCTCACCCTTTTAGCTGAGACAAGGGCCAGCAAGAGGGCAGTTTTGTACGAGAGAACCTTAATGCTTGCAGTTTGTAGGGGCTCGAACGGGGCTTGGCAGAGTGCGTTCAGCACCAAGGAGAGGTCCCAAGAGGGAACGGCCGAGCGCACCGCAGGTCGAAGGCGTTGAGCGCCCTTCAGAAATCTGTTAGCCCGAGGGTGCACTCCCGGAGATACACCAGTCTCCATGGCATGCTGAAATCGCTGACAGGTAGACCTTAAGTGTAGAATATTCCAGGCCCTTCTCGAATAATTCCTGAAGAAACGTAAGTACATGGGTGATAGAACACTGAAAAGGGATTACGCCCTTCTGGACACACCATCTCTCGAACGCTCTCCACTTCATATCGTACACAGATCTCGTAGATGGAGCTCTGGCACTCTGAATAGTTGCAATAACATTCGGTGGCAGGCCTATTGATCTTAGGGTGTCCCTTTCAGGCGTGTAGGTTCCACGGGTTCGGGTGAACTAACTCTCCCCCCATCTGTGACAGAAGGTCTCTGCTGTTGGGGAGTCGCCAAGGCTGCCCGGCCAGTAAGAGAAACATCTCCGCTAGCCAGGGCTTGCTTGTCCACCAGGGAGCAATCAGCACCAGCGAGAGGATCTCCTCTCTCATCCTCGCTAGTACATGTGGGATTAGATGGACTGGGGGGAACACATATAAAAGAGTGTTTGGCCACGGGTGTGATAGCGCATCCGTTCCCAGTGGTGCATCCCTGTCTTGGATGGAGAAGAACAGTCTGCAATGTGTGTTCTCTCGTGATGCAAATAAATCCAGCTCTGCGCGCCCGAAGCGTTTCCACACAAGCTCGATTACGCGCGGGTGTAATCTCCATTCCTGATTGGAGAGGGATGCCCTTGATAGTCTGTCTGCACGCACGTTCAGCACGCCCGGAACATGAGTGGCTCTGAGCGACTGTAAGTGAGCGTGTGCCCAAAGTATAATATCGCGGGCTATGCGGTGAAGCCGAAGCGACCGCAGACCCCCTTGGTGATTTATGTATGCCACTACTGCTGTGTTGTCCGTACGGACTAGAACGTGGTGATGGCGCAGCGAGGCCAGGAAATGCTTTAGCGCTAGGAACACTGCTGTCAGCTCCAGGACGTTGATGTCAAGCTGACATTGGTATTCTGTCCAAACACCACCCACACCCAGATCCCCCAGAGTGGCGCCCTAGCCAGTCAGTGAAGCATCTGTTGTCACCACACGTCGTGTCACGATGAGTCTTAGTGGGGCTTCCTGTGACAGTGGTGCGGGGTCTCGCCACGCCAGTAGTGCGCGGATGCATGGGATGGAAACCGTTATCTGCCGGTTGAAGTGTGCCCTGCGCTCGGGATGCAAACGGAACGAGAAACACCCATCTCTGCATGTCCCTCATATACAGTTGCCCCAGCGGTACTACCGCTATCATAGATGCCATTAGACCCAGAAGGCGAAGGCAAATACGAAATTTTACTTTCTTTCCCAATTGGAAATTTGAGAGACACTTGTGAAATGATTCCACTCGTTGTGGCGTGAGTTTGGCACGGAATGTGGTGGAGTCCAGTGTGAGGCCCAGGAAGTGCACAGTTTGAGCTGGGGTTAGCACACTTTTCTGATAGTTTATTCGGAAACCTAGGGATTCCAGATGGCTGCGGAACAGATGTGTGTGTTCCGTGGCTAGCTGCGCTGACGGGGCGCATAGAAGATAATCGTGTATGTGCCCGAAAATGCGCATTCCTTTTTCTCTCAGTGGGGATATGGCAGCATCCATAATTTTCGTAAAAAGGCAGGGTGCCATAGCCTTGGAATTCTAGTGCCCTGCCCTCGAAATGAAATCTCAGGAACTGTCTGTGGTGTTTGTGTATGCTGACGTGAAAATACGCCTGTTTCGGGTCCAATTTTGTGAACCAGTCCCCCGGTTTTATGGACGTAATGAGATGCTTGTGCGTCAGCATCTTGAAGGAATATGTTCGTATGTGACGGTTCAGCGCTCTCAGATCTAAGATGGAGCGAGAACCCCGTCCTTAAATACCTGCTGTAGAACCCCGACCGTGCTTCATGTGGGGGAATTATTATATCCCCGAAACGCGGAGCGTCGGGTATGTAATGGTTTTGCGTGCGCCGCGTCCGCGTCCGCGTCCTTTCGTGTTAACGCGATAACTTTTGAATGGATGTTTGGATTTGTCCCAGATTTTTTGGGTGAATGCTCTAGGACAGGTTCATGAACTGATTCGAGTTTGGAGGTCAACACTTTCAAGATGGCTGAATTCAAGATGGCCGAATTTTTGTTTGGTCCATAACTTCTGACCGGGTGGATGGATTTGTCCCAGATTTGGTGTGTGAATGCTCTAGGGTAGGTTCATGAACTGCTTCGAGTTGGGAGGTCAACACTTCCAAGATGGCTGAATTCAAGATGGCCGAATTTTTGTTTGGTCCATAACTTCTGACCTGGTGGATGGATTTGTCCCAGATTTGGTGTGTGAATGCTCTAGGGTAGGTTCATGAACTGATTTGAGTTTGGAGGTCAACACTTTCAAGATGGCTGAATTCAAGATGGCCGAATTATTGTTTGGCCCATAACTACTGACCGGTTGGATGGATTTGTCCCAGATTTTGTGTGTGAATGCTCTAGGGTAGGTTCATGAACTGATTCAAGTTTGGAAGACAACACTTTCAAAATGGCGGAATTTTCATTTGGCCCATAACTTCTGACTGGGTGGATTGATTTGCCCGGTAACACCTTATTTTAATGGTTCACCATTTCAGTGAATCTACCATATTAGGTACAGTGTAATAACCAATGTAACAATATTTAATACCATTTAATACTAGTGTAATACCAGTGTAACAATATGCAATATCAGGTACAGTGTAGTAACGAGTGTAACAGTATGCAATACCATGTAATATAGTGTAATACCAGTGTAACAATATGCAATACCATGTAATACCACTTACGCACAAACACATGATGTAAGTAAAAAAATTACATTGTATTAAATATTGTTACACTGGTTATTACACTGTACCTAATGTGGTAGGCCTATATCCACTGAACCATTAAAACAGTATTACCATTTGCCCCATTTTTTGCTTCATTTTCACAATAGTCGTTTGGTTTTAAGCCTATGCGCGTCATGTCACGTCTGTATATACGTTTACGAAATGGTGGACGGGAGTGGTAGGAATGATGGGGGACTGGAAGCGTCGCGTTTCGGGGATATACCTTAAGCAGTCGAAGGCGACTGCACAGGCAGTCTAGTTTTTACAGCGTTTTGCTGGAGTAGAGCTTCTATCTCCTCTCTTAGTATTCGAACCGAATTTGCATTCACCACAGATGGAGTTAGCCCTTGAAAGCTCGGGGGCTTTCGTGCAAATTGTATTTTGTACCCATGCTCGATCGTAGACAGAATCCAAGGGCACGTTACGTGTGTGTGCCAAGTCGCTATACGGTGTGTGAGCGGCTCTGGACTGTACAGGGGCGCGCAATGGCCGGCCCGACACCGTGAAGGCTGGTAGGGCAGCCTTGTAGCTAGGCTGACTTCTTTTTCTTGGGCATCGGGCGGCCACGTCTTCGTCCGTCAGCTGTGGAGGTGGCTGAGCAGGGCGGGTCACCGGTATGGTTCGTCTAGCCGTGTGCCACTGGCGGGAGGGTCCGGAGGTAGTCGAAGGCTGGGTAGGAGGTGGGTTTTGTACGAGCAGGTTTCGGGTGGGTACTGAAGGAGCCAGTTTGTGGGGAAGACAGTAGCCAAAGGCTTCGTTCTCCTTCTTCTTTGACTCGCACCGCGACTGCATTGTCTGCACAGCGGAACCGAATAGGCCAGTCGGATCCACTGGTGCGTCCAGGAACGCGGGACGGTCTTTGTCCTGAATGTTCGTCAGGTTGAGCCAAAGATGTCTCTGGGCTACCACCGTCAGACCCATTGCTTGGCCTCTGGCCTGGTTAGAACAACGTGTGGTCCTCATAACGAAGTCCATTGCCGTTCGAATCTCGGTCCATAGTTCCTTCACTGGCTTGTCCTCGTTGATAGCGGCGCCCACTTCTGCCTGTAGCTCGGCCACGTATGCTAAGAGCAGAGACACCGTGTTCTGAGCGTGCGCAGCCTGTCCAAGGACTTTAAACGTTTTCTCCAATTGCTGGGAGGAAAACTTTGGCTGCTTGTGAGGCAGTTGTGCAGTGGCTGACAAACCCGTGTTGGAGTTAAATAAGAGGCTACGGACTGTTACCGTAAAACCTTGGCGTCATAATTGATGATGAGCTGTCATGCTCCAACTACATTGACTCAGTCACCCGGACCTATCGATTCCAGATGTCCAACGTACGGAATATCAGACCTGTGCTGACACAATATTCTACACAACGACTGGTCCAGGCCACGGTCCTGTCCCGCGTTGACTACTGCAACTCACTCATGACAGATCTACCTGCTTGTGCGCTAAAGCCTCTGCAGATGATCTAGAATGCGGCGGCACGGTTGATATTCAATCAACCCAAAAGGACCCATGTCACTCCTCTTTTTATTGAGTTGCACTGGTTACCGATCGCCGCCCGGATCAAGCACAAGGCATTGACCCTTGCCTACAAAACCATCACAGGAACGGCCCCAGCTTACCTGAAGGACCTACTAACGCCTTATGTTACTGGGACAGAACTGCGCTCATCCAGCACAAGCCGTCAGGCTCTGCCATCCAGTCGCTCTAGGTACTCCCAGTCAAGATTGTTCTCCGTTGTGGTACCCAAGTGGTGGAACGATCATCTCGTGCAACCTTCAAGAAACAACTAAAGACCATCCTCTTTCGAGAGAATCTACTAGACTAATGCTTGAGCTGGCCTTGCCCCGGGGTCCGCTCATTTTTCCGACGCACCATTGGTCCGATGCGTCAATGTTCCGAACATTTCCCATTGATCCTACAGCACTTAGTCTCAGATAACTTCTTACCAATTAAATGAAACCCTTTGTCCCGACAGTCCAATGTTCCGACCAAAAGCTGCCTTAGATCACCATCATCTCTGAAGCCTACGCAGTGGTCATGCTGCTGTCTGTGACAGGTTAGGTTTAGGGAAAGTTTTGGTGAAGACAAAAATTAAAAACTCAGAAACATTGCAATAGCCTACTGATAGGTTAGGGTTAGGAATGGTTTTGGGTAGGGCACAATTGTAAAACTTGGCAACATTGCATTAATGACAGGTTATGTTTAGGGGTGGTTTTGGTAAGGGCACAGCAAGACCGACTCAGACGGCTTCTATGTGCTCGTCGCAGCGCATGCAGCTGAAGTCTACTTGGCACCGGGAAAAGCATGACATACGACCTGGGATGATGACTAACCCCAAACAGCCATTGGTCGGAACATTGAGCTGTCGGAGCAAAGGGTTTCACTTAATTATTTTGAGTTAGTGGGCTGTAGGATTAATGGGAAATTTTCGGAATATTGACGAATCGGACCAAAGGGGTGTCAGAAAAATGACATGCTACCCTTGCCCCAGGGCAGACTCCTGATATGATGTTTAGTTTAGTTTAGTTTAGTTTGTGTGTGTGTGTTTGCGTGTGTGTGTACTCGTTATTTACTCTTTATATGTATTTTTTTTTTTTAAAAACTAACCCCTCTTTGCAACTGCACTCGTTCTGTATATCTCCTGTGCACTTTGTATTTGCTTGTGATGTTGGCTTGATTATGTCCTCTTTTGAAAGTCGCTTTGGTTATAAAGCGTCTGCCAAATGCAATGTAATGTAATGTAATGTAATGGACTGTTCCACTTTGGGGCAGTCAGATAGCCCCCTCTCTGTTGTTCCCTCCATCTCAGTAAAAGAACCGAAACCACCGATAACCACTCGATTGGAGTAGGGTTTGTTCCAAGTTCTAGTCACGTCATCCAGGCAGTCCTTAAACGGTGGGAATGAAGCCTTGGGTGCCGGTGCAAGCGGGGGCAGAAAATTACCGTCGAGCCTGTTGCTAGCCCGGACCGGTGGCGGTTGTGGCTACACGAGTCCGAGGCGCTGGGCGGCTCGTTGGCAGGTTTCCAGGAATAATTTTCCCACTGACGTCTGCTGTTCGGCAGACGTTGGCTCCTCCAAGACTTAAGTGGCGACGGAGGCAGGGGGGGTGACTTGGGTGAAGGGGAGAAGCGATTCGCCGTCCCCGCGCTCCATATTAGTCTCTCCTTCTGTGAAGGAGCAGTCCTCCACATCAGCATCCGACCCGGGGGCGGGGGGCAGTAGGCTCCCATGACCCGTTGTCTCGTCGCCAGACCAGCTACGCAGTTGTGCCTCGTCGTCCTCGCTCATAACCAGCTCGGAGAGTAGGGGGTCCAAGTGTGGTTGGGGCTCCAGTGGTAGCCCGAAGCATTCGAAGCGCTGCTGCAGTGTTCTCAGCGAGAACTGAGAACAGTCCTTGCATCCCCATGGGTTCTCCAGGGCCTCGCGGGCATGCTGGAGACCCAGCCGCGATGCGGAGTGCATGGCGAGTCCGTCCAAAAAATAAAAATATATATCCAAATATCGTTATCGTAGGGGTAGCAAGCTTGTGCGGCTGTCCGAACGAAAAACGGTATGAAGAAAAGTGAAAGCAGGCAGGTGGCGAGCCTCAGCGGCCAAATGCTAGCAGGTGTCTTAGTAGAGAGGTTCTGCAGCTAATGCGCCGAATACTCACCTCACGAAAAAATATTATTTTTCTTTCTTTCTTTTTCTTTTTCCTCTCGATACCTCGACGCTATATGCCAAGAAAGGTCTACTTGCCAGCAAACTAGCTGTTGAGTCGGGGTATAGTCAAGAAAGGTTGTGGCGTGGTATTCTTCCGAAGGCTTGTAGGCGAGTCTTGAAGAGCTAAAATGTGAAGATGAGCGAGCTGTCACGGTTTATATGGGAGGCGGGCGCCTATGAGTGACAGCTCAACTCAGCCAATAGGCGTGTTTAAAAAGGCTTCAAGAGCGGTCGCGCGAGGGCGCTAAACCCCATAGAGTCACAGTCTGTGTCGAACGATTCGACCGAAAGAGAACTTTATCGTTTTCTCCACGGAGGAGGGGCCAGGAGGTGGGGCGAGGCCACAAGCACAAATGGAGGAGGCAAAGTCGCATATTGTAACGCACTTAGTATAACATGTGAAAGGAATGGTAGAATGTTGAATGTGTATACTGACTAAGTTGGTGGTCTCTAAAAAGGGTGTCCTCTATATAAATAGATATGAGTCATGGCTTCAATGTATTCACACAGTGCTGGTCTAAATTGGATTCATCCCAGCATATTTGGCAATTATTGTTCTTTGAAAAAAATATTTAAGGCTTGCTGTCTTGATCTGTAGATGGACACCTGTTAGCACTTCAAATTACTGAAGTGTGTGTGTGTGTGTGTGTGTTTACAGGGGGTGGGTGGATGGCGAGAGAGATGGCGACAGAAAGTCAAACAGACCCACAGTTTCAGTACTTTTTGAGCAATCTCTCTGGGCAACGATACTATAAAATGTTGTTTAGACTGTTTATCTTAGTATTTGTCAACGGGGGCGGCACAACCCCACCAGGGGCGTTGGGGAGCTCTAGGGGGGGCGTTGGGACACAGCTGGGGGGCGATGTGTGCCATTGGGGGGTATTAGTAAATTTAATTTTGTACTAAGGGGGGCGTTGTCAGACTTATGTTGAGGTCAGGGGGGCGCTGGGAGGCTTGTGATGAGGCAAAGAGGGCGTTTGTTCAAAAAAGAAACACTGGTTTAACATATCATGTTTATTAAGAAAACTTGGATTAACAGTATACAACTTTTTTAGCCATTTCATCAGAAAATAAATAGCCAATCATGATGTTGCCCGGCAACATTGCTCAAAAAAGTTGTCCTGTGTATCATTACCTTAACCGCTGTCAAACATGTAAACATTTAAAAAGCTATTTCATGAGCATGTCTCTGTATGCAAATCTGGCCAGTGTTTGCATAACTCTTCCAACATAGCATGATTCCAGGCAGTTTGTGGGCATCATAAAACGGCAATAATGTTTTACAGTGTTTTGCATGCTATTTTGCTCTTCGCTCTTCTGGAGCTAAGGGTGAAAACGACAGGCATATAAAAATGAGAAGTGGCTTTAACTTTCTCCTAACGGTCTGCATGCTGTTGGCCTAACGGTTTCTGAGAGTCTCCCTGGGCCCGGGACAACTGTCCCCTTTGTCCCCCCCTCTCAGCTTCCCTAGTCAGGGTGGACCAAGGACTACTGTATCATTGGGGTGGACGGATTGGCACTTCATTGCTGCCTCTCACTGACATGTCAAACAGTACAGTACATGCAACAACAACAACACCTATATCCTCCTAACATGGACAAAAATGGCCATGGCATTGTGTTGGATAGTGATGGTCAGTACTGTACTTACGACCTTTAAATCTTTCCCCCATTAACATCTGACAACCTCCCCATCTTCATAAGGACAGCATCTGACACCCAGCGCCATTGAGGACTGCCTCCTTGCACGGGTGAGGCCTACATGCAATTTCGTTGTGTGCAGTGTGCAGTGATCACTTGTGTGCTGTGGAGTGCTGTGTCACAATGACAATGGGAGTTGGAGTTTGCCACTTGGGCTTTGGATGGCAGGAGGGGAGAGTGACAGCGATTAGAATCAGAGGGGCCCATTCAGGTAACGACAGGCAAGATAACATTACTGCCAGACCCTCATTGCCCGACATGTGAACTGATAAACAATCTGTGTGTGCGTGCGTGCGTGTGTGTGCGTGCGTGCGTGCGTGCGTGTGTGTGTGAGAGAGAGAGAGAGAGAGAGAGAGAGAGAGGGAGGAAGCATTACCACAGATGATGATAATAAACATAATCTATAGTGCGCTAGAAGATAACCACTAATTGCAATGCTGTCCTTCACATAAAGGTTTATGGTGCATTTTGGGTTTCATCCTGTGATGATAGATTAGACGTTCATTCAGTTTGGAACAATTACAAAAGGCATGATAAATGTCAAATTAAATACAATACTATATTCTTATAATTACAATATTTATATAGTATACTGTCGTCTTGAATGTCATTTCTGCTGTACTTCTTCATCACAATAGGTTTCCCAACAATAACATTGATTTAGGTGATATGAATGGTCTCAGACTGAAATGGTTCCCAGACTGAAACTCAAACATTGACATTGGTTCATGTGTGTGTGTGTGTGTGTGTGTGTGTGTGTGTGTGTGTGTGTGTGTGTGTGTGTGTGTGTGTGTGTGTGTGTGTGTGTGTGTGTGTGTGAGAGAGAGAGAGAGAGAGAGAGAGAGAGAGAGAGAGAGAGAGAGAGAGATACAGGGACAGAGTGGGGGTGATGTTTTTACCAATGAGTCTACTATCCAAACAATTCACTTCGAAGAAGAAATGAGAAAGTACTCCTGTGCTGTAGAGGGTGGTGTGTGTGTGTGTGTGTGTGTGTGTGTGTGTGTGTGTGTGTGTGTGTGTGTGTGTGTGTGCGTGTGCGTGTGCGTGTGCGTGTGCGTGTGCGTGTGCGTGTGCGTGTGCGTGTGCGTGCGCACGTGCAAGAGAGAGAGAGAGAGAGAGAGAGAGAGAGAGAGAGAGAGAGAGAGAGAGATTACCTGAGAGAGGGACCAATGAGGTTTTTGTCTTTGTTTTACCAAGGAGTGCACACTTTCCAAGTTAGCCAAATGATTAACTGTGTAATTAATGATTAATAACAAGACAGTGGACACTTCTGTGGCGTAGTGGATGGTTACATACGCTGTGCTTTTCACGTATGTCTAACAGGCCATGTGCCACTTAGATATTGATAATGGATCAGATCGTATACACTCTACAGTATAGGGGAAGTAAACCATTAGCCAGGGTGTGTTTAAAGACAGATAAGAGGAAAGAGAAGAGAGACAACACTATCTGTCTCTCACCACCATCCTCCATAAAATCCCTCAACTTCGCTTTTCGTTCTCCACTCTCAGACAATTAATTTGACATTTATAATGGTGATATAAAAATGACCAAAATGATCCCTTCTTACAGGAGACTGGTACTGCAATGCACAAAAGACTCCCACTTCACGTAAAAAAAAATATTTGTTTTACATCACTATATTCTAAATAAATAAGCCTGGCATGGTTAAAAGTTGGTATTAACTCATCAACTTTAAAACTCATATACTCTGAACTATGAATCTTTTAATCTTACATTTCCAAAAGACTGCAGGCTACTTCATGTTATACCTCCCTCCTCTCCCTACCAGTCGCTTTGTTTACATGACGAATTAAATACCGGTAGTTCTGTCGAGTTTACTTTGATCTTTCCTTTAATTCGGAATTACCGGTATTTACATGACGTTTTCAAAGTGGAATTAAGCTCTATTCGGAATGAAATGGAGTTAATTCAGAATTAAATGTCTCATGTAAATGTAGCCAGTTTGTCTATTTCTCTCTTGCCTGCACAAATAGGCTTACTTCCACATTCACCCAGACAAGTGATTACACACGCGGTTACACACTTTCTTCCACACCTCCCACATCTTGGTGTCATCTGTCTGAGCATTCTACGAGAGTAGGCTTTACCAACCACGACTTAAATGCCAAACCATTCCACCACTCGCACCAACACACCACACATTAGATAAACAAAAAGCAGACTCGTTGTCCCCATGGTGATACAGAGGCGACACAGAGATGTACATCCTTCAAAGCACACAGATAATCTTTTTTTTTAAAAAGAACATCTGTATGTCTCTATATCAGCTAGAATCTATTTTTTGGAATTGATGTGGGTGTTTAAAGGTCGTCTCCACATCATGCTAATAACTCATATCGTCACTGTATGGTAAAAATCTTGTATCTCCACTTGTATCATTATTTAAAACAAAAAGATTTATTTAAAGTCACGGTGTTCTAAATAACAGTAGATTCAATGATTTAAATTGGTATAAGATAATTTATGATACATTTTGTTCTCATGGAGACTGACCAATACCGATGTATATTAAAAGTAAATAAATAAAGAAAGAATAAAAGAAAATAACAGACAGTACAGTTGCAAAGTTTTTGCTGGACAGTGACAACACTCCTCATGCCTGTGTGCTATCGTAACGATGCTTGAAGGAATGCCATCTATCAGGAATCGACTGCGATGGCCCCACTGATAAAATCAAGGGAGCTGATAACTGCGGATACATGTAACTTAACTTATGCATGACATTTCACCATAGTTTGGTAATGCTGTATGGACT
>NC_085859.1:39598057-39613057 GCF_034702125.1 Engraulis encrasicolus | reverse complement strand
GTATGGCAGTGCAAATTTTACCTCCAAGCTAGCAGCTAACATTGAGTCCTATGAGACCAGCTGGCGGCTAACTATTAGCTTAAATTAATTAATTAGGCCTACTTAATTAACTTAATTAACTTTACCTGAGGAAGGTCTGATGACAGAAACGTTGTATTTAAGTTTGGAAAGTGTGGAGGATTTCTTTTACACTTACAATGTCAACCCCACTGGGATAATATTCTATGCACCTCTCCTACAACTACAGAGATGTATCAAAAGCGTCATTTTAAACCTCATTATAATAAAAAAAAAAATCTGAAACATCTGAAATATTTTTTTCTCGTGACTCAAAAAATATGTGAGTCCACTTGGGCTTATTTGCAAAATAATGTTAAAGTTACCCCTACCCTATCTTTATCACTGAATGACCCTTTTTAATTAGAGTGCGGTGACACTCAGCCACAATGTTGGTTGGGTGGTGCGTTGGTCAGTCTGGACCAACTCTTGGAAGGTTTGTACGCAACGTAGGTGTGTGGATCTTGTCTTTTGCAAACCTTTGACTAAACAAGTAATATTTATAAAACATAGTCCCTCAGACCAAGGTCAGACCAAGTCTCGAAGATATTTGAAAGTCGATGATGATCAGGCTACCCCAACCCTACAAAACTGAAATCTTTATACAATACGCTGTGGCAGTGCTGAATGAGAGGATGTCATTGTTGTCACCTCCCCTGCCAGCTTATCATGGTCCCTTCCGCTCAGATTGAGTCATGAGTTTCACTGCTCTATTCCGTTCTATTCTATCTGCTATGTGTTCATCGCCGTGTGTACAAAACGAAAAGGGTTGTAAACGGTAGGCCACCCACAGAGATGTGTATCATGAATTATTAAGAAGAGTTTAAGAGTATTCATAATACATTACATGAGCTCATAGTCATCTTAGATGAGTTGAGGGGCAGTGGGAACAGGATGGGAACAACAAACACATGATGTGGATCATTCTCATTCTCTTTCTCTCTGTCTCCCTCTCTCTCTCTGTAATTCTCTCTATTCTTGAATCTTTCCTCTTGTCCTCTCTGTCTCTTATTCTCATCTATCTATCTATCTATCTATCTATCTATCTATCTATCTATCTATCTATCTATCTATCTATCTATCTATCTATCTATCTATCTATCAGGGCCATTTTGAATCCCCACTGTAGTTCATTACCTATAAGCCTACATGAACACGTTCAGAGACATGAAGGCAGACACACACTCACAGGTATGAAAAACACTCGTATAAAAACATGTTTACTGTATAAACACATGTGTTTACACACCCTGATCAAAGTGTGTGTGTGTGTGTGTGTGTGTGTGTGTGTGTGTGTGTGTGTGTGTGTGTGTGTGTGTGTGTGTGTGTGTGTGTGTGTGTGTGTGTGTGTGTGTGTGTGTGCCCATTTGTGTGTGCCCGTGTGTGTGTGTGTGTGTGTGTGTGTGTGTGTGTGTGTGTGTGTGTGTGTGTGTGTGTGTGTGTGTGTGTGTGTGTGTGTGTGTGTGTGCAGACAGCAACAAGGCATTCTCATTCAAACACCCTTATGTCTGTCTTTGTTTTTACCCAAGCTTACTGTCGTTCTCTCACTCCTACAATCGGATACACACACACACACATGCACGCACACACACACACACACACTCGCACACACATACGCACACGCACAAACAAGTGGGCACACACACACACGCACGCACATGCACACACACACGCACACGCACACGCACAGACACACACTCACACTCACACACACACACACACACACACACACACACACACACACACACACACACACACACACACAGCAGCACAAACACACACACACACACCCTCCCTCTCTCTCTCTCTCTCTCTCTCTCTCTCTCTCTCTCTCTCTCTCTCTCCCTCTCTCTCACACACACACACACACACACACACACATGGACACACACAGACACACACACAGAGACACAGACACATGGACACACAAATGGACACAGTGTCCTGCACACACCATAATGGAAATCTCATTATGACGATCCGCCTGCCCACTGCTGTGCTTAGACCATAATACAGAGGCGGAGGAGGAAGAGACCAAGAGGAGGAGAAGGATGTAGAGAAGGAAGAAGAGGAAGAGGAAGAAGAGGAGGAGGAAGAGGAGGTGGAGGAAGAGGAGGAGGAGAAGGATGTAGAGGAGGATGAAGAAGAGGGAGAGGAAGTGGGGGAAGGTGAGGAGGATGGAGAGGAGGAGGAGGAGACCAAGAGGAGGAGAATGATGAAGAGGAGGAGACCAAGAGGAGGAGAATGATGAAGAGGAGGAGACCAAGAGGAGAAGGAGTAGAAGAATGAGGAAGAGGGGGAGGAGGAAGAGGGGGAGGAGGAGTAGGGAGAGGAGGTGGAGGAGGAGGAGGAGGAGGAGGAGGAGGAGGAAGTGATGAAGAGGGGGAGGAGGAGAGAAGGAAGATGAGGAGGAGGAGGGAGTGATGAGGAGGGGGAAGAGGAGGAGGAGGGGGAGAAAGGAGAGGAGGAAGAAGAGGAAGAGGAGGAAGAAGAGGAGGATGAAGTGATAAAGAGGGGGAGGAGGAGGAGGGAGGAGGAGGAGGGAGATGAGTAGGAGGGAGGGGAGGAGAGGAGGAGGAGGAAGGAGAGGAGGAGGAAGAGGAAGATGATGATGAGGAGGAGGTTGGTGGGTGATTCCTACTACAGCCCCAGCTTGTACAATAGAAAGGACACACCCCTCACCACACTCACATCTTTTCTTAGGGCTTTTTTGCCTTTATTTTTGACAGGACATTGGAGGAGAGACAGGAGAGAGACGGGGAAGTATCGTCAAATAACCCGAGCTGGAATCGAACCCGGGTCACCAGCATAGTAACCCAGTGCCCTACTGTTCACAGCAGGGCCACCACACCCACATCTTACAGTAACTGTAGTCAAAACATGGAATGTGAAAGAAATCTCACAATGGAATCCACCAACACAACAGTTTAAGTCCCAGTATGAGAAAATCCCAATATCATTGTGACTTAGAAAACCACAAAATGCAGTGCACA
Source organism: Engraulis encrasicolus (assembly GCF_034702125.1). NCBI lineage: Eukaryota > Metazoa > Chordata > Actinopteri > Clupeiformes > Engraulidae > Engraulis > Engraulis encrasicolus. The sequence goes on along the minus strand of NC_085859.1, from coordinate 39,610,007 downwards.
TAACGTAATTATATTTATGGCTCACTAGGGGGCAGCTCAACAAATTCCCCAAGGGAGCTGTGCATTGGGACGACTCAGGGTATACCTCAGTCATGGAGGACGGGAGGATAGGAGAGAGCGCTGCTGGCTCAATCCCTCCCCCCCCCCACACCTGACCGTCATCAGGGACCTGTGCAGACACCCTTCAGGCTACGAGCCTGACGTCCTATAATCGCTTGCCCATAACACCGGTCAGTCTTTTCGTACGTGACCTGGCAATGACAATAACAGCTGAATGTGTGAAGTGAAAACAAATAGTGTGATGAAGCGGTCTGCACACTGTGTATTAACTCCAAAAATACTTTATTTCATTTAAACATATGGCAACGTTTCGATCCAACAGAGGGATCTTCCTCAGGCAATGAGAACAATGGTCCAAAGAAAATAGCTTAGAGAATTTCTGAATGGTCTAAGTTGACTTATATCACATGACCTACAGGTAGGCCACCTGGCAGAAAGGTGAGCGCACCCTAAGGTGACAAGTGGCATAGCATGCGCCTTGGCGCGCTGGCATACAAATTCAAGACCAGTGATCACAACCGGTGGTCAGAAGAAAACAAAAAAACTGAAAAACAAAACATTAAAAAGATAAAAACACACTCTAAAGACAATCAGTCACAATAGTCTGCACAGTCATAAATAATTATTTCTTTTTTGTGTGCAGAAGACACATTACGTGCATCGATATATCATAGCCTAATCATAGTAAGGGCTTCAAGTCAAATTCCATGTTGAGACCTTTGGGGGACAAAGTATTTAGCATGTAAATATAGTATGCTTCCCTTCTCAATAGAATATTATCAATGTCTCCTCCGCGTCGGGGGATGGAGACCTGCTCAATGCCAATGTATTTTAATGTTGACAGATTATGTCTAAAAGTGTTGAAATGCACAGCCACTGGATTTTTTTGGTCATTGATGCGTATGCTGCTTCTGTGCTCCGCGATGCGTGTCTTTATGCAACGTGTGGTTTTGCCAATGTAAGCGAGGCCGCACGGGCACTTGATCATGTAAATAACGTTCTTACTATTGCATGATATAACTCCTTTTATTTTCAGCACTTTCCCGGTGTGCGGATGGGTATAAGTGTTGCACTTATAAGTGAAATTGCATTGCGCGCAATGGGCGCATCTGTAATTTCCGTCGGGGATAGGCGAGAAAAACGACGCGGGTTTTTCTGGTGGTTGGTCAGCTCTTACGACCAGATTTGAGATGTTTGGCGAGCGTTTATAGGCGAACCGTGGCGGATGTCTAAACGACGCATCTCGTAATGCAGGATCAGAACATAGAATAGGCCAGTGTTTACGCACAATATTCTCGAACTCATTGCTGAGTGGAGAGTATTGTGAGACACAGGTCAGTCTTTTGTCAGTTTTGGCCTGCCTTTTATTATCCAGGCATTCTTCTTGGCCCATGTTTTTAAAGCGATCAGACGCAGCTTGAATCCAAGATTCATCGTAGTCTCTTTCTCTGAAGCGCTGAGACATTTGTGCGCTCCGGAGTGCGTAATCCTGATCGGAGCTACATACGCGGCGCACTCTGTTAAATTGACTCGTGGGTAGGCTGCGTTTTAAGCTAGTTGGATGGTAGCTCTTCCCATGTAACATTGTATTTTTATCGGTGGGCTTTGTGTATAAGTCGGTTTTTAAAAAGCCATCATCTTTTGAAATTAAAATATCAAGGAAGTTTATTGTGTTCTCATTAAAAGCTCCAGTGAACCGGAGGTGCTCACTTTTAACATTAAGAAAGTCTTGGAAAGCAGACAGCTCAGAGGCTGTGCCCAACCACAAGACCAATATGTCATCAATAAATCTTCGGTACATTAGTATCTTGTGGAGAAAAGGGTTGACATCAGGGTTAAAAACAAACATTTTTTCAAACAGTCCAACATATAAATTGGCATAATTAGGTGCCATAGTGCTGCCCATCGCCGTGCCTTTGACCTGTAAGAAGAAATCATTTTTAAACATGAAAAAGTTTTTAGTTAAGACGATTTCAGTAAGTGTCTTTATGCAGTCAACACTGGGGGTCATGTTAGAATGTTTGTCTCTTAGAAAGAAATCGACCGCTTCAATTCCGCCATCGTGCGGTATGTTGGTATAAAGGGATTCCACGTCGAAGGTCGCAAGCATGGTGTCTTCAGTAGGTAACTGTATGTCTTTTAATGCCCTGATCATGTCCATAGAGTCTTTGACAAAAGAAGGGAGAGTCATTACATGGGGTCTTAAAAAAGAATCAATGAAAGTGGATATCTTCTCAGTGAGAGATCCAATTCCAGAGATAATAGGTCTCCCTGGGGGGTTTTCAATGTTTTTATGGATCTTGGGCAGTGTGTAGATGACCGGGGTGATAGGATGGTCAACTTTCATAAAGTCCAATTCATTTTTGTTTATTTCTCCTCTTTCAAATAGACACTGGAGAACATCGTGTATTTCTTTTTTGAAAGTCTCGGTAGGGTTGGATTTCAGTTTTTTGTAAAACAGTGTATTATCCAACTGGCGATTAATTTCCAATTCATAGTCCTTAACATTCAGAAGGACCACCCCTCCACCCTTATCAGCAGGTTTCACAACAATAGTATTGTCTCTTTTCAGTTCATCCAAGGCCTTTCGTTCTTCTTTAGTTAAATTGTCATGTACTTTGTAATTGCGTTTGTTCTGGAAAACTTTGGACATGTCTGTCTGAACAAGGCGACAATATGTCTCTATAGAGGCGTTCCTATTTTTAGGTGGAATGAAAGTGGATTTACCTCTGAACTTGGTGGGGGGGGGTGTTTTGGACAGTGACAGTTCCTGCGTCACAGGCGCTTGGCGAACTCACTGCGCCGTCTGTGAGCAAGCAGGCTGTAGTCGGGGTGTTGCTGAAGAATTCCTTCAGTCGTAATGTTCTGAAAAACTTTTGAAAGTCCACATAGGCATTGAACTCGTCGCAGTAGGTAGTTGGAACGAAAGAGAGGCCCTTATTTAGAGCCGAGATGCAGGCTGGAGACAGGGTAGTGTCACTTAGGTTAACCACATTTACCGGTTGCGGCTATTATCTCTGGAATTGGATCTCTCACTGAGAAGATATCCACTTTCATTGATTCTTTTTTAAGACCCCATGTAATGACTCTCCCTTCTTTTGTCAAAGACTCTATGGACATGATCAGGGCATTAAAAGACATACAGTTACCTACTGAAGACACCATGCTTGCGACCTTCGACGTGGAATCCCTTTATACCAACATACCGCACGATGGCGGAATTGAAGCGGTCGATTTCTTTCTAAGAGACAAACATTCTAACATGACCCCCAGTGTTGACTGCATAAAGACACTTACTGAAATCGTCTTAACTAAAAACTTTTTCATGTTTAAAAATGATTTCTTCTTACAGGTCAAAGGCACGGCGATGGGCAGCACTATGGCACCTAATTATGCCAATTTATATGTTGGACTGTTTGAAAAAATGTTTGTTTTTAACCCTGATGTCAACCCTTTTCTCCACAAGATACTAATGTACCGAAGATTTATTGATGACATATTGGTCTTGTGGTTGGGCACAGCCTCTGAGCTGTCTGCTTTCCAAGACTTTCTTAATGTTAAAAGTGAGCACCTCCGGTTCACTGGAGCTTTTAATGAGAACACAATAAACTTCCTTGATATTTTAATTTCAAAAGATGATGGCTTTTTAAAAACCGACTTATACACAAAGCCCACCGATAAAAATACAATGTTACATGGGAAGAGCTACCATCCAACTAGCTTAAAACGCAGCCTACCCACGAGTCAATTTAACAGAGTGCGCCGCGTATGTAGCTCCGATCAGGATTACGCACTCCGGAGCGCACAAATGTCTCAGCGCTTCAGAGAAAGAGACTACGATGAATCTTGGATTCAAGCTGCGTCTGATCGCTTTAAAAACATGGGCCAAGAAGAATGCCTGGATAATAAAAGGCAGGCCAAAACTGACAAAAGACTGACCTGTGTCTCACAATACTCTCCACTCAGCAATGAGTTCGAGAATATTGTGCGTAAACACTGGCCTATTCTATGTTCTGATCCTGCATTACGAGATGCGTCGTTTAGACATCCGCCACGGTTCGCCTATAAACGCTCGCCAAACATCTCAAATCTGGTCGTAAGAGCTGACCAACCACCAGAAAAACCCGCGTCGTTTTTCTCGCCTATCCCCGACGGAAATTACAGATGCGCCCATTGCGCGCAATGCAATTTCACTTATAAGTGCAACACTTATACCCATCCGCACACCGGGAAAGTGCTGAAAATAAAAGGGGTTATATCACGCAATAGTAAGAACGTTATTTACATGATCAAGTGCCCGTGCGGCCTCGCTTACATTGGCAAAACCACACGTTGCATAAAGACACGCATCGCGGAGCACAGAAGCAGCATACGCATCAATGACCAAAAAAATCCAGTGGCTGTGCATTTCAACACGTTTAGACATAATCTGTCAACATCAGTAGCGGCCGGTGGCTGGGGAAACAGGCAGGGCAGAAATTTTGGCGATCAAGTCCATAATAATTAAATCAATACGGTATAATTTACGAGTTTCATTGCGTGTGTAGGCAAGACAGGAGAGCGTTTTCCCATAGTGTTTGGTGTGTTAGTAAAACTCCACCTCCCGTGATACACCGCACCAGGCATGCGCGTTATCTGTTCAACTTCTGTTCTGAAGAAAGCCGTTTTTGACAGTTCTCTCCACGCAGCTAGTTCTCTTGCTCATTTAAGCAGAGTGACTGCATACACATGTTAAGACATTACAAGAAAAATGCTTTGTCTGCTCGCGGAGTTGGAGTTTGCGACAAGCAACACGACACATATGCACTCCACGCAACCGGTCAGCAACAGCAATCAGGAAAAGGCTAGCACAGCACAGCATCTCGCCTTCACCGTTCGTACATTACATTGATGCAACCAAAGCCCTGCAGGCTGCAACACTATTCAATTCAGTCAGTCGTCCCCTTGCTGCCGGTTTAAATGCACCACAGAACCAAATGCCATCAATACCGGGGAAGGACGTGACTATTTTCGAAACGAGTAGCCATGGTTAAAACTTAACAGGGGAGCTCATCAACAGACTCGCTCCTGTTCTGCAATGCTAGGCAGGACCGGGTGCAAGACAAGTGTATTTTTTTTTTTTTTTTTTTTTAGCTTTTTCGGGGACACAGCAGACAATACTGAGCATAAATGAAGCTGTCAACAACATCCCAAGCTCAATAAGCTCAGATATTTCATTAAATAACTTCCAGTTTCCCTATTTCACAAAGACTTGATTCATAATCCCTCACGCTTTGTTTTAAACTATGTAGGAAGCCCAACGCAGCTTCTCAGAGAATGTCGTCAACTAGTCGGCTAGTCGTGGGGGTTAGCAGCAGCATACTTTACGAAGCTACACATTTGCTTGCTGTCTCAACATTGCAAGCCCTCAAATTTCATTAAATAACAGACAGTTACCCATTATGCAAAGACTTCGGTCATAAAACCTTAGACTTTGCAATAGCAAATATACAAACTGTACCTACCCCAAACGTGAATCCTTCACCAGCCAACACATCCTTCGTCAAATCCGACATGGTTATCCGTTTAATCCACCGATTTTGTGAGGGAAATTTGCGGCAATGGAGTTAATAAAATCCCACAGGTTAGAGATGAGCGGAGTAATATGTTTGCTGTGTCTTTTTCAAAGCAGGCAGGGCCGTCATTGGTCAGGGCAGATCATACATCTGCCCTGATAGCGTCCATAAAGTCGAGCTTATGTTATGATATTAAGCTAAGTATGCTACAGTGCTAATTTTGTAGAATGGGATCGGGGCGAGGGGGCCGGGCTTAGCTGAGGCGCTGAGAAATCTGCCCAGGCCAGTGGCCATAGACCCTAACGTTAAACAGCCACACTAGGTGTAAACTAGACTTCTCAACAAAAATAAAAGCCGATTCCACTCGCAAAGATCGTCACAAACTAACATTGATGTAATNCGATTCCCAGTGTGATTGAGGTTGCAATACATATTTTATCTACAATTTCTGAATGGATCTACTTTTCTCAGAGGAAGAGTCTTTGGGGGGGCACTGCCCATCTGCCCTTAATGAACCGGCCGCGCCTGGTTAAGGGGAACAACCGGCGACTGAAAGCATAGCTCTGGGTACATGGCAAAGAACCCATCGAATCCCTCTGAAAAAAAGAAAACATATCGAAACAATTAATTTAAGTCAGACACACAGCAAAAAAATATCTTAATAACTGCTGTACTTGAAACGAATGGCCCATACAGAATTACATAGGCTTAGGATGCGGTATCAGGCCAGATAAAGACATTGTGTGAATGGGATTGTGTTCAAATGTGGTGAATGAACCGCTGAAAGTAGTGGTTATTTTTTTAATATATAAAATACAATATAGCCTATCGTATTCATATTTTGCTGGCCATATTGTTTTGTTTTTGTATTGTGTTTCTCAACTTTACGCACAATTTTTGGTTTGCGCGATGGCTATACATTTGTTGTTAGTGACAGTCCACATACCTTGCAAAAAGCAGATTTCTGTAGTGCATGGTTGAACCTCCGACTGGAGCGCGCTGAGCAGCAAACTCGCCAGGCTCTCACTCTTCAGCTCGGACACCGTCCTACTTCCCTCATCCAGCACCACGATTAGCGAGAACTCTCCGTTACGCAGGCGGCCCAGTAGCGACTTGTCAGGCACCAGCCATTCCAGGCTCACCGCGGAGCTTTTGGATCTCCGCCTGAGCATGGAGTTCCAGTTGACGTTGCGAGACTCGAGAATGTGAGTCCTTGAGAAGGCGAGGAAAGGTCGGCAGTCCAGCATCACACAACCGCCAGAGGCAAACAGCTCAGCAGGCGTCCCAAGGATGTGCACCAGCTCACTCGCAGATATTTCCAACACATCGCAATTGCCCATAGTGAAAAGTAGTTTGTTTTAGAGTTTAGTGAAAATTACGTGTAATAGGCTACTGGAGTTTGAGGAGGTGCTTAAATAAGTTGTATTTAAAAAAATAAAATACTTGAATAAAGCTTGAATATAGCTTGAATAAAAGAGTGAAACTGTACCACACGTTTCAGGAAATCAAGTTCAGCGATATACTACTCAATAGTCGTTTGAAGTGCTTATACTATTTTTGAAATTCCATAATCAAGTTGCACAGTTTAGAGTACTCAAGCAGACGTCAGTTTTCTATTGTCCTGTAATGTCAACTGCTGTGATTCTACTAGAGAGGCGGGGTTCGAGCTATTTGTACTGAGAGAGCTGTGATACTGCCCCGCCTCATTTTTCCACATAAGGAACCTGCGTCATAGGCGGAACACCATGTATGGACAAAACACTTGCGCCGGCACACCTAATTTGGGGTTTGACGTGCACGTCCTTATTTTCCTATTGGCACGTGGAAGTGGGGGTTACCCCCGTTGTTTTTGGCAGGATGACGTTACAGGCACCCACAGGCAGAACCACAGGCAGCACAGATACACTCACATACACACATTCATACACAAAAAGCCTTCCCCCAAGTTATGACTGTCAGACAATATGAATGTAATTGTTAGCTTAGTTATAGATTTAAATTTTAATCTCCAGGTCACTCATAAACCTGTCATACGAGACCAGAAATATGGAACCACATGAGCTGGATGACAGGCGACTCCATCAATGGCAAGGACATATAAGATTACTCCTGTGTGGGCAGTAGCAGCAGAGAGGTGAGTGGTGATGACTGACCAAGTAACCACACAACAGTCAGGCAGGCAGGCAACCCCCACAAGCTGCAGAGTGACATGTGGTCAGTCAAATGAATGAGGTGAGTAGGAAAACTGTCACGTGCACACACACATACGCACGCACGCACGCACGCACACACACACACACACACACACACACACACACACACACACACTCACACACAGAGAGAGAGAGAGAGAGAGAGAGAGAGAGAGAGAGAGAGAGAGAGAGAGAGAGAGAGAGAGAGAGAGAGAGAGAGAGCAGTGAATGACCAACCCCTGACCACCTCATCACCATTCATTCACTTGTGCATGGCTGCAGGGTCTATGTTTTTTTCCACGGTCTTTGCCAGGGAGCATGCGCAGTAGAGTGCCAACTATTGATCCCTCAGCTGCAAGCCGGTGCATTCATTATTTCTCGGGGTGAGGTGCCTTCATCTACTTCACCCTCTCATTGGTCACGCATCAATAAGTCTCTCTCCTGTCATCCACAGCCAGGGCAGAACTGAAACAAAAACAGAAACAGGCCTGGGCATTTTTGTGTGGCCCCATCTACGTAAATTATGGGTAATTCTCAAAGAAAAAAAAGAAAAAACCAAAAAAAAAACACAGCATCGACCCTTGAGAACTGTTGAGTCGGCCCACCGGGAAATGCCTTGTATGCCAGATTTCCAGCCCAGGCCTGTCCTGTCCACAGCCGTATCTAATGAATTTGACTGCCTCTGCCACTGATGATGGAGCTGAGTCCATTGAGTGGGCTTGCTGCAGGAAGCAGTTAGCTCTCCTCTCCTGTCCTGTCCTTTCCTGTCCTGGCCCATGCACACATTGTCACTATCCAGCAGTATCCTTGCATCTCTGCTTTTCTTCTTTGTTTTACTCATTAATTAATAAATCACTATTTTCTAAATAGATAAGCATTCCAATATTAAAGATGGTTATTAAATAATTGAAATACATACTGTATATAGCCTACTCATGGAGAATGCCCAGTAGTACTGATTTATGTTTTATAATGAATAAAGAATGGATATAAAATAATAATTAAAACATAGTGGAGATACAAGGTATACTGAATGCCGCTGGACAGTCCTGATATGCACGTACGGGGAGTGATGGGACAATGGCCTGTTTGTCCTGCCACACCACACCACTCCACTCCACTCCACACCACACCACACCACACCACACCACACCACACCACACCACATCACTCCAAACACCACACCACACCACACTACTCCACACCACACCACACCACACCACACCACACCACACCACACCACACCACACCACACCACACTACTCCACACCACACCACACCACACCACACCACACCACACCACACCACACCACACCACACCACACCACACCACTCCACTCCACACCACACCACACCACACCACTCCACACTACTCCACACCACACCACACTACTCTACACCACACCACACTACACCACACCACACCACACAACTCCACACCACTCCAAACACCACACCACACCACACACCACACCACACCACTCCAAACACCACACCACACCACACCACACCACACCACTCCAAACATCACACGACCACACCACACCACAACACACCACACCACTCCAAACACCACACCACACCACTCCAAACACCACACCACACCACTCCACACCACTCCAAACACCACACCACTACACCACTCCACACCACACCACTCCACACCACACCACACCACACCACTGCAACCACGGCCATGTAGGCCAGGGCTCTTCTGGAGCTTTCCCTAACTGCGGCATAACATTTTTGCAATGTTGAATTGTGGGGTTTTTGTTAAGATTAAGATTTTTTTTTTTAAAGAGCTACTTTATGGCTATGAAAAGCACTTTATAAATAACATGGATTATCTGAAATATTGTTATTATTAGTGGAGAAACAAATTTGACAGAGAGAGAGACAGAGAGAGAGACAGAGAGGGAGTGATGGAAAGAGAGATTGAGGCCAGAGTTGAAATCCAGTGTGGAATGTTTGGGATTATGTTATGCATTAGCCAGCACTCTGAGCACTGGTAATCTTTCAACATAGATCACTAATCCTGGGTCGCATTCACAAACCACTGCTTCTTCCCTTTAGTCTATACCCTCTCTCTAGTCCTTTACTCTCTTTCTTTCTTTCTTTCTTTCTTTCTTTCTTTCTGTATTTTGTTCGTTCTTTCTTTCTTTCTTTCTTTCTTTCTTCCTTTCTTCCTTTCCTTCCCTTTCATTGTCTTTGCTCAATCCTCTCTAACATTATCATTTACAGTTTTTCTTGATCGCTTTAACACAATTTTTAAAACTGACTCACACAAAGTCGTCATGATCACTATTTCAGCAAAGCAAAAAACATTTGTGTTAACACATTCTTGTTGACTTGACATATTTCCCATTCATATAACACAGTTTTTGCTAAACAGTTAACGCATGTGCCATTTAAGTAGTGCACATTTCATTGTTTAAGCTCTGATAACCATACAGAAAAATCTACTCCTGACTTTTAGAAACTACCGTCAGTTGTGTGAACACACCAGAGCACCTATTTGACACTCCTTCTCAAAAATCTTAATTTAGCAATCAGTCTTTATACACAGTGTCTTCTTGTTTGTTCTTGGCATGGAGTTATTTTGCAAATTTACTGTAAGTGCATTCTCGTACTGCAACATCATATTTTACTTTACACATATTTTCTGTAATACCGTTATCAGCCATTATTATATGGTGTGACGTCATCGGTCGAATGCTCCATTCATTTCAACGGGGCTCCCCAACGTTCGCACGTCTGTTATTTTTCGATAACGGACGGGTTGGTCTATAACAGACCGCTGTCAATGGCAACAAGACTTTTCACTGCTAAAGCGAATTTTCAACAAGACTCTAATCAGCTGCTGTGATGGACAACACCTGTTGTCCTGGCTACCTAGCTGTTGCCTAGCGGTGTTCCACAACGACACTGTTTTGTTTTTGTGCAGCAACAATCTTTTGACTTTAAAAACTATAATAGACTTAACATTAAATAGACCTAAAGAAATGTCCCCGCCATGTGTGAATAATTTAAGTATATCCATATAATAAGCGGGTTAACTTTCAGCGAGTCGGTCGCTTTGTGGAATAGCAGCACTTCAGAGAGAACAAGACCCCTCGGCTCCGCGTCGGGGTCTATAGATTCTCTCTGTCGTGCTGCTATTCCACGGTAGCGACCTTCTCGCCGAACGTTAACCCTTACTTAGTGCATTTTTGAGTACAGTGAAAAAAATGAAAACAAACAAACAAACAAAAATAGAATAAAAACTACATCAAAGCATTCTGATTCTCAATCCAATTCTTTGCAATAAGACATTATTGTTACACTACATAGCCTATTGACAATTTTACATAAGAAAAGACACACAACTCAAATCTTTATGCAAAGCATTTACTGGGCCTGCCATCTCTCAGTCAGTAGACCCTGATCAAGCAGGGTCAGTGGCTAAGTAAAAGAAACAACAATGGAACTGACTGGCTTGAAAGTTATGTAATTGACAACAGTGTTAAATAACGGCAAATTCTGTCAACATGATAGCCGTGCTTTGGATTTTTACAACCATTGTGTAATGACTGACTGGTAGTGTTCATACACTGTTATGCAGTGTGTATTGGACTGAAGACAGAGTTTGCTTTTATTACATATGTTAAATATTTTGGAAACGTAGTAGCCTTTAGCAAACAAAGATGTTGTGTTTGGAGAATCGGTTTAACTGGTTAGCCCGTTGCGTGAACTGATATGAAAATGTGCTTTTTGGAGTGACAACTGTGTCAAAGCAATCAAGAAAAACTGTAACATCCCCCCCCCCCCCCATTTGTATATCTCTACAAGTTACGTATTTTTCATCTTCTTATTTGTTTGTGTGTTTTTTTTTATTATTACCTCCTGTTTTGTTTTGTTTTGTTTCTCTCCTCTCCTGTCCTGCTTCCTCACCTCATCTTGTAGTCTTATCTCGGTCTCCTCTGACAGACATCCTGCGGTGTCAAACCTCTGGTGGCGCTTACTCATTTTGTTATTTTCAGTAGCCTTACCTCATGATAAACACCAACAGCACTGTATACTGTATTTTGTTCATTGAGGCACATCAACAATGTGAGTGAACAAGCACTTCCCCTGCTCAGCTCTCCCTGTAGACTGGTGACAAAG
>NC_085859.1:39580557-39593057 GCF_034702125.1 Engraulis encrasicolus | reverse complement strand
TTTGTCTATTTATTTATTTATTACAAGGGTATTGAGATGTGGCATCTCATTTTCGAGGGGGTCCTAATGCAGTACAGTACAGTACAGTAACAGAAAAGAAAAACAGCGGGGGTGCTGTGGCGCAGCGCGCTAAGCCCCCCACATTTGGGCTTGCGTGCCAATGGGGAACCCGGTTCAAATCCGGGCAGGGTCATTTCCCAACTCTACCCCATCTCTCTCCACATTCATTTCCTGTCACTCTCCACTGTCCTATCTGCAATAAAGGCAAAAAACCTATAAAAATATCTTTAAAAAAAGAAAAGAAAAACTTAAGTAATTAAGTACGAACAGTAGACACAGACACAGGCATTTGCTGTTTGAAGATTGTTGTTGATTTTGACTTACCAATTCAGTCACATCCTTTTAGCTCTGTTAGAACTGCTGTGATTAAATTACAACAAAATGGCAACATGTCAGCCCTGGGCCGTGTGTCACATGATCATGGATGACTTCAGTATAGCCTAAGTACACTATACGGTACAATACAGTGACATACGTGTTCTATGTTCTAATGTGGGATTTTGTCTATATGTCTTATTCCTGATCTTGACATTATCTTTATCTTGATCTTGACCTTTCTGAAAACACACACACACACACGCATGCACGCATGCTCACACGCATGCACGCATGCTCACACACACACACACACACACACACAAACACACACACACACACACACACACACACACACACACACACACACACACACTGACTGCACACACACACACCAGTTAGGTACGTAACAGATTTGAGAAATGTCGAGGCCTTGAGATGAGCAACAGTGTATCTTTCTGTTTCAGCTCCACAGTAGCTGTCCATTTACCGTCATATCAGACAGTCATGTTGGTGTTGAGTCATCCGTATTGTTTCTGAAAATGTGACAACCATGTCTGGGCTTAAGTGGTTACACTTGTATTCTCACTTTCACTCTACCAAATCATCTCCCACGCTGTGAAATGCAATCTTGGTTTTCACTTGCTGTAAACATTTTGTTGCCACTTCAAAACGTTTCTTTCCGGAAAACTGTCCTTCGACAGAAACGTGTAGCCACAGTGTTACTAACGTGGAAATCAAAACAATGCCAGCTTTCGATCAAGCCATGACAAACAAAATGAGGTCTCCCTCAACACAAGGGAAAAGGTGATTTGAAACAATTTTAATGTTGCCATTTACCGAACGTACGTAAGCATTTCTTTCAAATTTCCACGTAAGGCCATTACACTTCCTCCGGATTGTTTGCGGGCAACTCTTCTTTCAGTTCAATGTGATGCTTATCCACTGATCTAAATGATCCGGATAAAAAATTACTTGTCTATCAGTGGTCGAAAATAAATTAATAAAGAGGCACTCATCAGATTTCATTTTGCTTTTTTAATCGCCTCACAAACGCTTTGGGCTTGCATCCTTCTTCAGTATGAATTTGATGAGTGCTTCTTTGTTCGTTTATTTTTGAGATTTGTGTTCATTCATTGACAAAGTTAAGCACCCAGTGTAGAGCATAAGACTACAAGGTGCTGAGCGCGCTTTCTGATCCCTCTTGTCTATCAATGGCCAATTGGCATCTATTGGTAAAAGTAGGTAGGCCTACCCAATTTTGCTCCTAAAAGCCTATCAGCGAGTATGAGTTAGGCCTCCATAATAGTAGGATAGCACCCTTCAGTTCCTACCACCATTTTTTGGAAACATGAATATGTTGATTTAACATACCATGAGCCCATTATGGGTCGATATCATTATCTACCCGTCCTCATCTTGTCTTGTGACCTCATGCTTCACTGATGCCCTGCCTCCATGAATAAAATAAGCATTTCCTTGCTGTCAGCCTAGGCACAACCACCTTTTGGGGACTTTTCCCTATTCAACATCCTGCTTGCAAATAAGAACTGTAGCCTACTTTTGCAAGATATTGAATAAAGTGTCTACCATTAATGGTGTCTTGGCTCAATCTCAAGGTTACAAGGACCCTCGTCTCTAAGTTCTGATTTGGGTGTAGGAAGGGCCCTAAACTAACTTTTTACACCACCAACCAAAATGTCTAAATATTAATCTTACTAGCCAAAACAACACTCACTAATGGGGTCAAAATGGCTGGTAAGTTGGTCTTTTCTACCAGCCAAACTTAAATTACACCAGCATTTGACCAGTTGGCTGGTGTTAATTTAGAGCTCTGGGTGTAGGAACAGCCCCTTTGTCATTTGTATTATGCTGTACACTGTATCATCATTTTAATGCATCATAGACACCCACCATTCATACCATTCAGTGTATCACGCTGGTTAATGATAACAAAACCAATACATTACATTACATTACATTATATTTCACTTAGCTGACGCATTCATTTGTTCAAAGCGACTTACAACTATTATTTTTCAGGGTATTGGTTACAGTCCCTGGAGCAATGTGGGGTTAGGTGCCTTGCTCAAGGGCACTTCAGCCATGGATAGAGGTGTAGGGAGGGCTCAGGGGGGATTTGAACCGGAAACCCCTAGATTGAAAGACCTACTCTCTAACCACTAATACCTGTACGAGGAAGTTCTTACATCCCTCTAGAATGTTTCTGACCCTGTTAGTGCAACCAGGTTATAGTGAAGTTTTGAAATGATTCTGAAAAGTACCTGACCCCCCCCCCCCCCCCCCCCCCACTCCCCCCATGTCTCTATTTTTTCTATGACCTATTTCACACAGCTACTGTATATGTCAATGAAAAGGACCTATTTAGGTATACAGGAAAGTACTGCATTTTGGCAGAAAACATTTCAGACTACCCCGACTACGCTACAGGGTGGATATTCTAGATGAGAGCAAGCACAAGCTAATCTGCCTCTAACCTTTATGGTGGATCCTGATCCAGATACATAGATGACTCAGTTTTGTGATATCTTCATCTGACCCTGTGCAGATGACATTTGCCAAAGATGGTTGTGTTTACACAAATCTGATATTGGCATTTTGTGTGTGTGTGTGTGTGTGTGTGTGTGTGTGTGTGTGTGTGTGTGTGTGTGTGTGTGTATGTCTGTGTGTGTGTGTGTGTGTGTGTGTGTGTGTGTGTATGTGCATGTGCGTGCACAGTCCATGTTTGTGTGAGCGTATGTATGTGCAGCTGTGTGTGTGTGGTGTATCTGGGCTGGGTTAGCTCATGTGTTGTGATGTAGGTGTACGGTACACTGTAGCTTTGTGTGTGTGTGTGTGTGTGTGTGTGTGTATGTGTGTGTGTTTGTGTGTGTGTGCGTGTGTGTGTGTGTGTGTGTGTGTGTGTGTGCGTGTGTGTGTGTGTGTGTGTGCAGCTGGGTTAGCTCATGTGATGTGATGGAGGTGTACACTGTAGCTTTGTGGTTTTCATAAACAGGAAGTGGGCCGCTGGGTAGTTTCCTGCAGAGCAAAAGGTGTTAGTGATGCACAGTGATGCAAGGGGAACAAAATAACTGATGTCACAGCGGCAACAGATCATAAAGTCGATATAGACCTGTATCCATCTTATCTGTAGGCCTACTCGGAGGATTGCACCACCTTTAAACCTTTGGCCTCTGCAACAACCACAATAACCACAAACAGCAACAATTTTCTTCTTGTTATATTAAGAGGCTACGAGTTTTTTTTTTAATGATTATAATTTTTATTAGCACTGTCAAAGGAATTTGTGCCAGCAAGATATGGCTTAATAGTGCACACAATAATAAACAAAAAATAAAATAAAAAAAGGCAGATCAACAAAAGAAACAAAAAAAGAACATAGCAGGGGCATCATCATAACAATAGACTTTAGATGGTTAGAAATTCTAACTTAGAATGTCCTTAATTCTTGAACAAAGGTCCTTCCATGCATTTACTGTAGACAAACTGGCATTGTTCAGTCGTGCTGTGGTTTCCTCTAATGATGCAATGTCCAGCAAAGATCTGATCCAGTAACATTTTGCACTGATATCAGGTTTGAACCACAGCTGAAAGATTGTCTTTTTGGCAGCTGTGAATCCAGCAAACACCAGTCGTTTTTCACGTAGAGAGAGATCAAGTGAGGAATCATCATTCAATAAACAAAAACAGGGGTCTAAAACAAGAGTAGTGTCAAGAAACTTGGATAACATCTCAATAACATACTTCCAAAATATACTTATAATGGGACATTCCCAAAACATATGAAGGAAGGTACCTGTGGCATTCTGGCAAAGCATACATTGTGGACTTTGAGAGATATTCATTTTGAAACGTATGTATGGTGTTGTGTAGGCCTTATGGATCATTTTATAGTGAATTAGTTGGTGTGCCAGGCACTTAGATGTTAGTGGTAGATTATCCCATATCTCCTCCCAATCTGGTACAATACCCATTGCCTCAAGCTCCCTATCCCATATTGACACAACAGGAAGCGGTTTCAAGGAGTTGCTCATCATAAGATTGTACAGTTTTGTTACCAGGCCTCGTGAGAGGTTACTTGGACAAATAAGATTGGATAGGGGATGTGAACGGATGAACAATGAGTGCCAAGGCACTCCGTACGCCTTCATCGAAGATCTGAGCTGGAGATAAAGGAAATAAGATGAGCCTGGGAGATCATACTGGTGTTGGAGGTCTTGAAACGTGCGCAGTGTACCATTATCACAAATGTCATTAACTGTGTGGATGCCTTTGGATGACCATATATGAGACGTAAACGGTTGCTTGCCTGATGTTAAACAGGGGTTGTTCCACAACGGAGAGGACAAAGTCAGTTTGAATGGACCACCCAGTATCCGTTCAGCATTATGCCAAGCTCTCAGAGTAGAGGAGATAATGGTACCATATCTTAGTGTACTTTTCCGTCCTATCTTCATGAAAGGTATATCTGTGAGTTGGTTGGGATAGGTCAACTTAGCTTCTATTGGACGCCATGGAATGTTTGATTTTGGGTCCATCCAAACATGTATAGATCGGATCTGAAAGGCGAGAAAGTAAAGTTTTAAATCAGGGAGAGCAAGTCCACCCTCTTCCTTAGGCCGCTGTAGTGTTGAAAGGCGAATTCTGGCTCGTTTGCCAGCCCAAATAAACTGAGAGAATTGTGAGTGTGTACTCTTAAAGAAGTCTGGAGGTGGTTGCATAGGCAACATAAAAAATAAAAAGTTAAAACGTGGCAAAATGTTCATTTTAAGAATAGTGACTCTAGCTTGCATTGAGATTTTTAAAGAGCTCCATCTTTGAAGATCTGCAGTTATCTTTTGCGTGAGGTCATAGTAGTTGTCTCGTAAGATGTTTGACAAAGATCCACTTATTTTAATACCAAGGTATGTGAAGGATGTTACAATTGGAATAAATGGCGGTAGAGATAGCTTGACCTTTGAAGGACCAATTTGCATTAATGAGGATTTTGCCCAATTAATCTTATAACCAGACAAATCATGAAATTTATCAAATAATTGTAGAACATGGGGGACGGTTTTATTTATATTTGAGAGATAAAGAAGGGTGTCGTCAGCAAATAGTGAAATGTGGTGAGAGGTGCCCAACAATGTAATTGGGGAAATAGACTGACTTTGCCTGACCGCCTGTGCAAGGGGTTCTAGAGAGAGTGCAAACAGCAAGGGAGAGAGCGGGCACCCCTGCCTGGTACCTCGCTGAAGTTCAAAAGGCTGAGATTTGCAAAAACCTGTCAACACAGAGGCGGTTGGAGAACAATATAGAGCTTTAACCATCCCAATGAATGTCGTTCCAAACCCATAATGCTCCAACAGTACCCACAAGTAGTCCCAACGCAAGCGGTCGAACGCCTTGAAAGCATCTAATGAGAACACAGCAGTGGGCTCCTGGGAGGAATCAACTAAATCAATTACATGAAGTAACCTTCTTAAGTTATCTGATGCCATCCTCCCTTTAATGAAACCTGTTTGGTCATGATGAACAAGCTTGTTTACTAGCGGCTCTATTCTTGTGACCAGCGCTTTTGCAAAAATTTTAACATCAGCACAAATTAGTGAGATGGGCCTAAAGCTGGAGCAATCCAGAGGGTCTTTGTCTTTTTTCAGTAGTAATGTAATAATGGCCAATTTCTGGTCCCTATGAAAGGACCCTCCTTTAATAGCAAAGTTGATAGAATCAAGCATCAATGGGCCTACAATATCCCAGACTGCTAGATACAACTCAGGTGGGATGCCATCCATGCCTGGCGACTTCCCCCTCTGAAGTGATCTCGCTGCCTCATGCAACTCGTCTAATGTGATCGACTTTTCCAAACTTGCTCTGTCTGAGTCATCTAATGTAGGTAGTTGAAGATTATTCAAAAAAGTTTTGCACAACTTTTTGTCTAGTGTAGACTGTGATGAGTATAAATTGGCGTAGAAAGATTTAAATGTATTGTTGATGGCTATGGGATCTGTAGTTATAGCGCCCTCTGCTGTTCGGATTATATCAATACATGACTTGGATTCATTTTCTTTTAGTCTCAGCGCAAGTAAGTGGCTGGGCCTATCCCCCTGGTAATAGTATTTTTGTCTAGTTCTATGTACAATAAAAGCCGCTTTGGATGAGGAGTGTCTATTATATTCACTGCGCAACGCAGATAAAGAAATATCTACATTCTCACTATAGGATTCAGATTGCTGTTTTTCTAGTGTCTTAATTTCAGATTCCAATTGTGACATCCTTTGAGCACTCTGCTTCTTCAATTTAGAAGAGAATGCAATGCAAAACCCTCTAAGGAAACATTTAGTAGTCTCCCACAGTATTTGTGGATTACAGCTCTCAGTCTGATTAAAACTGAGGAATTCTTGTAACTGAGTTTGAAGGTTCTCAATAAATACCTTATTGAATAATAAAGAGTCGTTAAAACGCCACCGGCGAAATTTGGGGGGCATCGCTGATGGTTTGATACGACACTGGAGTGGAGAGTGGTCAGATATTAATCTGGGTAATATATCCACTTCACAAATCTGATCAAGCAAGCTAGAGCCAACTAATATGTAATCAATTCGAGATAGTGACTTGTGACGAGCTGAGTAAAAACTATAGGCTTTGGTGCTTGGGTTTTTAATTCGCCAGACATCTGTCAGATTTAACTCTGTGATGAAGTGGTTAAGGGCGACAGTGGAGGGTGGAAAACAATTAGAAGCTGGCGATCTATCCAGGAAGGGGTTAACCGTGGCATTGAGGTCGCCTCCAATAAACAAGCTACAGTCTACAAAGGAGAGTAGCGTATTTGATATACCATTGAGAAAGTCAACATCAAAGTCATTTGGAGAGTAAATCGATGCAAAAAGAATTTTCCTACCACTGACGCTAACGATGGCATAAGCAAAGCGGCCACTCGTGTCCTTCCCAATTAGATGTACTGTTAGCTGAGCAGATCTTTTAACCGATATTACAACACCCTTGGTTTTATTACTTGCGCAGGAAGAGGCAATGATTTTAAATCGTCTATTTTGAAAACGGTGAACATCCTCTTGTTTTAAATGAGATTCTTGAATAAGAGCAATATCCACATTGTTGTGGTGCATAAATTGAAGGCACCGCGTCCGCTTAATAGGACTGTTCAAGCCGCGCACGTTCCAACTAAAGACGTTCAGATCAACCATAATCAAGATGTGTGTCTGTATGTCGGATCATGCAATGCCACATAACAAAGTATCTCCCTGCCAGAAAAGTCCACAATGATTTAACAACCCATGATGTCCTGCACAAAAAACTAAAACAATAATACAAGTGATCTGCCATAAAACATAAAAATAAAATCAACAACAAAACTATACACACAAAGAGAGAAAACCGCAAGGGAACATAGATCCCTTTGGTTTGGTGGTGAGAAAAAGCAAGAGACGTGACTCTCATATAGCGATGCTCTGCCCCACCTGTGACTCGCATTACAGATATCAGATAGCAAACCTAACAGAATAAAGTGACGGCCTGAAATGAAAATATGGCGGTTTTAAAAGTCCATAACTTAAAACGTTGCGAAGCTGGGCGCGCAATCAGTTAGCTTGTCTAATTTTCTAAAACGTTTTCGCCGTTGATGAGCATGACGCGGCTTTGGCATACCTGAATGTCTTTTATGTCAAGGCAGATGAGAAAAGAGTTCGTTTAGGAGGCGAGGTCTGGTGAAGTTGGTCGCGGGGATGTGATAGGCATGTTGTCTTCGGGTGTCTGGTTGTCTTTGGGTGTCTGGTCGTCATCCTCGTCAGGTAGGAGGATGTGTAGCAGGGCGTCGGTGGCTTCTGATGATCCAAGCGATTGTAGAAACCGCTCAGCCTCCTCTGGAGAGTGGAATTCTAGCTCTCGGCGGCGGTAGGTCACTTTGAGTATGGCTGGGAAGCGTAGAAAGCACTGCACCCCTTTGGCAATTATTTTCTTCTTGACGTCGGAGAATGCCTTTCTTTTCTTTGATGTTTCCAGGCTGTAGTCAGGATAAAAGCTGATGTTGCTTTCGCCGTGATTGATGGATGCAGCATCTCGCGCACCTTGTAGGATTAGCTGCCTATCTCGGTAGTCCAGAAGTTTGAAGATTAGTGTGCGAGGTTTGTCGCTGTTGCCATTGCGGGAGTACACCCGATGTGCTCTCTCGATCCGAATCGACGAGTGACTCAGTGACGGGAGCCATTTCGGAATGTTAGTCTCTAGAAAACAGATGGCATCGCTACCTTCTGCGCCCTCTGGCAGACCAACGAGGCGGAGATTCGATTGGCGACTTCGGTCCTCCAAGTCAGCTAGTTTAGCGGAGAGTTCGGCTACAGTTGCTTGTAGAGCCCGCACAGTAGCTTTGTCAGAGCGAGCTGAGGCTTGGATGTTGTCACACCTCGACTCAAGTCGTTTTATTGATGTTCCTTGCTGATCAATCTGACCGCCAATGGATGAAATTTTGTCACTAGTTGCCTGGAGCTGGGTCTGTAGTTCAGTTATTTGCGGCTTCAAGATGCTTTCTATGGCTTCTCCAACAGACGTCTTGACTAGCTCTTGTAGTTCTAGCCTCTGCTCACTGAGGGCTAGCTTAGCTGTTGCCAACATAGCCCCATCGAGTTTTGCCTTCGACGCCACCGGAGTTTCTTTGAACTTCTTTTTAGTTGTTGGTGAGCGGTCCTCCTCCCGCGAGTGAAACAGTCTCGACTGCTTTGACATTACTGACAAATTGGTACTATCAAATCTTGTTTGCTATCATAAAAATATAAAATAAGGCGGATTGCAAGCGGAGCTCAGGTTTTAGCCGTGCATCGCCATCTGCAGGTCACGTGCGAGGCTACGAGTTTTTAATTTAAACTCTAAACATAAGCTGTGAAGACAAGGTCCCTGTTATAAACTTATTACCATAAATTATCAAGTCTACTGAATAAATATTAGTATAGACTCTGAGTAGCCTAATGGCCTAGAACTAGTACTGTGGCAAAATATTTTCAACTAGAAATGCACTTTGAGAGAGTACAGACTTTCGCAGAAACTGTTTGATAGATCATTTCACTATGTTACACCCTAATTTTTTTCAAGTCTTTCCGTCTTAGTTAGAAAGGGGAATAGAAAAGGAGTTAGAATGGGGAATGTCAAAATTTGCCATATGATTGATTTCAAAATTGGTTGATTTCAAAATTCAAAATTGATGTCAAATGTCGAGAGTCCCTTTAGGAAATCAATGGCACTGTCTGCTTCTAGATCTCCTCTCCTAAAATAAAATATAAACAATTCTAAACTGCTCTTGAAGAATGTATTTTTTATTTTGTATCATTTTGTTTTGTGTTATGTGTGTCTAATGGTGTAGTGATAGGCCTTTGTCACGTGATATGGTCACATGTCTTTGAGACTATTCCTACGCAATTACCCCACAGACGCAACTCCTCCCCACTCTCTTTCCTTACACTGAATTCTTCAAACAGCACATCAAAGAACATCCCAAGCAACTGTATCTTTTCGCTGTTGAATTGGCTATAATAAAACTTGATGTCAAGTGTGTAACTGTGGGTAATAATGGAATAATGACATAATCCTTGAATGACAATGTAACGTTTATGTGCTTGTGTGTCTTTAAGTTTTCATTGTGGTCTTAATCTCTTGAAATGGCACTTTTTTAGACTTTTCATGACATTTTGAACTTTGTATCAATGTTGACATACCGGAATATCACTCCCTCTTACACAACTCACATGGTTCTCAGGAGGCATTTTGTGTGTGTGTTTGTGTGTGTGTGTGCGTGTGCGCGCGTGCGTGCGTACATGCGTGTGTGTGTGTGCGTGCGTGCGCGCGTGTGTGTGTTTGTCACTGATGAGATTTCTCAGAGGAAGTACCAAGACAAACTGATTACATGGGACTTCATCTGTTCTGCAACCAGCCTCCACCTACGCACAACGTCTACCATTAAAGGACTTACTAAGCCATTACAGTAACATCCTGAATAGAAATTGAACATATTTAATGAGTTCCTCTCTGAGATCATTTGAAATACAGTAGGCCTACATCCGTCATTCACTAGTGATCCATGACAATGACTGTCTGTGACTGACTGTAAACTCCCACAGTAACATCCACACATGCAGCGATCTCACTGGGTCTCTTTCCATTCTCGCTTTGTTTACCGGTATTCCAGAAAGCTGATGTAGTCACTTGACATGTACAGATCTTACAGTAGATGTTAGACTGTAAGTGGTTACCCAAACAACAAAGCCAGCATATGTTCTTTTTTCGTTTTGCCAGCAGAGCAAAACGAGAAGGTCCATATTCTTCTAACTTATAAGGGGCGGGTTGAGAAGTGACAGTATGATAACTATAGAGACCATGAATCATAGCGACAAGGAAATGGGAAATATAGAATCAGATAGGCTATATTCCTGTAAAGCACTCGTGATAAAGTCCTGTGAATGCTTTGAATTTATGGTCCCGGTTGCCATTGTAATCATGAAAAAGGGCATGTTTGTGTGCAGGAAACATATATTTTGACGACGAACACTTTCATTTCTTTCACTACATGAAATTTGTATGTGACAAATAAAAACACTTGAACTTGAACTTGTTACACACACTGGGCACTGGGCCTGTCATTCTGATTTTACACACTTTGGTTCGTGTCCAAAACACTTGAGCCCACTAACAGCCATGGGTGTGTTGATTGATACAATGTACATCTTTTGGCATATTTTCCATTGTCCATTGTCACATGCAGTTCATTGAAACTTGTTGTTCTGAACAGCACAGTGTGAAACACTCTCTGTGTGAAACACTTTCTATTTCTCTGCTTACCTCTCATCTCCTATTTCTCTTCTTATAATGAGTAGGGGAGTGTGTGTGTGTGTGTGTGTGTGTGTGTGTGTGTGTGTGTTTGAATATTGGGATTAAAGTTAGGATTACATTAGGTTTTACGGTAACACTTTATTTCAGGGATACATCTATTAGCACTAATACATACAATGTTAATGCCTGCATAAGTAACTTGTAAGGCATGTACTAAGCAAATGCTAAGGCCTACTAGGTCCTTACTAAGGTTAAATTGGTAATAAATCCCTTATTGTGCATGAACAAGACATTTGCGAATGCATGACTAACAAATGTTTGATTTTGCTTTGTACATGCGTTACAAGTTACTTAGGGACTGTTCGTTATTTATTTTCGGGGTCACCGGAAGAAAATAGGGGAGGGTCACGTCATTTTTTTCATTGCTGAGGGGAGGGTCATCAATTTCTTTTAAGCTGGCTAGGGGAGGGTCATCCAAAAATGTTTGGCACATTTATTAGAAAAAAGCATTCCTACCTTGTTTGTATGCTTTGATGTAACATAGCCTCAGAAACGCTTCTCCATTTAGCTAAAATTGATCACAGATTCATACCCCGTTGTGTTCTGTTGTGTCGAAGAGCTATCATAAGTTATCATAAGCTAAATCAAATTATAAATGTATGAAATGCCCCCGCGTTCGTGAAGTAGACTATAGTTTTCAAGAGGGCGCCTACAATAACATCCAGTAAGCTAGCAGCAGCGTTGGTCAATCAACGTTTGTCAAAAAAATAAAAAATAAGGTAGAATAGGGCTATTTACTACTTCTCCATAGGGGAGGGTCATGCATTTTTTTTGACGGCGTCGCGGGGAGGGTCATCAAAGTTTTGAAGCTCGTTAGGGGAGGGTCATGCAAAATTTGACGATCAAAGGTGGACATCTTCCGGCGACCCCAAAAATAAATAACGAACAGTCCCTTATACAGGAACATTGTATGTCTTAGTGCTAATAGATGTATCCCTAAAATAAAGTGTTACCGGTTTTACTACAATTGTTTGGGACAAAGATTTTAAGGGACAAAGAGAAAGAAACTGGGAATAATAGAAAGGAGGTTTACAACTTTAAATCAGACCGTACCTGACCCAATATGCCACTCAGCTTCCGGTACAGGCCATGATTATCTCTTGCCTCGACTGCTGCACCTCCCACATCCCAGGTTGTGAATGTGTGTGTGTGTGTGTGTGTGTGTGTGTGTGTGTGTGTGTGTGTGTGTGTGTGTGTGTGTGTGTGTGTGTGTGTGTGTGTGTTTGTGT
>NC_085859.1:39576067-39580457 GCF_034702125.1 Engraulis encrasicolus | reverse complement strand
TGGGTTTAAAATTGCTTCCTGAATTGTGGCACTTGGTTCCTCTCTAGTTAGTTACTGATATAGTATTACTAAGAGACGGAAGCATCAAATAGAAACTTCTTCCTTACAACTGTTCAGTTTCAGATTAACAAGTGATGTTGCATTTTTCCTTACATTACTGATGAAAATTACATCTGGTTTACTTTTCGTGGAACTGTAACTGAAGTATTGTGCTTACCTGGTCATACAGAGGAGTTCGTCTTCCTGAGATAATCTTCTCAGAGTCACCATATACGGAATGGTTAAGGGGAACAACCGGCGACTGAAAGCATAGCTCTGGGTACATGGCAAAGAACCCATCGAATCCCTCTGAAAAAAAGAAAACATATCGAAACAATTAATTTAAGTCAGGCACACAGCAAAAAAATATCTTAATAACTGCTGTACTTGAAACGAATGGCCCATACATAATTACATATGCTTAGGATGCGGTATCAGGCCAGATAAACGCATTGTGTGAATGGGATTGTGTTCAAATGTGGTGAATGAACCGCTGAAAGTAGTGTTTATTTTTTAATATATAAACAATATATCGTATTCATATTTTGCTCGCCATATTGTTTTGTTTTTTTATTGTGTTTCTCAACTTTAAGCACAATTTTTGGTGTGCGCGATGGCTATACATTTGTTGTTAGTGACAGTCCACATACCTTGCAAAAAGCAGATTTCTGTAGTGCATGGTTGAACCTCCGACTGGAGCGCGCTGAGCAGCAAACTCGCCAGGCTCTCACTCTTCAGCTCGGACACCGTCCTACTTCCCTCATCCAGCACCACGATTAGCGAGAACTCTCCGTTACGCAGGCGGCCCAGTAGCGACTTGTCAGGCACCAGCCATTCCAGGCTCACCGCGGAGCTTTTGGATCTCCGCCTGAGCATGGAGTTCCAGTTGACGTTGCGAGACTCGAGAATGTGAGTCCTTGAGAAGGCGAGGAAAGGTCGGCAGTCCAGCATCACACAACCGCCAGAGGCAAACAGCTCAGCAGGCGTCCCAAGGATGTGCACCAGCTCACTCGCAGATATTTCCAACACATCGCCATTGCCCATAGTGAAAAGTAGTTTGTTTTAGACTGTGAGTTTAGTGAAAATTACGTGTAATAGGCTACTGGAGTCTGAGGAGGTGCTTAAATAAGTTGTATTTAAAAAAATAAAATACTTGAATAAAGCTTGAATATAGCTTGAATAAAAGAGTGAAACTGTACCACACGTTTCAGGAAATCAAGTTCAGCGATATACTACTCAATAGTCGTTTGAAGTGCTTATACTATTTTTGAAATTCCATAATCAAGTTGCACAGTTTAGAGTACTCAAGCAGACGTCAGTTTTCTATTGTCCTGTAATGTCAACTGCTGTGATTCTACTAGAGAGGCGGGGTTCGAGCTATTTGTACTGAGAGAGCTGTGATACTGCCCCGCCTCATTTTTCCACATAAGGAACCTGCGTCATAGGCGGAACACCATGTATGGACAAAACACTTGCGCCGGCACACCTAATTTGGGGTTTGACGTGCACGTCCTTATTTTCCTATT
The DNA here is from genome assembly GCF_034702125.1 of Engraulis encrasicolus. Lineage (NCBI taxonomy): Eukaryota > Metazoa > Chordata > Actinopteri > Clupeiformes > Engraulidae > Engraulis > Engraulis encrasicolus. The sequence continues at coordinate 39,578,892 of NC_085859.1, read as the reverse complement.
GGCACGTGGAAGTGGGGGTTACCCCCGTTGTTTTTGGCAGGATGACGTTACAGGCACCCACAGGCAGAACCACAGGCAGCACAGATACACTCACATACACACATTCATACACAAAAAGCCTTCCCCCAAGTTATGACTGTCAGACAATATGAATGTAATTGTTAGCTTAGTTATAGATTTAAATTTTAATCTCCAGGTCACTCATAAACCTGTCATACGAGACCAGAAATATGGAACCATATGAGCTGGATGACAGGCGACTCCATCAATGGCAAGGACATATAAGATTACTCCTGTGTGGGCAGAAGCAGCAGAGAGGTGAGTGGTGATGGCTGACCAAGTAACCACACAACAGTCAGGCAGGCAGGCAACCCCCACAAGCTGCAGAGTGACATGTGGTCAGTCAAATGAATGAGGTGAGTAGGAAAACTGTCACGTGCACACACACACATACGCACGCACGCACAGACACACACACACACACACACACACACACACACACACACACACACACACACACACACACGCACACAGAGAGAGAGAGAGAGAGAGAGAGAGAGAGAGAGAGAGAGAGAGAGAGAGAGAGAGAGAGAGAGAGAGCAGTGAATGACCAACCCCTGACCACCTCATCACCATTCATTCACTTGTGCATGGCTGCAGGGTCTATGTTTTTTTCCACGGTCTTTGCCAGGGAGCATGCGCAGCAGAGTGCCAACTATTGATCCCTCAGCTGCAAGCCGGTGCATTCATTATTTCTCGGGGTGAAGTGCCTTATCTACTTCACCCTCTCATTGGTCACGCACCAATAAGTCTCTCTCCTGTCATCCACAGCCAGGGCAGAACTGAAACAAAAACAGAAACAGGCCCGGGCTTTTTTTGTGTGGCCCCATCTACGTAAATTGTGGCTCATTCTCGAAGAAAATAATACTTAATATTATTAATAATAATATTAATTAAAAAAAACCACAGCATCGACCCTTGAGAACTGTTGAGTCGGCCCACCGGGAAATGTCCTGTATGCCAGATTTCCAGCCCAGGCCTGTCCTGTCCACAGCCGTATCTAATGAATTTGACTGCCTCTGCCACTGATGATGGAGCCGAGCCCATTGAGTGGGATTGGTGCAGGAAGCAGTTAGCTCTCCTGTCCGGTCCTGTCCTGTCCTGTCCTGGCCCATGCACACATTGTCACTATCCAGCAGAATCCTTGCATCTCCGCTTTTCTTCTTTGTTTTACTCATTAATTAATAAATCACTATTTTCTAAATAGATAAGCATTCCAATATTAAAGATGGTTATTAAATAATTGAAATACATACTGTATATAGCCTACTCATGGAGAATGCCCAGTAGTACTGATTTATGTTTTATAATGAATAAAGAATGGATATAAAATAATAATAATAAAGGTATACTGAATGCCGCCGGACAGTCCCGATATGCACGTACGGGGAGTGATGGGACAGTGGCCTGTTTGTCCTGCCACACCACACCACGCCACACCGCACCACACACCAAAGATTCTTTTAATTCATAATAGACTGTCTCTGACCACTCCAAACACCACACCACACCACACCACACCACTCCAAACACCACACCACACCACACCACACCACTCCAAACACCACACCACACCACACCACTGCAACCACGGCCATGTAGGCCAGGGCTCTTCTGGAGCTTTCCCTAACTGCGGCATAACATTTGTGCAATGTTGAATTGAGGGTTTTTTTGTTAAGATTAAGATTTTTTTTTTTTTAAAGAGCTACTTTATGGCTATGAAAAGCACTTTATAAATAACATGGATTATCTGAAATATTGTTATTATTAGTGGAGAAACAAATTTGACAGAGAGAGAGACAGAGAGAGAGACAGAGAGGGAGTGATGGAAAGAGAGATTGAGGCCAGAGTTGAAATCCAGTGTGGAATGTTTGGGATTATGTTATGCATTAGCCAGCACTCTGAGCACTGGTAATCTTTCAACATAGATCACTAATCCTGGGTCGCATTCACAAACCACTGCTTCTTCCCTTTAGTCTATAGACTACCCTCTCTCTAGTCCTTTACTCTCTTTCTTTCTTTCTTTCTTTCTTTCTTTCTTTCTTGCTTTCTTTTTTTCTTTCTTTCTTTCTTTCTTTCTTTCTTTCTTTCTTTCTTTCTTTCTTTCTTTCTTTCTTTTTCTTTCTTTCTTTCTTTTCATTGTCTTTGCTCAATCCTCTCTAACATTATCATTTAACACCCCCCCCCCCATTTGTATATCTCTACAAGTTACATATTTTTCATCTTCTTATTTGTTTGTGTTTTTTTTTAATTATTACCTCCTGTTTTGTTTTGTTTTGTTTTCCTCCTCTCCTGTCCGGCTTCCTCACCTCATCTTGTAGTCTTATCTCGGTCTACTCTGACAGACATCCTGCGGTGTCAAACCTCTGGTGGCGCTTACTCATTTTGTTATTTTCAGTAGCCTTACCTCATGATAAACACCAACAGCACTGTATACTGTATTTTGTTCATTGAGGCACATCAACAATGTGAGTGAACAAGCACTTCCCCTGCTCAGCTCTCCCTGTAGACTGGTGACAAAGCTAGTCGGGTAAACAACCATGATGCAACTCATGCATCTTTAACATAGCCACCACCACAACAGAGGAGGCTTGAACCAGACACCAGAGTGCCACTCTGTGGAATGGGTTCGTTCGTGTGCATAACAGGTCATTAGGATGATGAGCACAGCAAATGCTCCAGTGTTAATTACCTCCACCAAGGAGGTAATGTTTTCTGTCGCGTTTGTCTGTTTGTCTGTTAGCAGGATAACTCAAAACCGAATC
>NC_085859.1:39566067-39573567 GCF_034702125.1 Engraulis encrasicolus | reverse complement strand
CCACTCTTCTGTTACTCCCCCGCCCTGGAAGTGGGTTGTTTATCTCTCTCTCTCTTTCTTTCTTTCTTTCTTTCTTTTTCTTTTATTGCTCCCACACGTACAGAGGGTACACTGTTATTCTCTCGCTCGCTTGGCTATGTTTCATAGTATTTCCACACCTGTTAATTTGGGTTTACAGTTGCATGTGGGACAAATACAATGGAAATACTTTATGATGTAGAATTGGCACACACATCTACAAGCATTCATGCGCTCGCACACACACACAAATGTGTTGTTACTCAAGAAATTTGCCCGTAAATCCAGCAATGTCACAATCACACAATCACTGTTGATCGAGCTCGTGCTTGTTCAGTCAGTTGGGCAATAGCATGAAAACAAGCCATGTTTTGTTGTTTGACACATTTCGGTCTCAGTGAGTTGCTTGAGGAAAATAATCATTTACTGTTGCATAGCAGGCAGTGATTGTGTAATTGTACCATTAGGGTATTACATAGTTTATTTTATTTATCTATTTATTTATTTATTTATTTATTTTTTTATTACAAGGGTATTGAGATGTGTCACCTAATGCAGTACAGTACAGTAACAGAAAAGAAAAACAGCGGGGGTGCTGTGGCACAGCGCGCTAAGCCCCCCACATTTGGGCTTGCGTGCCCATGGGGACCCCGGCTTGAATCCAGGCAGGGTCATTCCCCAACCCTACCCCATCTCTCTCCACATTCATTTCCTGTCACTCTCCACTGTCCTATCTGCAATAAAGGCAAATAACCTATAAAAATATCTTTAAAAAAAGAAAAGAAAAACAGAAATTAAGTACAAACAGTTTGAAGATTGTTGATTTTGACTTACCAATTCAGTCACATCCTTTTAGCTCTGTTAGAACTGCTGTGATTAAATGACAACAAAATGGCAACATGTCAGCCCTGGGCCGTGTGTCACATGATCATGGATGAATTCAGTAGCCTAAGTACACTATACGGTACAATACAGTGACATACGTGTTCTATGTTCTAATGTGTGATTTTGTCTATATGTCTTATTCCTGATCTTGACATTATCTTTATCTTGATCTTGACCTTTCTGAAAAAAAACACACACACACACACACACACACACACGCACGCACGCATGATCACACACACACACACACACACACACACACACACACACACACACACACACACACACACACACACACACACACACACACACACACACACACACACACACACACACACACACACACACACACACTGACTGCACACACACACACCAGTTAGGTACGTAACAGATTTGAGAAATGTCGAGGCCTTGAGATGAGCAACAGTGTATCTTTCTGTTTCAGCTCCACAGTAGCTGTCCATTTACCGTCATATCAGACAGTCATGTTGGTGTTGAGTCATCCGTATTGTTTCTGAAAATGTGACAACCATGTCTGGGCTTAAGTGGTTACACTTGTATTCTCACTTTCACTCTACCAAATCATCTCCCACGCTGTGAAATGCAATCTTGGTTTTCACTTGCTGTAAACATTTTGTTGCCACTTCAAAACGTTTCTTTCCGGAAAACTGTCCTTCGACAGAAACGTGTAGCCACAGTGTTACTAACGTGGAAATCAAAACAATGCCAGCTTCGATCAAGCCATGACAAACAAAATTAGGTCTCCCTCAACACAAGGGAAAAGGTGATTTGAAACAATTTTAATGTTGCCATTTACCGAACGTACGTAAGCATTTCTTTCAAATTTCCACGAAAGGCCATTACACTTCCTCCGGATTGTTTGCGGGCAAATCTTCTTTCAGTTAAATGTGATTCTTATCCACTAATCTAAATGAGTCGGATGAAAAATGAGTTGTCTATCGGTGGTCGAAAATAAATGATTAAAGAAGCACTCAGATTTCATTTTGCTTTTTTTAGTCGCCTCACAAACGCTTTGGGCTTGCACCCTTCTTCAGTATGAATCTGATGAGTGCTTAATTTATTCGTTTATTTTTGAGATTTGTGTTCATTCATTGACAAAGTTATTAAGCACCCAGTGTAGAGCATAAGACTACAAGGTGTTTTCTACGCGCTTTCTGATCCTTCTTGTCTATCAATGGCCAATTGGCATCTATTGGTAAAAGTAGGTACCCAATTTTGCTCCTAAAAGCCTATCAGCGAGTATGAGTTAGGCCTCCATAATAGTAGGATAGCAGCCTTCCTACCACCATTCATGGGAAACATGAATATGTTGATTTAACATACCATGAGCCCATTATGGGTCGATATCATTATCTACCCGTCCTCATCTTGTCTTGTGACCTCAAGCTTCACTGATGCCCTGCCTCCATGAATAAAATAAGCATTTCCTTGCTGTCAGCCTAGGCACAACCACCTTTTGGGGACTTTTCCCTATTCAACATCCTGCTTGCAAATAAGAACTGTAGCCTACTTTTGCAAGATATTGAATAAAGCGTCTACCATTAATGGTGTCTTGGCTCAATCTCAAGGCTACAGGGACCCTCGTCTCTTGGGTGTAGGAAGGGCCCTAAACTAACTTTTTACACCACCAACCAAAATGTCTAAATATTAATCTTACTAGCCAAAAAAACACTCACTAATGGGGTCAAAATGGCTGGTAAGTTGGTCCTTTCTACCAGCCACACTTAAATTACACGAGCATTTGACCAGATGGCTGGTGTTAATTTAGAGCTATGGGTGTAGGAACAGCCCCTTTGTCATTTGTATTATGCTGTCATCATCTTAATGCATCATAGACACCCACCTCTACCATTCAATGCATCACGCTGGTTAATGATAACAAAACCAATACGAGGAAGTTCTTACATCCCTCTAGAATGTTTCTGACCCTGTTATTGCAACCAGGTTATAGTGAAGTTTTGAAATGATTCTGAAAAGTACCTGACCCCCCCCCCCCCCCCCTCCCCCCCTCTCTCTATTTTTTCTATGACCTATTTCACACAGCTACTGTATATGTCAATGAAAAGGACCTATTTAGGTATACAGGAAAGTACTGCATTTTGGCAGAAAACATTTCAGACTACCCCGACTACGCTACAGGGTGGATATTCTAGATGAGAGCAAGCACAAACTAATCTGCCTCTAACCTTTATGGTGGACCCTGATCCAGATAAATAGATGACTCAGTTTTGTGATATCTTCATCTGAACCTGTGCAGATGACATTTGCCAAAGATGGTTGTGTTTACACAAATCTGATATTGTGTGTGTGTGTGTGTGTGTGTGTGTGTGTGTGTGTGTGTGTGTGTGTGTGTGTGTGTGTGTGTGTGTGTGTGTGTGTGTGTGTGTGTGTGTGTATGTGTATGTGCATGTGCGTGCACAGTCCATGTTTGTGTGAGCGTATGTATGTGCAGCTGTGTGTGTGTGGTGTATCTGGGCTGGGTTAGCTCATGTGATGTGATGGAGGTGCACGGTACACTGTAGCTTTGTGTGTGTGTGTGTGTGTGTGTGTGTGTGTGTGTGTGTGTGTGTGTGTGTGTGTGTGTGTGTGTGTGTGTGTGTGTGTGTGTGTGTGTGTGTGTGTGTGTGTGCAGCTGGGTTAGCTCATGTGATGTGATGGAGGTGTACACTGTAGCTTTGTGGTTTTCACAAACAGGAAGTGGGCCGCTGGGTAGTTTCCTGCAGAGCAAAAGGTGTTAGTGATGCACAGTGATGCAAGGGGAAAAAAACTGATGTCACAGCGGCAACAGATCATGTAGTCAATATAGACCTATATCCATCTTATCTGTAGGCCTACTCGGAGGATTGCACCACCTTTAAACCTTTGGTCTCTGCACCAACCACAATAACCACAAACAGCAACAATTTTCCTCTTGTCATATTAAGAGGCTAAGAGTTTTTAATTTAAACTCTAAACATAAGCTGTGAAGACAAGGTCCCTGTTATAAACTTATTACCATAAATGATCAAGTCTACTGAATAAATATTAGTATAGACTCTGAGTAGCCTAATGGCCTAGAACTAGTACTGTGGCAAAATATTTTCAACTAGAAATGCTCTTTGAGAGAGTACAGACCTTCGCAGAAACTCTTTGATAGATCATTTCACTATGTTACACCTTATTTTTTTAAAAGTCTTTCGGTCTTAGTTAGAAAGGGGAATAGAAAAGGAGTTAGAATGGGGAATGTCAAAATTTGCCATATGATTGATTTCAAAATTGGTTGATTTCAAAATTCAAAATTGATGTCAAATGTGGAGAGTCCCTTTAGGAAATCAATGGCACTGTCTGCTTCTAGATCTCCTCTCCTAAAATAAAATATAAACAATTCTAAACTGCTCTTGAAGAATGTATTTTTTATTTTGTATCATTTTGTTTTGTGTTATGTGTGTCTAATGGTGTAGTGATAGGCCTTTGTCACGTGATATGGTCACATGTCTTTGAGACTATTACTACGCAATTACCCCACAGACGCAACTCCTCCCCGCTCTCTTTCCTTACACTGAATTCTTCAAACAGCACATCAAAGAACATTCCAAGCAACTGTATCTTTTCGCTGTTGAATTGGCTATAATAAAACTTGATGTCAAGTGTGTAACTGTGGGTAATAATTAGTGGTGGGCCGTTATCGGCGTTAACGTGCTGCGATAATGTGAGACTCTTGTCGCGCGATAAAGAAAATATCGCACGTTAATCTATTCTCAAAATATAGGTTTGGAGTTTGGGTATGCACGTCACCATAGCGTTTAATTGACAGACGCTTTTAGACTGCTCCAGTTGCTTCTCCTCTCTCCACCTGTTGTTTCAGCAGACCTACTAAATATGAAGTGTTTGCAGCTGAAAACATTAATCCCTCTGCCGTGGTAGTTGTTGTTTGAGTGTTTTTTCATAAGTGGTAGACTGAAGAGATGAAGCATAGAGAGACATTATTGTGTGTGAGAAGCTACCAGCCCGACATAGCCTACATTTCCTCACGCATTGCATAGAATACATAAACAACTTCCAGAAATCTTGCCTGTGCTATAATTGCAAAACATTCCGTGTGATAGTCCTATGCATTTTGAAGATTGTCAAACTGAAACTGTCAATATCTAGGCCTATTGCTGAATGTTTGTGTTGCAATCGCGCACATTTGCGATTCAGTGAGATATTCTCATGTCCGACGGTAATAAACCTCGCGGTTGTCGCGCTTGACTTTTTTTTTTGCTAACTGAATTCATGTCCAGTTGTAACTCATCTGGCATTCTAACTCTGAGAACAACTGTCAAATCGCCAGTGCTGTAGGTTCTAGATAGGCATATCCAGTAGCCTGGCTCTGCTGAGGGCTGCGCCTACTACGCGCAGAGCTCCTCCCTCTCTTAAAGGAGCCGCTGCTCCTTTTAACAGTCAGTGGCAGATTCTCTCTTTCTTTCTCTCTCTCTCTCTCTCTCTCTCTCTCTCTCTCTCTACATTAGAAAAGAAATGCTGAATTGTTGAGGTAATATTGTTTAAATAGCCTAAATGTTTGTTAGATTTATCTGTATTTGCCTCTACAACTTATAGCGCTGTTCATTTTGAAATTTCAGTATCTTATAACTGTAAATGCTTCCTAACATATTGGACACACTTAACACATATTGCTGTGATTTTTTCATCTCCAAGTATCAACATGACCATTTTTTGAAGATGAGATGCATTTTGGAAAAAAAGATGAGCTCTGGTCTAATGCGCCATCTGTCTTAAGAAACCCCAAGGTTTTTTTCGGCATTATTTCGCTATCGTGCCTATTCTGAATGAGCCATTTTGATATAGATTAATCTAGATTAATCTAGATTAATTTCATAATTACAGTGAGATTAATCTAGATTAAAAAAATTAATCTATGCCCACCCCTAGTAATAATGGAATAATGACATAATCCTTGAATGACAATGTAACGTTTATGTGCTTGTGTGTCTTTAAGTTTTCATTGTGGTCTTAATCTCTTGAAATGGCACTTTTTTAGACTTTTCATGACATTTTGAACTTTGTATCAATGTTGAGATACCGGAATATCACTCCCTCTTCCACAACTCACATGGTTCTCAGGAGGAATTTTGTGTGTGTGTTTGTGTGTGTGTGTGCGTGTGCGCGCGCGTGCGTGCGTACATGCGTGTGTGTGTGTGCGTGCGTGCGCGCGTGTGTGTGTTTGTCACTGATGAGATTTCTCAGTGGAAGTACCAAGACAAACTGATTACATGGGACTTCATCTGTTCTGCAACCAGCCTCCACCTACGCACAACGTCTACCATTAAAGGACTTACTAAGCCATTATAGTAACATCCTGAATAGAAATTGAACATATTTAATGAGTTCCTCTCTGAGATCATTTGAAATACAGTAGGCCTACATCCGTCATTCACTAGTGATCCATGACAATGACTGTCTGTGACTGACTGTAAACTCCCACAGTAACATCTACACATGCAGCGATCTCACTGGGTCTCTTTCCATTCTCGCTTTGTTTACCGGTATTCCAGAAAGCTGATGTAGTCACTTGACCTGTACAGATCTTACAGTAGATATTAGATTGTAAGTGGTAAGTGGTTACCCAAACAACAAAGCCAGCATATGTTCTTTTTTTGTTTTGCCAGCAGAGCAAAACGAGAAGGTCCATATTCTCCGTCCCTTCTTCTAACTTAAAAGGGGCGGGTTGAGAAGTGACAGTACGATAACTATAGCGACCATGAATCATAGCGACAAGGAAATGGGAAATATAGAATCAGGTAGGCTATATTCCTGTAAAGCACTCGTGATAAAGTCCTGTGAATGCTTTGAATTTATGGTCCCGGTTACCATTGTAATCATGAAAAAAAGGGCATGTTTGTGTGCAGGAAACATATATTTTGACGACGAACACTTTCATTTCTTTCACTACATGAAATTTGTATGTGACAAATAAAAACACTTGGACTTGAACTTGAACTTGTTGCACACACTGGGCACTGGGCCTTTCATTTTGATTTTACACACTTTGGTTTGTGTCCAAAACACTTGAGCCCACTAATAGCCACGGGTGTGTTGATTGATACAATGTAAATCTTTTGGCATATTTTCCATTGTCCATTGTCACATGCAGTTCATTGAAACTTGTTGTTCTGAACAGCACAGTGTGAAACACTCTCTGTGTGAAACACTTTCTATTTCTCTACTTATCTCTCATCTCCTATTTCTCCTCTTATAATGAGTAGGGGAGTGTGTGTGTGTGTGTGTGTGTGTGTGTGTGTGTGTGTGTGTGTGTGTGTGTGTGTGTGTGTGTGTGTGTGTGTGTGTGTGTGTGTGTGTGTGTGTGTGTGTGCGCGCGCGTGTGTGTGTGTGTTTGGGGGGGGGGGTGAATATTGGGAGTAAAGTTAGGATTACATTAGGTTTTACTACAATTGTTTGAGACAAAGATTTTAAGGAACAAAGACAAAGAAACTGGGAATAATAAAATGGAGGTTTACAACTTTAAATCAGATCGTACCTGACCCAATATGCCACTCAGCTTCCGGTACAGGCCATGATTATCTCTTGCCTCGACTG
>NC_085859.1:39543567-39563567 GCF_034702125.1 Engraulis encrasicolus | reverse complement strand
GATTCGATTCCTCTGAGTCTATCCCGTCGGCTTAGTATGCCCCCCACCCCCCCACCCCCAATCTGTTTACACTGTTCATTCATGAAAACAAGGCTTCCACATTTTTTTGTCTATGGGTGTTTAATCCATGAATGAGTGAGAATGGAGTGTGTTAGAGACATATTTTGTTGCCTGTGCTTTAGACAGATTTATTTCCTGTGGCGGAGTTGCTACCAAACCGCACAACACAGAGACTATGGACAGTACATTCTGCAGTGTTAATATAACACTTAGAGAGTAGAAATGACGAGTGGTGTGGATCGGCACTGCCCTCACGATCCGATTCGATCACGATTCGGGAGGTAGCGATTCGATTCGATTCAATTCGATTCTATGCGATCCGATCCGATCCGATTCAATTCCACAATGCATTGCGATGCATTACATTTCTACTGAAAGCAAAGTTAATGTTTAATCAGTCATGATGAGGCAATACAAGTAGTCAGATACTGAGCAACAATGTATTGGCTGTTTTCTGTATCAGTCTGTATCAGTCTTGCAATGTTTTGAAGTGCTTTTATTTAATTTAACATTCATTTGCTCCCGAAATATCCATGGAAGTAATTGAAACTTAAAAAAATTGCCGGATTGATTCTGGATTGTCCATGCCCGGCATTGGATTGCATCGCCGAATCGGTCATTGTTGACACCACTATAGAAATGACACTATGAGGGTTTAAAAGTAAGCGTTTAAAGTGTTGAATTAACATTAGAGAATTTACTGCATAGGCAGTGTAGCCAATCAAATGTAAATATCCATGCTATCAAATGAAGCTGTTGATTTTAAAAATATATAGTGCATCAAACGTCCCTCGAAAATGAAAACTTTGCAATATCCCACTCTGCACTTGCAGTATTGTTCCTTTGCACTATCATAACTCCCTTGTAAATTTCTAGCAAATTTGTTTGATGTTAATGGGTGGCACAATAGGCTTGAAAATTTGAATGGTAGTGAATGGCCATTTTTAACTAAATCTGTGCAAAGTGATTTTTGAGACTGTTTTGATCAAAAACAGTGAGAACAGTCATTTTGGAAGAATGCTCCAGTTGCCTTTCCACTGCCCCAGGCCACGACATCAAAACGCACAAAAACGGCTAAATAATGGATACACGGGTGTTCGTACATGGCTAAAAGATTAGCAAATGGGGCCTAAAGCCATGCTGACCAAAATAGTGTAAAAACACACTTTTTAAGGATTTGGCTAAAATAGCACACTGCCATTACAATGTTCAAGCATAGTGTGCCACCCTTTAACATTAACCAAATTTGTTAAGATTTTACACAGGCGTTTATACATAGGAACAATTTTGCAACAGCAGAGCAGGATTTTCAGACATCGGGGCGTTTGATGCACCCTAATATATAGCCTATATACGGTAGAGGGTGCGCCAAAATTAGTAGAAACGTTTAAGTGCTTACTCTGCAGTATATATACCTTGGAATCTGAAAGTGGAATAGAGTAATTTGTAGGTGTTGTTTTTGAGTGCTATTCTGGGTGCAATATTTGTTGGTTCTTCTGCTTGTTAGAATATTTCTGACACAGTCCAGACTGCTGTACGGATCCCTGATGATGTGAAAATAAACAACAGAGAGTTTGGAGTGAGCAAACACAGATACACAGAATAGAAAGCCGAAGATGGAAACAGTTAGACCGTTAAATGGAGGGAAACAAAGACTGTAAACAAGTCTGTGTATGTTTTTACAGCTGTACATTTGATTTTGATTTCATTTAGCAGTTTCTCTTTCAGCGTTGTCATTCATCTCCAGTTTCTCTTCCTCCTCTCCCTCCGTTTCACTCCTCCACTTCTATCTCATGTCTCTCATGTCATTTCGTCCTCTTCAGAGTAGTCTGACGAGACTAACAACAGTATGACCCTGGCCTGCACGTACCATCTTATTTGCAAAGACCGTAGCCTCTTACTGCAGATGGGGTCGTCAGCGGCCCTATTCACTATTTGCTGAAAATACTCAACTGCATCATAACAACATTGCTATGACCGTACAGAGAGCCTTAAGTAACAGATTAAGACATAGCCATTACAATTTTGGGGGAAAGAGGAAGAGAGGACGGCCTAAAACACCTGGAGGCAGGACTCTGAAGCGGAGCTGAAGAGGTTGGGAACCAGCTGGGGAGAGGCGGAAAGGACAGCCCAAAACCGTGCTGCATGGATAGGAGTCATTGATGGCCTGTGCTCCATTGGGAGCGATGGGCCTAAGTAAGTAAGTATGTAAGTAATTACAATTTTGGTGACTGTAAGGTTATAACATTGTATCTGCGCTAAGGGGTTAAAAAATAACAATGGCTAAGACAGAGCAACAGTGGGGCTTACAGACATGTGGAAAACAATGCCTAAAACGGTGCAGGTGGAATTGTTTTTTATTTAGTTAAAAAGCATATCATAATTGATAACTGAATCAATCAACATGTTATTAAAGATCAGTCTCGTAAAATCCTTAGAATTGCTAAATACCATATTAATAGCAAGCTCTGTGTATGATGTCCACCCAGTCATTCACAGCACTGCAGTCAGACCTCACAAAGGGTAACATTGTGTTTTGCAGACAAAACATGAGGGCAAGACCTGCTTAAGCAGCTGCATGAACTGAAAACAAAAACACATTGTCACAAGTTCAATCACCTTTCATTTGTTGTTTGTAGACTGTAGAGGACACACACACACACACACACACACACACACACACACACACACACACACACACACACACACACACACACACACACACACACACACACACACACACACACACACACACACACAGTGAAAACTGATCAGGGATCACGGGTGGTTCTAAATCCAGGCTTATGCCATTATACCGACATGTTGCATTATGGGAACGATGGTTTGTCAGACAACTACACAAGATGCAACTCACAGACAGCTCCTTCAAATGAATCTGCAACTGCGTGGGTTGCCATCCAGAACAGTCTTTCCTGTATATATTGCCACAATCGTCGCAAGTTGCCCATTCATGTGATTACAGTAAATGTAACCTTCACCATGATGACAGTGCAGGGTTGTGTGGTACAGTAGGCTATGTGGTGTGGCCAGTAGGCTATGCACACATGCTGAATGTGTTCCAGTGTAGGTGGGGGACGTATCAAGAAGAATGAATGTGGACACTCGTGAGTGAGAGGGTACAAAAATAATCTATCATTTTCGTGTTAGTGGACAAAATTGGGGATTGTCAAAACAATCACAGGTCACCGGTCACTGGAAGCCATTCCGTAACAAACAATACACATGCTACAGTATGCCAAGACTTTCAAGAGACTTTCAAGAATTAAGCCACGTTCGCATACAAAACTCGCTTCTCGCTCACTTGCCTTCAGTTCTCACCACTTGCTCATGGAACGTTGGCTAAACATTCCCGCGGGTTTGACTGCCAATGCAGAAGCGAGAAGTACCGAACTCTACATTCCAATTGGTTACTTGCTCACTCGCCTCGCTTGAAATTGAAATATTTTCAACTCGGAATCCGCTCACATAGCATCGCTTGCACACTTCTCGTCAACTCACCTCCTCGTGTCGCTGGAGTACATAGGGTGCATCCCAATATGTGACCTTGCCTCCTCCACTTGCCTCCTCCACTTGCTTCTCGTCATGATGACATCACTGACAACAGCATTATATTTCAATATCTTGCAAAAGCTCAATTGTAAAGTCTTTTTCTCATTTGCAATTGGGATGGTGAATGAAAAACAGTCCCTCAAAAGTTGTTGTGGCGAGGCTGACAGCTGGGAAACTTTATCGTTTTCTCCACGGAGGAGGGGCCAGGAGGCGGGACGAGGAGACAAGCACAAGTGGAGGAGGCAAGGACACATATTGGGATGCACCCATAGACATCCTATTGACTTAACTCGCTGAGCGAGTAACTAGCAGCGACGTGTGTAAACGAAACTTTATAGGTCTACACTCACAGTGTACTGTACCAGTGTACAGTTACAGTACACTGTAAAAATGTGAAGGTTCCTGAAGGACAGTGTGGGGAGCCTGCAAGTTCTCTGATGAACCCTATAAATTCTGGAAGGAACCCTAAGGTTCCTAAGAGAATCTTTGGTGGGTTTTCCACAGTAGCAGCCAAATGGCTCCTCAAAAAAGCTTTGGATTTCTGAATTCTATGAGGAACCTTCAAGAAAACAATAAGTGAAGACGTGGCCCTATTATAAAGTTGCGGTTACCAGAATGGAAATGACCAAGTTGTAATGTATTACTAAAGGCCCTGTGTAATGACACAGTGGTGTAGTACTATTGCGTTGTTTTTTCCACTGGTGAAACGGTGTGTATTATGCTGCTACGGGGGTCCTCCATAGTGTACACTAAAGTTTCTTCAGGGAACTTTGTTTTTTTACTGTGTGGGTACAGGGAAATTCTCCCTGGTGCAATAAGGCAAGTTAGATGCCTTGGTGAAGACCCGTCAAGGTGGATGAAGGTGCACACACTGGCCCTTCACTTACTAAACACACATTTCTTGCTCGTATAGGATTTGCACCTGTAACCTTCTGAACCCCAAGACATGCTCTATCACTTTTACAGACCATATACTGTAGCTGGCGCAGAAAAAGTAATCACCCCTGGGTTGTAATCCAAATCCCTTCAGCCCAACCCAACTATGCATTGTTGCCAGTTGCACCATTGGCGTTCCACTGACTTCCCCCACTAAATGTTGTTTATATATAAACGTAGTTCTGGAGGAAGTCTGAGAGTGATTGACCGCAGTCATTTAAGTCCCTCCTTCCCTCCTTCACCTGTCATGCGGGAAGGCCGCCAGAATTGTCCGACCACCTCCACCTACTCCTCCATTTTACTAGATCACCCGAATACATTTCCCCTATACTTAAAGGAGGGGAAGGCTGATCTCATCCCGCATGAGCTCCGTTTAAAGCACCCCAAGACCAAGGCCAGCTAACATGCCAAACATGCCTATTGCTCATGCCTACTGTAGGCTACACCAAGCACTTGAGGGCCAACTCGTGAAATAAGCATTTATTTAAAGCATTTAGCTGAAAATGCGCAGCTGAGATGTTTTCGTGGAGCATGTGCATAGAGCTTGCATTATTAATGAGTTTGTTTATTCCTCCAAACATCCTCCATGAGCTCAGCATAGATTTAGAGATAGACTTGGAAAAGAGGAAGAATCTGAAATGTCTACACGTCTACTTAGAGATAGGCTCAGAGATGAAATGTATACTTATCTCTTCGTTGTTGGCTGGGCTACGGAACGCTGGATTGTGCACAGTAAGTCCTGTCCATTCTATTGACCTGATGTACATAGTGATGCACATATGAGTGTTGTCCCAGATCTTGGAAACAACAAATATCAACAGTTTCAAAAAATCTTAAAAGGAGCTACTGCAAATGAAAGGACATTCTTTTTCAACTAAATCAAATCTGTTTTATTTCTGCTCCCTTGGTATACCTTTCACTCAATTTGACCTGGGGGTGTCGTATCCATTCATGTAAATAGTCAAGTTTGACACTCAGAGTGTTGGTGCTACTCTCGAGGTGCTGAATAAAACACTTATTGTAAAATGTGTAAGGGTAGAGTTACTAACTAACTAGCCCAGAGCTGGACTGGGACCAAAAAATCCCAGAGAATTTTGTGTCAAACTGGCCCTTCACAAATACAACCTATTTCATACCATAACAGGCCTCACTCAGTCCACTCTCTATATTGAAAATGGGGACTAATGGGCTGCCCCTCTGGCAGACAGTCCCCTAAGAAACAAAAACAATAAAACAAACAATCAAAAAACAGCAGTGTTGATCCATTGGGACTGTCAGCCCATCTGGAAAATGCCCTGTATGCCAGATGATCAGTCCAGCCCTGAACCAGCGTTACCTGCCTCAATGCTGTATCTGCGGCTGCACTTGTCAAAATTACAAATCACTGCAGTGTGCAGAACTGTTATAGGCAGGCACACTTGCATACCCCCCCCCCCCACACACACACACACACACACACACACACATACACACACACACACACACACACACACACACACACACACACACACACACACACACACACACACACACACACACACACACAAAGGACCAGTCAGCAAGAAGGGAAAGCAGCATGGTCAGATGTATGTGTATTTGTGTTTGTGACGTGTGTGTGTGTGTGTGTGTGTGTGTGTGTGTGTGTGTGTGTGTGTGTGTGTGTGTGTGTGTGTGTGTGTGTGTGTGTGTGTGTGTGTGTGTGTGTGTGTGTGTGTCTGTCTTAAATATCGCCTGTGTGTGTGTATGGGTGTGTGTGCGTGTGCGTGTGTGTGTGTATGTGAGAGAGAGAGAGAGAGAGAGAGAGAGAGAGAGAGAGAGAGAGAGAGAGAGAGAGAGAGAGAGAGGGAGAGAGGGAGGGTGTGTGTGTGTGTTTGTGCTGCTGCGTGTGTGTGTGTGTGTGTGTGTGTGTGTGTGTGTGTGTGTGTGTGTGTGTGTGTGTGTGTGTGTGTCTCTGTGTGTGTGTGTGTGTGCACTGTATGCTCTCTACGCGGAATTGTCTCTCCCAACTAGCCAGCCAGCACTGCAGCAAGGGGTCTCATTAGTATTCTGAGCAGACACCAGGCAACCCTCCAAGTGAGTGTGTGTGTGTGTGTGCGTGCGTGCGTGCGTACGTGCGTGTGTGTGTGCGTGCGTGTGTGTGTGTGTGTGTGTGTGTGCGTGTGTGGATGTGTGTGTGTGGGTGAGTGAAGCAATGTAGAAAGTGTGTGTGTGTGTTTGTGAGCATGTATCTTTGTGTGTGTGTGAGTGCGTGTGTGCGTGTGCTCGTGTGTGTGTGTGTGTGTGTGCTGACGTCAGGCATGCAGGCAGGCAGGCAGGCAGATCCGAGACCAATAGTAGTGTTCTGTCTATCTACAGTATCTGCAGTATTTCTCTGTGCACTGCTGCAGATGGGGAGAGACGTGAGGTTACTGTACGTGCGTCATACAGGCGTGCAGCTGACGACACAGGCAGGACTGCAAAGCTAGTCAAGAAGTGTGAGGTGCGCGCATGCGCACATCTCTAACAACAGTTGTTGCGGCTGCAGGATGCAAAAGAACGCATAGGGGGAAATATTAGAAATGTCCGCACACCACAGAAGCTTCCATGCTGTCATTTATTAAGTGAAAAATGGGTACAATGTTTAAAAAAATTGTGCCATTTTTTCACTTACTAAATGACATCAAGGGAGCCTTAGGACAGCCTTTTTTGACCTAAACGAAAAATATTATGTCTTGAACAGCACTAATTTGTCAAGTAATCCCTTTCACCCGAAGTAAAGAATGGCCTGCAAAGGTTATGTGTGCCTAAATGGCCTGGATTCAATTAAGCCTTTATAATGATTTATTTTCCACACAAGGGAGTGTGAAAGGAATGTGATTCTGGCCTGAAAGCAGGCCCGCAGAAAATGAGCATTGCGTTACAGAGGACTGGTTGCTTGAAGCTTTAACCATGTGCCTTTAGATGACCTTTATGAATGTCCTTTGACCTCAAAAGGTTAATCAAGTCTCTTGCCCCAGACCAAAGGATGTATTTGGCGCTTCCTGTTTGTCACTAATACCACTTACCAGCACTCTGTCTCAGTCTGTCTGTCTGTCTGTCTGTCTGTCTGTCTGTCTGTCTGTCTGTCTGTCTGTCTGTCTGTCTGTCTCTCTTTCTCTCTCTCTCTCTGTGTCTCTCCTGCATCTCTGTAGGGTTTGAAAATACTCACATGAGTCTTCCCCAAGTGCTTTTGCGTCCATGCACCTTGCACACGTCTTAAGCACAACTCAACACCTTCATTAAAGAACTCCCATTCCCATGCATCCACATATCCAGTAGTGGTGTCAACAATAATCGATGCGGATATGCAATGCGGGGCATGGGCGATCCAATTCAATGTGGCAAGTTCCAGAATCGATGCGGCAATTTTTTTAAAAATTCAATTATTCCGTTGATTTTTCGGGAGCAAATGAATGTCAATTTATATAAAAGAACTTCAAAGCATTGAAAACTGCAAGACTGATACAGAAAACTGACTACTTGTATTGCCTCATCATTGACTGCTTTTCTTTCAGTAGAAATGTAATGCATTGCAATGCATTGTAGAATTGAATCAGATCGGATCGGATCGAATCGAATCGAATCGAATCGCTACCTCCCGAATCGGAATCGAATCGTGAGGGCAGTGCCAATGCACACCACTAATATCCAGGGCTCTAAATTAACACCAGCCAAACAGCCAAAGGCTGGAGAAATTTCAATTTAGCTGATAGAATAGATCAACTTACTAGACATTTTAACCCATTAGTGAGTGTGTATTCAGATAGTAATATTAACATTTATCAGCCATTTTGGCTGATGATGAAAAAAGTTCATTTAGAGACCTGAACATATCTATAATTCCACCACAGAGCTATAAATGGATTGGCTGGCAATCCATTAGCTCTGGCCTTCAGATAATTATTCATCTTTTAATGTCGCCTCCTTCTGCATGCATCCAGGGTGTAGTGTGGAGGGAGGTAATATATGTGTGAACACAGATGAAAAAAAAACCCTAAAGAGCTCTCATCAGCATGCGACGTCTCCTTTCCCAGTACCGCTGCATGCTCTACAGTACTCAGACATTTTGCAGCAGGCACTGTCTCACACTCACTCTGAGCAGTGTCCATGATGCGATCCTCGCCACACACACGCATACATGTACACACACACACACGCACGCACGCATGCACACACGCACACATGGACACAACACACACACACACACACACACATCTATAGACACAATCACACACACACACACACACACACACACACACACACACACACACACACACATACACACACACACACACACACACACACACACACACACACACACACACACACACAGACACGTGCTGTGGAGAATCACACACAAACCTCCTTCACATAGCCTCCCTTCTACACACCCACTCACTCCAATCCACTTCTACTTCACATCCGCCTGATTGTTGCTTTGACGGCGTCGTTGCCTGTGACCAACCCATCTTTCACTGAGACTGAACCCATGTTTTTTCCGCCAACCCCCCCCACCCCACACCCTTCTTTCTTTCTCCTTCTCTCTACATACCGTACAAGGACATATATGGGCATACTTGAAAACATGATGTGCCTTGCGGCGCTGGGGCGAAACCATAGGGCAACAATGCATAACTTAGTGTAATTAAACAGCCGATCACAGAGAAAGAGTCTGATTGTGTGGGTGGGCCTGAGTGACTGATTGATTACACTTTATTTTGCAGGCAGGGACACATACGTACACATACACTCTATTCTAAGCAGATTCTATAATACACTTTATTTTCTGAGTGGGCACATGCAATACACACCAGGACATACATGTATATGGGCATTTGAAAGACACGATGTGCTGGGGCGAAACCAGAAAATGCATAGCTTAGTATTATAATTAATTAAACAGCCCACCACACAAAAAGAGTCTGATCGTGTTGGAGTGCCTGATTGATGAATGAGCGACCACATACTTTCTTGGCAGGGACACATACTGTACAAGTACACTATATCCTATAGGCGGGCACACATGCAAATACACTTTAATGTGGTATGGACATGACGTGCCCGGCCAGAAAATAGATGAGATGTGGGCACATGCATATCCATGTGAGGAGGATGTGTATACTTGATGTAGGCAGCTTTCATTACAATCTGACCAATCCATCCATCCTCGGATCTGCCAACGCATGTGTGTGTGTGCATGTGTGTGTGTGTGAGATATCGCGCGCGCGTGTGTGTTTGTGTGTGTGTGTGTGTGTGTGTGTGTGTGTGTGTGTGTGTGTGTGTGTGTGTGTGTGTGTGTGTGTGTGTGTGTGTGTGTGTGTGTGTGTGTGCGCGTGTGTGTGCGTATGTCTGTGTGTCTGTGTCTGTGTGTGCGTGAATGCGTGCGTGCATGTGTGTGTGCGCGTGTGTATGCGTGTTTCAAAACATCAGTCCCTCCATCTGTCTCCTCAATCCTTAATCTGTGTGGGAACAGAATGTCCATCTGGCCAGCCTACTTAACTCTCACAGGACTAATCTATCTCCCTATCTCTCCTCTCCTCCACTTTCCCTCTCTATTTGTCTGTTTTTTTCTCCCATTGGAGATTTGTGAATGAGTTTGTGTTCATGTTATTAATAGAGATGTATGATGCATATATAGATATTTGACTGAAGATTTTGTGTAAGCAGCTTTGGTTGCGTGCTAATATTGTTGACATGGTCAGCAATGGGCAAGGGGACATTATAGGGCCAGAGAGAGAGAGAGAGAGAGAGAGAGAGGGAGAGAGAGAGAGAGAGAGTAGGGTCAAAGGTCAAGATCATGCAACAACAGACAGACAAACAGGGAGGGAGACAGTAGGAGAGATGTATTACTATTGACTGAGCCTGCCTTCATGACATTTACACATTTAGGCCTACTTGAATTGTTGTACTTGAGACAAGAAAAGGAACTGGGGGGTGTGGGGGCGGCAATGGGACATGTTTCGGTATACATTACAGTACACATGGGTGGTTGACATGACGCCCGATTTTACGTAACATTAGTTAAAAGCCTACAAAATTGATATTGTTCCTCTTGAAAACAAATGTAAATGAAAGAAGAAGTGGTATATCATGTTTCATATTAGTCTTAGATGAGAAGAAACATTTTTGTTCAGATTTATGGAAAGGTTTATATGTCAAATGTTCTGTCGTGTTACTGTAACATTAATACAACCTGGAATATATACAGCTATGAAATAAACCAACAACATTTTGAATCATTTATAAAGCATTTGGCATGATTGCATAAATATTAACATATATATTAAAAATATGAATATGAAAAAAACCTCAATACAGTAATATTAACTACAAGTTGACATGTAAGTCAGGTTTTTGGATGGGCAGCTGCAAGGCCAACTACAAGGGTCTTAAGGACAGGCTCCTAACCAGTTATACATCAGTTATTGGAGAGTGTTGTGGAAGTTTAAGGTGACTATTAACCTCTTACAGTTTTTCTTGATCGCTTTAACACATTTTTTTAAACTGACTCACACAAAGTCGTCATGATCACTATTTCAGCAAAGCAAAAGACACGTTGTGCATATGTGTGAACACATTCTTGTTCACTTGACATATTTCCCATTCATATAACACAGTTTTTGCTAAACAGTTAATGCATGTGCCATTTAAGTAGTGCACATTTCATTGTTTAAGCTCTGATAACCATACAGAAAAATCTACTCCTGACTTTTAGAAACTACCGTCAGTTGTGTGAACACACCAGAGCACCTATTTGACACTCCTTCTCAAAAATCTTAATTTAGCAATCAGTCTTTATATATAGTGTCTTCTTGTTTGTTCTTGGCATGGAGTTATTTTGCAAATTTGTTGTAAGTGCATTCTCGTACTGCAACATCATATTTTACTTTACACATATTTTCTGTAATACCGTTATCAGCCATTAGTACATTTTTGATTACAGTTGTAAAAAAAAGGAAAACAAACAAACAAACAAAAACAAAACAAAAACTACTGAAACTAAAACAACTTCTGATTTTCAATCCAATTCTTTGCAATAAGACATTTGTTACACGGACCCACTACCTAGCCTACTGACAATTTTACATAAGAAAGGACACACAACTCAAATCTTTATGCAAAGCATTTACTGGGCCAGCTATCTCTCAGTCAGTAGATCCTGATCAAGCAGAGTCAGTGGCTAAGTAAAAGAAACAACAATGGAACTGGCTTGAAAGTTAGTTGACAACAGTGTTAAATAACGGCAAATTGTGTCAACATGATAGCCGTGTTTTGGATTATTACGACCATTGTGTAATGACTGACTGGTAGCGTTCATACAATGCTATGCATTGTGTATTGGACTGAAAACAGAGTTTGCTTTTATTGCATATGTTAAATATTTTGGAAACGTAGTAGCCTTTTGCAAACAAAGATGTTGTGTTTGGAGAATCGGTTTAACTGGTTAGCCCGTTGCGTGAACTGGTATGAAAATGTGCTTTTTGTAGTGACAACTGTGTCAAAGCAATCAAGAAAAACTGTAATATGTCTACATATTGCAATGTTTCTGTCACACAATGCTTAGGTTAATTTAGTGTGTCCCGTGAAATGACTGCTCTTATGGAAGGAAAACAAGTTTTTTATGAGTGAAAACACATATTAAGGTTAAACACAATATCATTATCTAGTTAGCATGAGTAGTGTGCGTGTGGGGTGGGGGTTAAAGGACCAATAGCAGAAAGAGCATTGGGGATATGTTTGTGCAGAATATTAATCATTTTATTGTATCTTACAGAAATGTCACACCAATGATGTCACACGACAGGACACATTTTCCCAAAAATTAAGTAAAATTCCACGAACCACTGAGTGCTTTATTTTTTTCATTTTTTTCAAAATTTTCCACCCATTTTTTCAGGAATTGGAATATGTTTCCTCCTTTAATTGTGTTACGGCCTTAAACATCAACCACCCACATACATTGATTTTAGTGGCTGTAGTCTTTTGGTGGAAATGGAATCTTTGCTGGAAAAAAACCTGCTACATCATAACAATATACTTTGCTAGACTAAGACTTGGTCATATCATCTTGGTAATAACCAGGTTCTACATGAGAGAGTGAACCTCATCCAGTCCAAAAAGGTATGGTATGAAATACTGACACACTCTCTCTCTCTCTCTCTCTCTCTCTCTCTCTCTCTCTCTCTCTCTCTCTCTCTCTCTCTCTCTCTCTCTCTCTCTCTCTCTCTCTCTCTCTCTCTCTGAACCGAAGGGACGCTCCTGGCCAACACTAGAGAGAGAGAGAGAGAGAGAGAGAGAGAGAGAGAGAGAGAGAGAGAGAGAGAGAGAGGGAGAGAGAGAGAGATGGACCAACAGACAGGTGGACCAACAGACAGACAAAACGAGCTAGAAGGAATACGTCAAAGGGGCTCTAGTACAACAGAGAGAAGGGAGACCAGGGCTGGACTGGTAGTTTGGCATACAGGGCATTTTTCCGGTGGGCCGACGGTCCTCTGGGGCTGGTGCTGTTGTTTTTTTTGTTTGACCGGCCCCTCATTTAGATGGGGGTGCCCATTGGTCTATCTTTAAAATAGACAGTGAAATTCACCAATCATAATGGGCTGTGTGAGGGTCTGGTCTATGCCAGAAAAATGCCCGGGCTGTCTCTCTGTCCCAGACCAGCCTCTGAGGGAGACACTGTGTGGGATGGAGCTCTGGAGAAAAGAATGCGACAGATGAGCAGCTATAGGGAGGGCGAGCAGGGCACTTGCCCCTGGGCCCAGGGCCCTCCCGTATTGGTAGTGGGGGCCCTACTGTGAGCTTGACAAGCTGTATAGGGGCCCTGTAAGTGTCTTGCCCTGGGGCCCTGTGTTCAACCGTTCCGCCACTGAATGCGACAGATGAGGAGGGGGACTGAATACAAAGGGAGAGGGAATGATTATGGCTTGAGAATGCGAGGGGCTGGCAGGCCAGGTAAAAATAGGAGAGAGGGAGGGAGAGAAGACAGAGAGATGGAACACAAGAAAGATGGAGGTAGATAAAGAGGGAGCGTGTGAAAAATTGGTGAGTCATACTGTCGCGACAGAAAAAGAGCGTGGAAATTTGCATGTGTGAGCGCGTGAAAGAAAGGTAACACTCTGAACACAGATCACGACCTATCCCTGAAATAGCCCCATCAGACACATACCGTAGAAGAATGAGGAACCACACTCTATCAGCTGGTACATCGCATCACACGACTACCAAGTGAACATCACAGAGATATGCAAAGGTGCTATGTATACAGCCAGGGCTGAACTGGGGGAGAAACAGGGCCTGGGCACTTTTAGCCTGAAGGGGTCGCTCACAATTAGTGGCGTAGAACTGACTCACCACTGGGCCCCGCACCCTCGTGGGCCCATATTTTCAGATCATTTTTTTTTACATTTCTGAAAATAGGGGCCAAGACGGGTGCGGGGCCCACCGGAAAATGGCCGCTATGCCAGATGGCCAATCCAACCCTGTAAACAGCACACAGGCTCAGGAACAGGTGCCAATTATGAAGAAAGAAATACGTGTACTTGGGTCATTCATGTTGTGTAGGAGATATTTTCCTGGTTTTGTAAAACAATTTATCGATTCGTGAGCATAAAAAATATTGAACTGTTAACTATCTGTTCACTGTTTTTGTCCAAGACCTTCATCGTGAAAACTTAAAAATGACTTGATGACATTTCATATTTGCCTGCTGAAGGTCTAGGACTGAAACATTGCAAGCGAATAATAAATACGGTAAGTAACCCTCGAAATGGTCAGTGTGCAGGATTTGTGTAAATGCTTATGACATGCTATCTGTTTTGATCATTTTCAGTGCACATGCCACATGCCGTGTGTAAAAAGCTTTCAAGTCAGTGTTAGGTAAGTCACAAGTGTTAAAATCCCCATCGCACTGCTGTGGCAATCATTTCAAAATGCAATGCAATAATAATAATGCAATCATTGCATTATTCTTCTGTGGACAGGACTGAAAATACACCCTTCAAACATTTTAAGTAGCCTATCTGAAATAATTGAATGTTGATATGTCTTTAAAGCTCAGCTGTTGTCCGTATATCTCCTTAACCTCTTTTACTCAGACAAAATGGAAACATTTCAAATGAGGAAGCGCTGACTTCACCAAGTGGAATGAATGAGCATATTCACTTTAGTGGTTTGATGGAGAAGTTATAGTGGAAAGTCTCTTTTGTGTCTCATCTGCTGGGTCTACAACATGACGGAGGTGATTGACTTGCTGCCAAAGTTTCATTGTTGTACAACAAATGTACAGTCATAGCACATGGTTCCAGACACAGGAAATACAGACACCTGTTAGCGGCTTGTCTGGTCTGGTTAAGGTGGAAACATAGAAGTAGGCAAGGCAAAGCTATTTTATTTTTAAAGCACATTTTATACATGTGCGCCTCAATGTGCTTTACAGAAAAAAACTAAGCATAGATAAAGGCGGCATAAAAAAGAGAATAAAAACAGAAAATAAAAAGCAGTATATCCAGTATATCCAGTCATCCATGTATTCCCACCAAATACATAATTAAAGCTTGAGCTAACATTCTTTCACATATCGTAGTGATACAAAAACTGTTTCACCAGGAATTTTTACAGATGTTATGGCTCCGACTAACAGATTTTTAATGAGATTGTAAGTATTTTAGCAAGAGATGAATCAGAAAAGTTTCACTTCTGCTTCTACGTGCTTTCAACAAGAAAGAAAAAACATAAAAGTGCCCCCTTCTCCAGCCATATAACAGTTCTCTGTGCCCGGTTGAGTTTCACTTGTGTCGTGTGAGTGGATAATGGCACTGCCATTGAGGAACCACAGCTTTGTATGTTACCTGTGAGCAAGGCTCGGGTTGTAGGGGGATGGGGGGGATGCCATCCCCCCTACAATGAAAATGGTGTAAAATCATCCCCCTCAATGAAAATGGTCAAAAATCATCCCCCTGTAAAAATCATCCCTTCTCCACATATTGTGTTACAATTGCACTTTTAACAACTACATTTTCACATTTTGCTCGGGGGAGAAACACCCGAAATCCCCCAATAATCATAATCCATGACTGACCATCCCCCCTGCTTTGATTTTACAATTCGACCACTGCCTGTGAAGGTGCATGAGTGTGGTAGTAGGCAATACCAATTCTGTCCTGTGGGAGGCAGAGTTACACACACCCTCTTTGATGCAATTTGCCGACAACAGGTGTGCTCGTCCCGACTTATATAGGCTGTTTCCCAATGTCCAGTGTTCTTACCTTGCTAGGACGTGAAACGTCCAGTGATTGGATACTCTTTGGTCAACTCTGCGAATTATCCATCACTGGGCGTTTCATGGCCTAGCAAGGCTAGAACACTGGACATTGGGAAATAGCCTTTGGCTTTAGCAAAGAAGAAGAGGAAGAAGAAGAAGAAGAAGAAGAAGAAGAAGAAGAAATAATCCCCACTCGAGAGCCCATTCTTGTTCTCTTTTATGTTCTATTCATTTAGGATATTTTCATTAAAATCAGTGAGAGAGTTGTCTTTCAAATTTCCTCATTAGTTTAGGACTACTTTGTAGTATGTCCAGGGGCACCATGAGATATTGTGAGTCATCTGAAGAAAATAATTTTGGCGCCTACACCAGGTGAAGGTAGATGGTGTCCGTGCCTTTGTCTTACTTGGGAAGTTTCCAAAACAATGATGCAGTGGGAAGAAAAAGGAGTCGCACACAGGAGCTGGATATTATCAGTGCAACTGTATTAAAAGCCGAGAGTAAAGAGAAGCCGAAACAAAAAGTGAATTTCAAACGTTTTGGGTCGAGCCCATCATCAGTGTTCCCAAAATCACACCAGACACGTGACAGTTCTCTCAGGGCCCTTGATGGGCCCTTTACTGTATCTATGAGCCTCGGCAACAGGACCTGACATTCATCAGCAGACGTCACCTGCCAGACAACAGGACATTTTGAAATATTCTCTTGTCTTTCGATTTTGCTCAAGAGGAAATGGTATCAATAATAGAACGTGAGTCATGATGAATGACTGTGCAGCAGTCCTACACTAACATGTCTTGTGAGCAGTGGTGTAGTCTAGGCCTACATTTTTGTGGTGGGTATACTGTATAGTTGGGCATTTTTTGAGGTGGGTAAACTGTATAGATTTGTGCTATTCTAAATAATGGATCTATCAATTTTAGGTGGGTAAGAAATTTTCAGGTGGGTATAATGAGTATACCTGCGTTCTACATAGACCACACCACTGATTGTGTAGCATTAACTACTATTTGTAGGTCTATAAACTTCCACTTAAAAACTCAATATCATAAAATTACAAAAACATAAAGTTAATATGCTTTTACTAACATCTTATGACTTAATTGTTGTTTTCATGTCTTGAAGGACTTCACTTAGATTTCACAATTTTTTTTCTGTGTGTCACACACACATTGTTATTTGTTTTCACTTGTGTTTGGAGGTAGGGTGCGCACATCCACAGGTAGTTGTCCAGGTGCAAGACAAAAAGTAGTAGGTAGTGTGATGAAGCGGTCTGCACACTGTGTATTAACTCCAAAAAATACTTTATTTCATTTAAACATATGGCAACGTTTCGATCCAACAGAGGGATCTTCCTCAGGCAATGAGAACAATGGTCTAAGTTGACTTATATCACATGACCTACAGGTAGGCCACCTGGCAGAAAGGTGAGCGCACCCTAAGGTGACAAGTGGCATAGCATGCGCCTTGGCGCGCTGGCATACAAATTCAAGACCAGTGATCACAACCGGTGGTCAGAAGAAAACAAAAAAACAGAAAAACAAAACATTAAAAAGATAAAAACACACTCTAAAGACAATCAGTCACAGTAGTCTGCACAGTCATAAATAATTATTTCTTTTTTGTGTGCAGAAGACACATTACGTGCATCGATATATCATAGCCTAATCATAGTAAGGGCTTCAAGTCAAATTCCATGTTGAGACCTTTGGGGGACAAAGTATTTAGCATGTAAATATAGTATGCTTCCCTTCTCAATAGAATATTATCAATGTCTCCTCCGCGTCGGGGGATGGAGACCTGCTCAATGCCAATGTATTTTAATGTTGACCAGGCGCGGCCGGTTCATTAAGGGCAGATGGGCAGTGCCCCCCCAAAGACTCTTCCTCTGAGAAAAGTAGATCCATTCAGAAATTGAAGATAAAATATGTATTGCAACCTCAATCACACTGGGAATCGTATTACATCAATGTTGTAGTTTGTGACGATCTTTGCGAGTGGAATCGGATTTTATTTTTGTTGAGAAGTCTAGTTTACACCTAGTGTGGCTGTTTAACGTTAGGGTCTATGGCCACTGGCCTGGGCAGATTTCTCAGCGCCTCAGCTAAGCCCGGCCCCCTCGCCCCGATCCCATTCTACAAAATTAGCACTGTAGCATACTTAGCATAATATCATACCATAAGCGCGACTTTATGGACGCTCTCAGGGCAGATGTATGATCTGCCCTGACCAATGACGGCCCTGCCTGCTTTGAAAAAGACACAGCAAACATATTACTCCGCTCATCTCTAACCTGTGGGATTTTATTAACTCCATTGCCGCAAATTTCCCTCACAAAATCGGTGGATTAAACGGATATAACCATGTCGGATTTGACGAAGGATGTGTTGGCTGGTGAAGGATTCACGTTTGGGGTAGGTACAGTTTGTATATTTGCTATTGCAAAGTCTAAGGTTTTATGACCGAAGTCTTTGCATAATGGGTAACTGTCTGTTATTTAATGAAATTTGAGGGCTTGCAATGTTGAGACAGCAAGCAAATGTGTAGCTTCGTAAAGTATGCTGCTGCTACCCCCACGACTAGCCGACTAGTTGACGACATTCTCTGAGAAGCTGCGTTGGGCTTCCTACATAGTTTAAAACAAAGCGTGAGGGATTATGAATCAAGTCTTTGTGAAATAGGGAAACTGGAAGTTATTTAATGAAATATCTGAGCTTATTGAGCTTGGGATGTTGTTGACAGCTTCATTTATGCTCAGTATTGTCTGCTGTGTCCCCGAAAAAGCTAAAAAAAAAAAAAAATACACTTGTCTTGCACCCGGTCCTGCCTAGCATTGCAGAACAGGAGCGAGTCTGTTGATGAGCTCCCCTGTTAAGTTTTAACCATGGCTACTCGTTTCGAAAATAGTCACGTCCTTCCCCGGTATTGATGGCATTTGGTTCTGTGGTGCATTTAAACCGGCAGCAAGGGGACGACTGACTGAATTGAATAGTGTTGCAGCCTGCAGGGCTTTGGTTGCATCAATGTAATGTACGAACGGTGAAGGCGAGATGCTGTGCTGTGCTAGCCTTTTCCTGATTGCTGTTGCTGACCGGTTGCGTGGAGTGCATATGTGTCGTGTTGCTTGTCGCAAACTCCAACTCCGCGAGCAGACAAAGCATTTTTCTTGTAATGTCTTAACATGTGTATGCAGTCACTCTGCTTAAATGAGCAAGAGAACTAGCTGCGTGGAGAGAACTGTCAAAAACGGCTTTCTTCAGAACAGAAGTTGAACAGATAACGCGCATGCCTGGTGCGGTGTATCACGGGAGGTGGAGTTTTACTAACACACCAAACACTATGGGAAAACGCTCTCCTGTCTTGCCTACACACGCAATGAAACTCGTAAATTATACCGTATTGATTTAATTATTATGGACTTGATCGCCAAAATTTCTGCCCTGCCTGTTTCCCCAGCCACCGGCCGCTACTGNCCTTAACCATTCCGTATATGGTGACTCTGAGAAGATTATCTCAGGAAGACGAACTCCTCTGTATGACCAGGTAAGCACAATACTTCAGTTACAGTTCCACGAAAAGTAAACCAGATGTAATTTTCATCAGTAATGTAAGGAAAAATGCAACATCACTTGTTAATCTGAAACTGAACAGTTGTAAGGAAGAAGTTTCTATTTGATGCTTCCGTCTCTTAGTAATACTATATCAGTAACTAACTAGAGAGGAACCAAGTGCCACAATTCAGGAAGCAATTTTAAACCCATGTAGCCCTCCCCACCGTCAATGGCCCCAATGCTTCCCTATATGGCTAATAGACTTTCAGCATTGACTAACCTCAGAATGTCTCTGACGGGCAGCTGTGGCCTAATGGTATAGACAGGTGGTCTTAATATCAAAGGGTTTTAGGTTTGAATCCCATCCTAACAACTTCATCAATGACTGAAGTGGCCTTGAGCAAGGCATTCAACCCCATATTCAGCCCAGAGACTGTAACTGGTGCCCTGTAAATTAACTGTAAGTCGCTTTGGATAAAAGCAGCAGCTAAGTGTGCCATGTCTTTGTTGTCCAATAGGATGGCCCCGTGGAGATCCTTCCCTTCCTGTACCTGGGCAGTGCCCACCACTCCTCGCGGCGGGAGACACTGGCGTCGTGTGGCATC
>NC_085859.1:39541183-39543467 GCF_034702125.1 Engraulis encrasicolus | reverse complement strand
TATCATGGTTGACCTGCCTCTCTAGGTTTGCGACTGGTTGACTGGTGTCCAACAAAGTGGGTGGAGTTCCCGTTTTTTTGGGAGATCAGAAACAATATTTTGTTAGATTTTGGACGTTTCCAAAATTCTCTTTTCCAATAAAAATTGAAGGCTGAAGGCTCTGCGTTGTGTTTTAGCTGACTCACTTGCAAAAATAAAATAAATCTTCACTTCGTAATTAAAATGATCGATCAGGATACAATTGATTATAGAAAAAGTGAGATTAGAAAAAGAATAAGAAGAAAATAAAATGAGTAAAAGTGGAAGAAAAATAAAGGTTAAAAAGAAATGAAAAATGAGACTAAGTCTCACAGCGTCTCACTAACTAGGCAGCATCCTATCTCTGGCGAATGACAGGCAGATCGACCGATAGCTGACAAAATGGTGGCAACGTTTTTTATACCGTCTTCCTCATGTCAGCAGGTTACACGTATGCAAGTATGATGTTAGTTAGGGAAGATGGCGTCTCTATGTCTCCAGTCAAGTCAAGTCAAGTTTATTGTCAATTTCTTTACATGCACTGGTCATACAAAGAATTTGAAATTGCGTTTCTTGCTCTCCCATGCAGACATAGACTAATCTAGGTAAGGACATAGACAGTATAGACATAGACAGTACTCATACATGGACATAGACAGTATGGACGTAGACATTGCTCATACAGACATTTAAAGTGCAAGACTGGACAACAGAAGACTTGTAGAGAACATACATTAAGAGGAGGTATTTTGTTGTGCTTTTTTTAAAAGTCCTTTATAGCGTTCTGACATAGTAATAGTAGCATTTGAAGAAAATAAATAATTAAAAAAGGTTTTATTAAATACACCAGCAGCAGTATGTGTGTGTGTGTGTGTGTTTGTATGTGTTTTGTGTGTGTGTGTGTGTGTGTGTGTGTGTGTGTGTGTGTGTGTGTGTGTGTGTGTGTGTGGTGTGTGTGTGTGTGTGTGTGTGTGTGTGTGTGTGTGTGTGTGTGTTTAGTGCAGGTAGAAAGTGCGGTGTGCGTCTGTGTGTGTGTACCTGTGTATGTGTGTGTGTGTGTGTGTGTATGTGTGTGAGTATGAGTTGTGTGTCAGTGTGTGTATGTTTGGGTTTTGTGCAGAAAGTGCAGTGTGCTTGTGTGTGTGTGTGTGTGTGTGTGTGTGTGTGTGTGTGTGTGTGTGTGTGTGTGTGTGTGTGTGTGTGTGTGTGTGTGTGTGTGTGTGTGTGTGTGCATGTTTTGAGTTAGTGCAGGTTGAAAGTTCAGTCACAGATGTAGTAGTGCAGGTGGAATGTTCAGTCGCAGATATGGTGGTGGGGATGAGGGGGGGGAGCGTTGTCAGTGGCCTGGCTGGCTAGAGGCTGACAGTGAAGGGAGAGTGGGTTGAGTGTTCAGTATCTTGATTGCTTGATGCATCGTGCTGCTTGCAAGCCTGGTGGTACGGGAATGGAGGCGCCTGTACCTCTTTCCAGAGGGCAGGAGGCTGAACAGTTTGTGTGCAGGGTGGCTTGTGTCTTTGATGATCATCAGTGCTTTTCGGGTGAGGCGTGCGGTGTAAATGTCCTGCAGGGAGGGGAGTGGTACGAAGCATAAAAACCCATATCGCTGAGGATAGAAAATAGCCTAGGATACTTCTGGTATCAAGAACAAAGTGTTCTGGGTGACCTTCAATGGCAGAGTCGCCAGCTCTGGGCTCAAGATATCAGAAGCTAAACATGCATATTCCAGGGAGTAATTGATTGGAACACAGGACTGGCTAAAGTTTCATTCTAAAACTTAACAACAGTATGGTCAATCAGTTGTTGGTCAGCTGCAAAATGCAGCAGAATATACCACTCAAATGTAACATTCCTCCCTCAAGATCAATAAAAACAACGTTTTTTTTCTATCTTCAAAGAAACAAAGCAAGTGAATGACCAAACTGTTGGAAATTGCATTGCTCTTGTCCTGACTACGGCAAAGGTGTTGGGTCACTAGGAGGGCTTGACCTGGCTGACCTGTTAAAAGTGTGATTTTAATGTAATATGGAAAAGGACATATAGAGGCTTGGCCTTCAGCCGCCCCCCCCCCCCCCACCCCCCACCCCCCCCCCCCCCCCCCCCACCCCACCCCCCCCCCCCCCCCCCCCACCCCCCGCCCCCACGCCCCCCCCCCCCCCCCCCCCCCACCCCCCCCCGCCCCCCCCCCCCCCCCACCCCCCCCCCCCCCCCCCCCCCCCGGCTCTTGGGGCCCCTGGGCCTGGACACAGTCATCCCTCCTTGGCTCTAA
>NC_085859.1:39486183-39536183 GCF_034702125.1 Engraulis encrasicolus | reverse complement strand
GTGAAAGTGCTGAATTTACCGAATTTAACGCATACACATACCCGTAATGTATTGGCTACTATTGCAACCCCACACAGTGAAGGCGAGTGTGTGGGTCTGCGGCTGTGTATTCTGGCGGCTTAGTAGGTTAATCTGGGGACACTGGACATGGCGCAGGATAAGAGACGTGACCACGAAGACACACATTTCCATGTTTACATTTGGTCAGGGGACTGTGGGAATCGGACAACAGTAGCTGAATAACAAAACACCTCCCCCCTCTCTCTAGTCACTCCTCCTTTTCCCTCTCCCTCCCTTCTCTCTTTCTCTCCCTTCACTCTTTCTCTTCCTCCCTTCGCTGCCTTCCTTTCCTTCCCTCCCTCTTCCCTTCCTCTCCCTCTCCTCCTCTTTCTCTCCTTTCCTCCCTCTTGCTTACCCTCCCTCAGCCTGATCTTGGGCCAAAAGTGCAGCAAATCCCCCCTTCCTCCCTCTCTCTCTCTCTGTCCTCATCTGTGCCTCTTTTCCTCCCCCGTCTCTCCTCCTTGTTTGGCTGCTCATCCCTCTGCTCTTTTACACACACACACACGCACGCAGACACGCATGCGCCAAGTGACCCTTTTTATCGACGGGAAGATCACACAGTTTTAGGAGGAACAAAGAATGCACAAGGTCAGAAATGGTGAGGAGGAGGTGGTGACCAGGCCTGGACTGGCCATCTGGCATAGCGGGCATTTCCCGGTGGGCCCCACACCCTCGTGGGGCCCTATTTTCAGATTTTTTGTTTTGTTTTAAATTGACCTCTGAGTCAGTTCTGCACCGCTAATTATAAGGGGGCCCTTTAAGCCAAAGGTGCCCAGACCCTATTTCTCCCCCAGTCCAGCCCTGGTGGTGACACATGCATGCACGCATGCACAGATGAAGACAGAGGGCCATGCCCTCCTAGTCAGGCCAAGGGTAATGTAAATATCGTTTCTGATCTCCAGAAAAATCGGGAAATCCAACCACTTTGTCTTTGACCCGCCTGTTTGCTACTGGTCGACTACTTTAAGACAGTGTTTCCCAACCTTTTTTGAGCCAGGGCACACTTTTTCCCTTCAAAAAATCTCGCGGCACACCACCAACCAAAAATGATGAAATAATGAAAACAAATTATAGTAGCCGCCTAACAATATAGTCATTCTTATAAAAGTGTCTTGAATAGCAATCAAATAAACACAAAAATGTATTTTTTTAATCATCTTTTAAATTTCCTCTTTCAAATAAAAAGTGCACTTTGTCCCTTCTTAAGGAAGCTATAAACTTCAAAGTAGGCCTAGGCTTACTATTTACAAATTGTTATTCCAAAAGCATTCTATTTGCAGGAATGTAGAAAATAATGCTTATTCTGACAGTAGCAATGTTATTTAGGAAAGATTTCACTGTTACATTCAAGATTCAAGATTCTTTTAATAGTCCCGAAGGAAATTTGTCTTGGACATACATAGCTGCCACATACTTTACAAGCTGCCACTTAATTACAATGGTGTTCCTGTCTGATTGACTCGGTTTTAATTGTCTTTACCGGTTCAAATTGTAGGTATGCAAACTCTGTATCCTGAGGATACCCGTTCCTGACATGAATAGGGCCTAGTGCCGAAATAAGTTAGGGACGGATTGGGAGACGGTGAATGCAAGACAGAAAAAAGTCGAGTTTAAATTCACATGGTGGTCTTGTTTAGGGCTCACACTTGTGTTATTATCAAATGCCCAATGCTAAATAAAACATGCAATTTGCTGACTGTATTTCTACTACTAGCCTACTAAAACTGGGGGATGGACAAGCACGGAAGCACAAACAGACGCGCAAGCACAGACAGACACTGCTCTGCAAAAGCAGTGCTATACTGCCCCCCGCATTCCGAATGGCCACAGGGTGTAATGATCACGGTGCGCTGCCGCGGCACGGCACGGTAATGAGCAGATTGAAGTTACACCATCTGTACACACATTATGAATATGCATGTTTAATATCAATCTCTGTTCAATGCCTTGCAAAATAGAACGCTTTCTCTAATTGCGTCTCCATCCACAAAACGCACATTGGCCAGGAGTTGCGCATGTCCACTAATATCAGCCTCGTCAAGTTGCAACGCAAATTTCTCACGGATACGGATCTTTTCCAAAACCACACTTTCGATGTCAGCAGACATGTCATCAATGTCTGGAAATTGTGTTATTTGACAGTGGGACTTTGGCTATTTCTTTAACCGCTTAAGGTCCAAGCATCTCATTTACAATGGCTTTGCCGGCAGGTAATATTAGCGTCTCTGCCACTTTGTGACTTTTTTGATTTAGCTACAAGTTCAGCTACGTAGTAGCTAGCTTTAAGGTTCTCTCGTTTACCTTTTTCCCTCATATATGTTGCTTGGTTCTCTGTTTGCTTACGCAGGCCAACGAAATAGTCTGCACTCTTGTTTTGTGAAGGGTGTTTCGTTTACATACCAAGCACAATGGAATCGGTGCCGTTGCATCCCACGTACAAGTACCGGAAGTCCTAAATCCAAATGAAATGCAACTCTCTTTGTATTGACTCGAGCTCACGGCACGGCATTTGCCTTGTTTGACAGCTAGGCCTACTACAATGCAATTGGCTACCTGCTGCCACCTAGTGATAAGGAATTATTAACTTACATGATTAGGACGCCAGTCAACAGCAGACACTACATAATGACATATAGGCATTATTTGCTGATAATAATGAATTCTTTTTTTTTTCCTTTTTCTTTTTTTGAAAACAAGAATTTTCCACGGCACACCTGACGATCTCTCACGGCACACTAGTGTGCCGCGGCACAGTGGTTGGGAAACACTGCTTTAAGACACAGTTAGGGAAACGCTGATTGTTATGCTCTTGGTCAGACCAAGTCTCGAAGAGATTTGAAAGAAGTCTGTGATAAGGGCTGGGTGACACATGCACGTACGCACGCACAACTGAAGACAGAGGGACCTTAGAGGAGCAATAAAAGAGAAGGTGTATGTAGAGTAAAGTAGAGTAGAGTAAAGTACACTTTATTAATCCCGAAGGAAATTAAGGTGACTGTCAGCTTATAATGGAGCTGAGCAGACTCGCTGCCTCACAGGGCAGCACACCACAAATTAATATATGCCTTCAAACACCAGAAAGGTAGAAGCAAAGGACAAATGGAGAAAGTAAGGCCCACAGAGAAGGAAATATTAGAGAAAGTGGAAGGGAGAGACATAGATTTATTTGAGATAAGACACAGGTTTACTTCAAGAGAAGGCAAAGGTTTACTTTAAGAGAAGACACAGGTTTACTTCAAGAGAAGGCAAAGGTTTACTTTAAGAGAAGACAAAGATTGACTTCAAGCGAAATAAACACCTATTCCTCTTCTCTTTCGGGACATCAATCATCACCATCACAACTTAATAAAAAATGAATAAATAAAATAAAACAACAACAAAAATGGGCCAGAGATGAAACTGATAAATGACTCATTGTTATTGTAGTCAATGTGTTTCTTTGCTCATAATGTACTGTCCTGCGCTGGAAATGTTATGTTTTACAGATTGTACCGATATCTGGTGCGTGTTGATGCAACAGAGCCTACAGTAGCCTACATTTCTGGTCATCACGTTGACACCAATAAAAAAACCAAAGACCACAGATAAGACTAACCCACTGTTACACAGAGTCTATGTGCTTCTTTGATCAAAATGTGCGTCCTTGGAAGCTTTATGCTTTTAAGATTGTAAATATACAGTATACTTGGTGCGTGTTTTATGGGATACAGTCTACACTGTAAATGCCGCAGTGTTAATTCAACACTATTCTGAGCACATATGGTCCCACTTGATTTTAGTATTAAATTGTAACTCTTTAAAGCTATGTGAAGCCATATGCTCAAAATAGAGTTAGATTCAACTCTCTTCTTGTTACTTAGTGTTAAAGGTGCACTGTGTAGGATTGTGGCCAGAGAAGGTATTGCAACTATTCTGCTCATTGAAACCGTGCTGGCTATTGCCAAATTTGATCTTTTCATGAATATTTACTCAACAATAAACCAATATTCATTCATATCCATAATGAATACTTGGAATATGATGGCGGTGGTGAATAATTGTTAAAAAAGTAACATTTGTGAATGGGCAGCATGGATTCTGGAAATAAACTTCTAAAAACGTTACACAGTGCACCTTTACTGTGTGACGTTTTACAGTTGCAAATTTTACTGTGTCGTTTTCTGAACATCACCCATACAAGATCACTATATACGACTCTAATCAAAACAAACACCACAGATGACACTGACACATAGTCTAGTCGTGATCCCCATAGGCCCCTATACTGAACCCAGAAATGTTGAGTACCCTAAACTTTTATTGCAGAAATGTCTATAGGTCAAATGAAGGGGATTTAGCTTGGTTGCCCAAAGTTGCACTTTGGGCAATTTGCGTAATTAGCATAAATATATTGTTAAGGTTAAGACTACTGTAGGTGAATAGGCAAAAAACTTAAATCATAGATATCACCTTGAAACTTTCTCAGTTGATTACTGGTAATAAGAGAAGAAAAAAATGTATTGGAAGTTTTCTGTATTTTGAAGTTTAGATATGCAAATGAGGGCATGAATCATCAATTATGCCCTAATTTGCATACAGAGGAAATCAGCTTTGCATGGTAAAACCAGACTCAAAATTATTTTTCTGTGGGTAAAATATGTATATTTGGGGTTGAGTTAGTGAAAACCTTTTGAGGACCCTGGTCAAGAAGCAGTTTGACATGTACCGTAAATGGATGAATTAGGTGTTTCATGCTTAACCCCTGTGCATGTACATATATGCATGTACATACGTACAGTGAACATCAGTTAAATGTTAATCAATTAATCATGATGGCATTATTCAATAATTTGCATCCCTCACCATACCATTTAAAACGTTTTGGGGGGACCTTATCTTACTAAACAACACAAATAAACCACACACAGTTCATAAGGATGAATACCAAGAAGATAATGAGACTGAAGAGAGTGTCAAAACAAAATATGGAGATGGTGAAGGTTATGTGGTTGTTCTATGTGTTTACATGTGTGCGTGTGCTTACACAATGGTATACAATAATTAATGGAGTAATTAATACCAAACATGTTCTATTAGGCTCAGGTTAGGACTCTGTGCCAGTCAAGTTTATCCACACCATACTCTGTTATCCATGTCTGTTTGCAGTGCACCAATGCACAAACAAGGTACACTACAGAGTCATGTTGTAAGAGGAAGGGGCCTGCTCCAAACTGTTCCTTCAAGGTTTGGAGCATGGAATTGTCCCAAACTGTTTTGGTATCCTGAAGCATTCAAAGTCCATCTCACTGGAACAATGGGGCCAAGGCCAGCTCCAGAAAACAACCCCACATCATCATTTCGCATGCACCAAGTTTCACTTGGCAGTCCAAAATGTACCCTTCTCCTGGCATCCTCCAAAACTCA
This sequence comes from Engraulis encrasicolus, assembly GCF_034702125.1. NCBI lineage: Eukaryota > Metazoa > Chordata > Actinopteri > Clupeiformes > Engraulidae > Engraulis > Engraulis encrasicolus. Next base: position 39,530,720 of record NC_085859.1, on the reverse strand, counting down.
GACTTATCCATCAGATTTCCAGATGCCTGATGCATCACTCCAAAGGCCTCCTGAAGTCTACAATAATCTCCAGTGGCAGTGTGCTTTACACTATCGAATCTGGGGCTTCGCTTAGCACTTGGTGATACATGACTTCGGAGAAGCTTTTTGGGCATGGAAACCCATTCCATGAAGCACTCTGCACACTGTATTTGGGCAAATCTGAAGATCACATGAAATTTGGGGCTCTGTAGCAATTGACTGTACAGAATGTCGGTGACATCTTTGCATTATGTCCTCCTTCAGTTTATGTGGCCTACCACTTCAGAATGGATGAGTTGCTGTTGTTCCCAGTGTCCATTTTCTTATAATAAAGCTGATAGTTGACTATGGAATATTTATAAATGAGAAAATTTCACAACTGAATTTGTAGCACAGGTGGCATTCTATGAGAATAGAATTCACGCATGAATTCACTGATCTCCGGAGAATGGCCCATTCTTTAACAAATGTCTGCATGCCTGAGTGCTTGATTTCATACACCTGCAGCCAGGCTAAGTGAATAGGACACCAGACTCTGATCATTTGGATGAGCGTATACTTTTGGTAATAAAATGCAGTTATTCTGTATCTTACTAGTAGGAGGTAGTAGGTAGTGAAAGTGTGCTACAATCAGATTTTGCTCCAAAACGTTCTGCTACCATATGTGTTATTTTAGACCTTAAAGCCCTTCCTCAAACCAGTAAAAATAATTTCTCTTGTATAGTTATTTAGTGTTTGTATACACAAGCATGCTGTAAATAGTTATTCTACACTGCATGCCTGCATGCTGTGTACATTATGCAGTAGGCCTATGTAATACATATACTGTATACTGTATATATTTATTGTATGGGGCAATTCCTTAATCTATCCAGGTCAAAACTTATTCTTGACCAGGTTCCTCAGAGGGTTTTCACTAACTCAACCCTGAAATATACATATTTTACCCACAGAAAAATAATTTTGAGTCTGGTTTTACCATGCAAAGCTGATTTTGTGTGTATGCAAATAGGGCATAATTGATTATTCATGCCCTCATTTGCATATCTAAACATCAAAATACAGAAAACATCCAATACATTTTTTTCTTCTCTTATCACCAGTAATCAACTGAGAAAGTTTCAAGGTGATATCTATGATTTAAGCTTTTTTGCCTATTCACCTACAGTAGTCTTAACCTTAACGATATATTTATGCTAATTATGCAAATTGCCCAAAGTGCAACTTTGGGCAACCAAGCTAAATCCCCTTCATTTGACCTATAGATGACATTTCTGCAATAAAACTTTAGGGTACTCAACATTTCTGGGTTCATGAAATCACGACTAGACTAACATTGTTACACAACTGCAGGCATGCCTCATCATTGGCTCATAATGTGTGTCCGAAAGATATAATATCTCAGATATACCGTATGAGGTGTGTTTATGCGACACACTCCACATTTCTGAGCATCACCTATACAAGATGACACTAAACTAAAACAAGGAGCGCAGCCTCCTCTCGACATGCACTGTTTGCGTGAAGGTTAAATATGCATGAACAGATTGTGAGAGGGCAAGCAGATGAGTGGAGAGACTAAATTATACATATATGCACATGTGCAGATTTGAGAGAGAGGGGGGGAGGGAGGGAGAGAGAGAGAGAGAGAGAGAGAGAGAGAGAGAGAGAGAGAGAGAGAGAGAGAGAGAGAGAGAGAGAGAGAGAGAATGGGAGGGAGGGAGGGAGAGAAGGGGAGGGGGAGTGAGAGAATGAGAGAAAGGGATGAGAAAAAATGATGAGAGAAAGGGAGAGGGCCTTATGGATAAACAGATAAGTATACACAGGCAGATACAGAAAGCGAGGAAGGAGAGAGAGAGAGACAGGGAGAGAGATGTAAAGGGGGAGTGAGAGAATGAGAGAAAGGGATCGAGGAAGGAAGACATTTAAAGGTAAAATAAAGAATTAAAGGGAGAGAGGAGAGGGGGAGGGAGAGATTGAGAAAGAGATACAGAGAAAGGACAAAGAAAGAGAGAGAGAAGTGGAGGAGAAGATATCCCACGTACGTCCATGCAGCAGCAGGGAGACCTGCCCAGGGGTGCATTTCTGGAAAGCGTAGTTGCTAACTATGTTAGCTACTTTGTTGGTTGCAATGCAATTTCCCATTGGCAACTAGCGAAGTTTCTAACTGCTAACAACTACACTTTCCAGAAATGCACCGCTGGTCAGGTCATGTCTATGTTAAGTAGCTATTTAGTGGCGTAGCCGGCCAGATGCCACACTCCTTCACACTGATCGAATGCAATGCAGTACATGCATGCATGATTTTTTTTGTGTGCGTATTTGTGTATGTGCGTTTGTGTGTGTGTGTGTGTGTGTGTGTGTGTGTGTGTGTGTGTGTGTGTGTGTGTATGTGCATTTGTGTGTGTGTGTGTGTGTGTGTGTGTGTGTGTATGTGCATTTGTGTGTGTGTGTGTGTGTGTGTGTGTGTGCATGAGACACAGAGTGCATGTTGTGCATGTGTAATGTACATGGGTGTTTAGGGCTACGCAGGTGTGAGTGAGAATGTGTGTGTGTGTGTGGCTTGTGTCATAGAGGAAGAGAGGGGGAGTGTGCACATATTCGTGTCAGTGTGCACATACTGTGTGTGTGTGTGTGTGTGTGTGTGTGTGTGTGTGTGTGTGTGTGTGTGTGTGTGTGTGTGTGTGTGTCAGTGCCTGAGTGAGTGAGATGAATTGTGAGCAGAGGACCGAGGAACCTAATCCCAGAGAGAGAGAGAGAGAGAGAGAGAGAGAGAGAGAGAGAGAGAGAGAGAGAGAAAGATGGAGACAGAGACAGAGAAGGAAATGGACAAGTAGACAGCCAGAATGAGAGACTAGAGAAAGAGGGGAGACGAGAGAACGAGAGAGAGAGAGAGAGACAGACAGACCGAGAACGAGAGAGATAAAGAGAGAGAGAGAGAATAAAGGGAGAGAGAGAATAAGGGGAGAGAGAGAATAAAGGAAAGGGGCTGTTTGACAGGCCTGACACATCAGGTGGCGCCGCCTCAGCAGCAGTGCAAACGGACTTACAAAGACAAACACACACGGCGGGCCGCAAGCCCCTTTTCTTTCTGTCTCGGCTTCTATTTCCATTGGTCACAGCCTGTTTCATTACCCAGCCAAATCCATGCTCAGTCACAGATAAAGTATACACACATGAGTCAGGACACACACACACGCACACACAGACACAGACTCAACACGAACACACAGAGGCAACCACCCTCTTATCTTCAAGCAAACAGTTTTTGTTCTTCTGAGAAAAGGAGAAAAATCCATACATGCAGCACACATGTGCACACATAGACTCTCATACACAGGTAGAGACACAGACATACAATCAGCACATTCACCATGTCTGAGAACACACACACACGTGCACACATTGTTATAAGTAGTAGCCTTAGGTCAGCCATACACACACACACACACACACACACACACACACACACACACACACACACACGCACACACACACACACACACACAAGCCCGATCTAACGCCTTTCGTAAAGTCTTCACGAAAATAATAGAGTAATTTTCGTGGTGCATTCACGTTATTGCCCGCCTTTCGTAAAGTCTTCACGAAAATAATAGATTAATTTTCACGCTGCATATTCACTTGAATTGCCCCACTGCTGCTATGGTTATCCAAACGTCTGCAGGGGCGGGGAGGGGGTGCTGACCAGGGCTTTGAACCGGTTCAAGGAACGAAAACGAAAACCGGGAACTTTTTGTATTTTACAGGGAACAGAAACGAAACCGGAAACGTTATTATTTTTTATGTTCTGGAACGGGAACATTTATTGAAAAATAATGGTAACCGGTTAATACCGGTTAATACCGTTCCTCAAACAAACAAAAAAAGTAATTATTTTCCTGCGCACGTTACCATGACGGCTGAGGTTCACGTCCAGTGTGACATCAGACATTCTCTGACTGAATGGAGAGAGAGCTGTGAATTATAAAGTCTCCACTCCACATCTTAAATAAGAGAAACCACTGTCATACAAAAGGGCAGAGTTTCCATTGCATCATTGTGAGACATTGCAGAGAAGCGTGTGTAAAGCGCACCGAGAATGTTCTACGTTATTGGGCATCCATGGCCGCTTCAAATATGCACAAACTCACAATGTCCATCATAGTGCTCCCCGTGACCCAAGTCATTGAGTTTTCATCATTAAGGTTTAATCTCAGCTTCTCCGCTTAGGTTGTCCCTGAATGACAAAATTCTGGAGGATATTCTTTTCATCCGCTTGAATAAACAGTTTGGAATGTAGGCTGACTCATTTGCACTTCCGTCTTTCTTGGTTAATTAACGTCAGTTAGGCCTATGGGGAGTAATCAGCTGACAGGAACGAAATTAACCGTTCCGGGAACAATATTTTTTTGTTCTAACCGGTTCGGGAACGTCAATTTATTGGTGGAACTCATAACCGGAAACGTTATAATTCCGTTTCTGTTCGGAACGGAACGTTTGGAAAAAAATAACGGTTCAAAGCCCTGGTGCTGACAGAACACTGCTGATACACTCGGGACTCACTAATTCGACGCCCTTTCGGTACTTACGCCTTATGTCCCCTAAACCTAAACCTAAACCTAAACCTAACCTTAACCCTACTTAACCCTAAACCTAACCCTAACCTTAACCCTAACCTTAACCCTAACCTTGAACCTAAACCTAACCCTAAATTGCTTGTTTGAAATGTTTGATTACCATGTGACGGTAGGCTACCGAAAGGGCATCAAACTAGTGGGTCGCTAGGCAACAGTCAGGCAATTCAAGTGAATAGGCAGCGTGAAAATTAATCCATTATTTTCGTGAAGATTTTACGAAAGGCGGGCAATAACGTGAATGCACCACGAAAATTCATCAATTTTTTTCGTGAATACTTCAGGAAATGAGTGAGATACGGTTGGNTCTGAGAACAAACACGAGTTCACGCATGCGTGCACGGACACAGACAGACACACGAATAACACAGTCTGAGAACACACACACACGCAAGAGCACATACACTCACACGCACACACACGCAAGAGCACATAGGACTGACACACACAAACACACACACACACAGGCCAGACATTCCATTGTCCGGTAATTACCGGTCATTGGCCGGAAAAAAATTGAATGTCCGGGAAAACAAAATGTCACTGGTCAAAGTGTCCCTTTGAAATGTATAATAGCCCAATCCCGTCTATCCAAAATCTACTTTCTCTTCTTGGTCGCACACAGCTACATCCTCGAAATGTAGATAAACAGCCAATCATGGCTTGCTAACGGAACATGTGATTCCTGTCGACCAATCAGAATACATGTAGCCGTTGATGGTCCGATTCTTGACAGCTGACAGCTAGCGCTTCTCGGGAGAAGAATGATATACAAACAGTGGCTGTGTAACAATCCAATAATCCGATTTGGCCGATTAGCTTCGCCGATTAGCAAGGCACTTCCTCGTCGCAATTCCGCCGCCACTTCGCTCAAAAGAGGGTGGACGCGATTGGTGGGTGCGCGAGTTTAGTGTTGGGCACACATAGGTCTCTAGAGGTCTGTGGTTGGGCACCTCCATGGATCCAATGCCCGTCTTCCATATATCTTTCTGGTCAATCGTAAGTCAGTCATGAATGTGGCACGTAATTGGCTGAGTAGACTGGTGGGCGAAATGACTCCATCTTTGAAGCTGAAAAATGTGTTCAATTTTGGCTGAATTCACTAGCCTAGCATTTCCTATTGAAATGACTGGAGGCGGGACTTATTCACTCTCTCCAGTTCTTATACTACCTCCATGAGCTACCAGGGCCAAGGAATTCTCGGTTGTGACCCGAGCTACATGAGCTGTACTGTGTGTGTCTGACCTGTGTGTGAAGTGTGTGTGGTTGTGGCATAATGTGCTAGCTCTGTGTGTGTGTGTGTGTGCGTGTGTGTGTGCGTGCGTGCGTGCGTCGGACATGATGCGATTTTGCGAATACAACGCCGGTGAAAAAAAGTTTACACCCTGGGCACGACGCAATTTTGCCATCTTGACATCAAAACGTTCAAAAAAATCACACCAATGAGTTCTGTGACAAATGGATAGCTGCAGGTCATCATCTCCAAAATGTTTTGCTTTGAGTACCCACACAATAATTGGCCTGGCAAGACCTTTCCCTTTCCGTTTGCAAACTGATAGGCCTTGTATTGTAACCACTGTCTTTGTAGGCCTGATTCACATTCGTTTATGAGCAAACAAGAATATAAAAGATATCATTTGAAGTGTACAAACAATTTGAAGTGCACAAACTTTTTTTCTAGACACATTAGGCCTAATACTTGCAATACTGGCAACCTTGCATATCTTAAATTTGCACTTTGTAAAATTTAAGTTTACAGAATTCACCATGCTCCTTCACAAACCTTTCATGAATAGTTACCAGTTACCACCACCATCAAATTCTAAGTATTCATTATGACTGGGAAAATAGCAGTTTTCATTCATGATTTCCACCATTTTTAATCTACAAAAATAGGATTTTTTTAAGCTGCAAAACTTGCTGTACTTTGGTCATAATAGTAAAAATCACTTTATTACTTAGTAAGTGTTCATGAAAAGATCATATTTGGCAACAGGCAGCACAGTTTCAGTGAGCAGCATAGTCGCAATACCTACTCTGGCCACAATCCTACATACTGTAGTATAGACAGGGCGTTAAAGTGCACTGTGACTTAATGCATGTTTGTCATGTGTCTACGGCAGGGGTCCCCAAACTAAGGCCCGGGGGCCGGATGCGGCCCGCCAGGCCCCTTTGACCGGCCCTCCACCTCTGTACATCTCACCATTTGAACTGGCCCAAAGAAGCAATCTTCATAGAAAAAAAGATAAAATACATTTTATAAATATTTTATTTTGTTTATCAACAGGCCTTCCTACAGTTTAATTTTCACTAACTTAGTGTGAATCACCAGAAGTTTCTTGTCTTGATAGTTTCTCATCTCACTGTAATATAAACAGGCCTGCCATTCCTATTGTATCACTCCTAAACAGTCAATCACCATATCGTCGCTGTCAAAAGAAAACCACTTATCTCCACTATTATTTTTAGTTTTTTATGTTCATTCTTTATTATAAACTATAAGACAGTACTACTGGTCAGTCTCCATGGGTATATGTGTATGATAAATAATTTAGTAGCCAACTTTAATTTTGCAATTTTTTTTTTTTTTGAAAATGTGGTTTTATAAATCAATACATAAAAAACAATGAGAAGTGGAGATAAGTGGTTTTCATTGGACAGCGACGATATTTTTCTAACCTTTCCTTGCTTAGTTATTGGAAATTAAAAGTAATACCTGTTATTTTTCAAATAAAAAAATTGAAGTACTCACTCACTTCTTTTGCAAATCACTTGATGAACTGTTTTGTGCTAGAAATTATGAATCAAAGGAGCGAAGCACTCTTCAGATTTTTCTCTGTCTATTCGTCTATGAACGTTTCGGGCAGAGACCTTCTTCAGCGTTTGGATTCAATGCAACACTTAGAATTTCAGGACACAGAAGTTATCTTTTTTTAAGTTTGTTTTATCTTTTCCCTTCAAATGTATGCAATTTTTAAAAATGGAAATACATACGCTATGCCAGCCTGTGGTGTATGGACTAGCTGAGAGATTCAGACTTCAGCCCAGTCGTCTCTGGAAAAAAAATCTCATCTGCGTTTCTGTACCACAAAAAAAACCATGAACCATCACACAAAGCCAAAGTCAATTTAATATCATGGCAAATAATACAGATGGAATGTAATACAAATAATAATACAACTCATAAAAATAACATGTATTCTTTGGCATTTGATAATGATATCAAATAAAAAGCTGCTGTGAAAATTCAGTCTCTCTCCCTCTCATACACACACACGTGCATGCAAAGACAAACACACGTGATATATGCACTCTCACACAAACCACTTACACAGACCCACACCCTCTCTCAAACACGCTGAACACTGCCACTGCTGGCGATGGAGCCCATGATCCAGACCACGCACCATCCCAGACCACAACCGGGTGCAGTGCCCCCAACTGAGCCTGGGTGAGCAATGCACTGAATGCCTTCCTCTGCATTCTAGCGACACTGCCTCATGCCTGCGCAGTAAGGCATTCCACTGACCCTGTTGGCAAGCCAAAGGAACTGCGGACCCAACTACCCCTCGGAATTCCTAGCCAGGACATCAGGACTGGCCCCCCGGGTGACTAAATCCGCCATGCCCACAGTACCCAGATTTCACCACCAATCTCAGACGTCAGCGGAGATCAATTTCTCCAAGAAAGAAAGAAAGGCGCCTTGACCAGAACTTGCTAGGAGACAAGAGTGAAAGAACAAACACCAGAAGAGAGCTGTTAAGTCAAAGCTTCTACTCTATCCTACCCTACACTACGCTACTCTACATGCAGTGGAGCTGCAGCCATGGTGTCTCTGTGAGGATGGTTGAGGTCAAGGCCAAGCTGAACCCTCTTGACCACAACGGTGACTGTCAAGGTGAAGATGTGCATAGCAGTGTTTGTGAGGATGGTTGAAGCCAAGGCCAAGCTGAACTCTCTTGACCACAACGATGACCGTGTCGTCGTCATCAAGGCCAAGATGTGCATAGCAGTGTCTGCAGCACGGATGAAGAACTACTTCCACAAGCACTGCCGAATGGAGGTCAAGAAGTGGCATCCAGACCATCTCGGTTGCAATACAGCGTGAAAGTGATGGTTGCCAAACCTTCCACGCAAACGGAAGTTGGCAATATCCAGAGCAGCAGTGACTGAGATTGGTGATGGATTCCAGGTGCTGTGAATATAGCAAAGAACATCAGGCCAGTCCTGAAGACCTAACTGAAGTTCCAAGTGGCAGTGCGGCACAGAGTTCCTTCAGTGGCCAAGGAAGTCAGTAAAATACATTGCTAAACAAGCAAGAGACAATGTCACTAGAATGCAGAAAAAAACATTCAATGCCGTACTCACCCCAAAGTCAGCTGAGGGCACAACACCCAATTGCAGTCCAGAACAATGCACAGTCCAAGTCTAGAACACCACCACCAATAGTTGCAGCAGTCCACACACTTGAGTTACACACACACGCGCACATTCACACACACACATATTCTACACATACACATTCTACACACACATTCTACACACACATTCTACACACACGCGCACATTCTACACACACACAAGTTCTACACACACACAAGTTCTACACACACACACACACACAAGTTCTACACACACACACACACACACACACACACACACACACACGTTCTACTGTACACACGCACATTACACACACACGCACACATTCTACACACACACACGTTCTACTGTACACACGCACATTACACACGCGCGCACATTCTACGCGCTTGCGCGCGCACACACACACTTTGCACTGGCCCACACTCTCCCTCAAACACATGCATGCTTTGTAATGACATAAACCAAAAATAAAAAGCTGCAGTGAATTTTCAGTCATTCAGTCCCTCACACACAGACGAATCAAACATCCACATCTTGTATTGTAGATAACAATAGAAATGAAAAACAAAACTTTGAGATCATACTGGTAATGAAATGTAATGGTAAAAAAGTATGTCCAAGTTGACTGTTATAGCTCACCCATCATGAGTGTAGATTGTAGAGTGTAGATGAGAGAACATTCAGACTAAGGCACACATACACACACTGGCATAGACAGTGAGACCGAGGAGAGCTGTATTGCCGGGAGGAGGAGAGCTGTATTGCCGGGAGGAGGAGAGCTGGATTGTTGAGAGGAGAAGAGCTGGGTTGCTGGAAGGAGGGGGCTACTGTAACAATTCTGTCTGGCCACTGCATCCCCTGGCTTGGTGGCAGGGTTACGGTATAGGGCCTGGGTCTTGAGCTTGATGGGCTCCTGCTCCAGAGGCCGGCTGCCTTTCAGGGTGGCTACCCTCTCGGCCAGGCCACAAATGCTGGGGAAGAGCATGAAGTCATGCATGACGGCACCCATAGCACCACAGATCATGGGACTGGCCCAGTACACCTGCAGGAGGAGGGAAGAACAGAAACCATATTATAGTTACATGTGAGCAGCAGAGACATTGGGGCAAGAAGGCCCATTGACACAAGGCCCAAGGCACCTGCAACAAAGGGTGCTGAATGAAAGAAAAGCTATCCTCAGTCCATAAAAGCCTAAATATCTCAGCTTCTGAAGCACATAAAAATATGCACTACGTTGCATTTAACGCTAAAAAAACTCATCTTTCATTATAATGTGTTCATTAATCTCAAACAAACAGATTTTTAATAAAGTTGTCTCAAATCTCATGAGCCCGAATGCTGCGTAATGCAGCTACAGGCGCCAGGGCCAATGTTGCGCAACGCAACATCACGCATGAAAGGGTTAAGATATGCAGTGCATGCCACATTCTGCAAAACATCATCATACAATAAATGTAGTAACTAATTTAATTGAATTCTTCACTAACAGTGCAGACCATATTGAATTCACCATCTTGATTCACCAACAGTGCAGACCACATACATCTATGTATGACCTGAAAGTAGTTTACAAACAATGGGAGGGTATAAGCATGTTTTCAATGTATACATTTTTTCTTACCCAGTGGTTCATGAAGTTCTTCTTGAACAGAGCAGGGGTGAGGGATCTGGCAGGGTTCATTTCAGCTCCAGTGTAGAACATCTGAAACAAATAGTGTTCATACACTGTAAAAAATGATATCAGTGATAAGTCATGATAACTTGTATAATTAAGTTATTCTCCTACACACTGCAATGGCAACAACGTGGTTTAACTTGAATTTTTAAGTTTACCAGCTGCCTCAGGATTCCAAATTAATTTAAATCTTTATTGTAAGTTCAATTGCATTTCAAAGCCTCGCACAACTTACAATAAGGATTTAAATTAACTTGGAATTCTGAGGCAGCTGGTATTTTTTTACAGTGTAGTTGAGTATCAGCTTTAATGTAATAAAGTAAGGAAGCAAGATTTTGTTGCGGCCTGGATGTAGAATAAGATTAGAAATAAGCATGTGTGGGGCCCCAAATAGAACAGCTCAAGGGTGAGAGCAGGTTTGCACATTGCAATCAGAAAAAAACTCCTTTTGCTTGACCTTACTATCTTTTTCAGAGTAGAGCAGACATTTCAGTGTTCTGCCTTCATTAGTTTGCAGGTGTCACAGAAATCAAGCTAAATCACACTAAAGGAAATTCTTGTGAAGGTATGTTTATGCACTGGTGTGGAACACAAAATTCACACAGTTTTACTCCAGTTTTGGACAGGGGTGGCAGTGCTCTCTATGGATTTGCATTGACTGAAGGGACACTAGTTTGGAGTCTGATTGACTGATATGGTGCTGGTGACCATTTACCATCTTGAGCTTGATGGGCTCCCCACAGGTGTCCTGCTCCAGAGGCCGGCTGCCTTTCAGGGTGGCTACCCTCTCGGCCAGGCCACAAATGCTGGGGAAGAGCATGAAGTCATACATGACGGCGCCCATAGAACCACAGATCATGGGACCCACCCAGTAAACCTGAAGGAGGAGGGAAGAACAGAAACCATATTATAGTTACATGTAAGCAGCAGAGACATCAGAGCAAACAGAGTAATCTTAAGACACGCAGTGCATGGTGCATTCTGCAAAACATCAATACACATTGTAATAACTAATTTAATTGTATACTTCTTGACACACTAACAGTGCAGACCACATACATCTATACATGACCTGAAAGTAGTTTACATACAATACAGTACATACAGTAGTGTATATACAAAATGTATATATTTTTTCTTACCCAGGTTCATGAAGTTCCTCTTAAACATAGCAGGGGTGAAGGATCTGGCAGGGGTCATTTCAGCTCCAGCGTGGAACATCTGAAACAAATAGTGTTCATAGTTGAGCATTAGCTTTAATGTAAAAAGTAAGGAAGCAAGATATTGTTGCAGCCTGGATGTAGAACAAGATTTGAAACAAGCACAGGTGTGGCCCATCTTTAATTCAGTTTACAAGTTGATATGAAGTGTCTGTGGGACCAGAACTTAATAGTTGACAGGGAATCAAATACTTCTTCCCCTCAATTAAAAATAAATCAATTAATATATAGTCTTAAAAAATCAAAAAGAAAATGCAGAAAATAACTTCTGTCTCTGCATGTTAGAATACACCTACCATTAAAATGATAGACTATTCATGTCTTTATTAGTACGGCAAACCAACAACAAAATCAGCAAGAGATGAAATGCTCATTATTCTTACTGTACCTGGTGACTCAGTCCAACGTCCCTAATATTGAGTCCTGTGAGACCAGTTGGCGGCTAACTGGTCTCATAGGACTCAATGTTAACTGCTAGCTTAGAGGTAAAATTTGCACTGCCATACTCGGAGAACGAGTGAAAGTACAGGAGAAAGGTAAAAATCAATCATTTAACTCAAGAAGTGTAAAATAAGCTTATTTCAAAAAATGGGACAGTATCACTTTAACATAATTGTTACATTGTCTTTTTACTCACAATACGTAGCAATAAACACTGTTAATCAAAGCAAGCCTGTGTCCAGACATGGACCACCGCGATACCTCCCACTTCGTCTTGGCATGGCGCGACATGGGAAGATCGCACCCATCAGGCGAGCTGGTTGCAGCCAACTTGTTCCTCTACTGGTAGGAGGTCGATGAGCCGTCGTACATCCTGATACAATGTGGTACCTTGTGGGTCCCCAGGACTTTAGGTTGGCTTTGGAATCTTCAGGGGGGGGGGGGGGGGGGAGGGGCAGGGGAAGGGCCAGTGAAGTTAAAGTCCATATGTCTGTGAATAGATGTGATTTCAGGTGCTTTTTGAACGTAGCCAGTGTGGGGGCCTGGCGTATGTTGGGAGGTAGACTGTTCCAGAGCGTGGGGGCAGCAACACAAAAAACTCTGTCACCAACAGTACGGAGTCTGGCTCGGGAGATGATGAGATTGTCCTTTTCAGAAGACCACACAGACCTGGACTGGGAGTGGGGTTGGAGGAGTTCAGAGAGGTACTGAGGAGCGAGAGAGTGAAGTGATTTGTATGTCAACAGGAGAATTTTGTACTGAATGCGGGACTTCACTGGGAGCCAGTGAAGCTGTCTGAGTGTGGGAGTGATGTGTTGCCACCGCTTCGTGCGAGATATAATTCTGGCTGCTGAATTTTGAACATACTGTAGTCGTTCCAAGGCTTTCTTGAGTAGGCCATACAGTACCCCATTACAGTAGTCCAGGCGGGAAGTGATGAAAGCATGGATAAGTGTTTCGGTCACAGAGTCGGAGAGTGAGGGCCGGAGTCTGGAGATGTTCTCGAGATGGAAGAAGGCAGATTTGGTGATGTTTTTGATGTGAGACTGGAATGAGAGGGATGGGTCAAGGACGACACCTAGGTTTCGCACCTCTGAGGATGGCCTGATGGTATAGCCATCCACTTCCAGGGACAGATCAGCAACCTCCTTGGCCCGGGATGGGGGGTACACTGCAATGATCTCTGTTTTGTCGTTATTGAGTTTGAGTAGGTCTGCAGCCATCCAGGTTTTAACGTTGCGCAGGCAGTTGATGAGTGGTGAAGGAGGGAGTGGGACAGAGGACTTAATGCTGATGCATATTTGGGTATCGTCTGCATAGCTGTGAAAATTGAGACCATGGTGACGGATAATATTGCCAAGAGGGAGCATGTAGATAGAGAATAAGAGGGGCCCAAGCACTGATCCTTGGGGCACGCCGTGGTTGACTGGGGCTGTTGAAGAGTTTGCATCCTTGTTGGTGACATATTGTGTCCTTCCAGTGAGATAGGAGTTGAACCAGGCAAGTGCAGAGTCGGTGAGGCCAAGGTAGTCATGGAGGCGGGTCAGAAGAATGGCATGGGAGACCGTGTCAAAGGCTGGGTAGGGGTCGAGGAGAATGAGAAGGGTGATGAGTTCTTTATCGGTGGCTATTAACCCATTGATGCCTGATGTTGCGTTGCGCAACATTGGCCCTGGCGCCTGGAGCTGCATTATGCAACATTCAGGCTCATGAGATTTGAGACAACTTCATTAAAAATCTCTGCTTGTTTGAGATGAATGAACACATTCTAATGAAAGATGAGGGTCTTAGCGTTTAAATGCAACTTAGTGCATATTTTTATGTGCTTCAGAAGCTGAGATATTTAGGATTTTATAGGCTGAGGGCAGCTTTTCTTAAAAAGGGTTCAGGCATTCAGCACCCTTTTTTGCAGGTGCCTTAGGCGTCAATGGGTTAAGAGGTCGTTGGTGATTTTTATGAGAGCGGTCTCTGTACTGTGGTGGGCTCTGAAGCCGGATTGAAGGGGTTCATGAAGGTTGTGGTGCTTCATGTGGTCTTGTAGCTGGGTCGCTACAGCTCTTTCCAGTACTTTGCTAAGGAATGGTAAATTTGAAATTGGCCTGTAGTTGCTTGGCTCGTCGGGGTCAAGGGTGGGTTTTTTTTTGGAGTCGGGATGACCACTGCTGTCTTGAAGTTGGTAGGCACCACCCCAGATGTCAGAGAGCAGTTGATGATGGAGGTCATAGCTGGACAGAGTGTAGGCAGGCATGCCTTCACCAGTGGAGTGGGCATTGGATCCAACTTGCTGGAGGTAGATTTTGATTTCCTTACCAGGTCAGAGACCTGGTTCTCAGTAAGTGTGGAGAAGGAGGATAGAGAGCAGCCAGGTGTATGGTTCACGGCAGTAGGGTTGTAGTCCTCATAGTACCAGGCAGGTGTAGATGGAGAGTCCACATGACGGAGCTGTTGGTGGATGCGGTCAACCTTCATCTGGAAGAAGTTTTGGAATTGTGAGCATAGCTCAGCAGCATTGGATGGTTGTGGGGCATTAGGAGGGCTGAGAAGACGGTTGATTGTTGAGAACAGCTGCTTTGGGTGGTGTTGTTGATCGTTAATGAGACTGGAGTAGTGGGATGTTTTTGCCCTCGAGAGAGCTTCTTTGTAGTCCTTTACATGGCTTTTGAAGGCCTCATAGTGGACGACAAGGCCAGATTTTTTGTAGCGCCTCTCGAGCCGACGCCATGCTGCCTTCATTTGCCGAAGGTCACGGGTGAACCAGGGAGCTGGCTGGCTGTATGACACAGATCGGGTCTTTAGGGGGGCAACCACATCCAAGCTAGTAGCAAGAGGTGTGTTGTAATGCTCAACAAGGCCGTCCACGGAATGAGCAGTGGGATGAGGGGTGAGATGTGTTGCCAGCATGTTGGACAGTGTAGATGTAGACACACGTCTTATGTTCCTGAACATAATTGTCCGTTTGGCAGGCTGTTTGGGTTGAGGCAGGGGCACTGTGAACATGATGGCATGGTGGTCAGAGACGGCAAGGTCAAGACACTGGATCTGAGAGGGGGGGATACCAGTGGAGCACACCAGGTCCAGTGTGTGGCCTCTGTTGTGTGTGGAGAAGATCTGGATTGTTGGAAGCAGGGGGCTACTATAATAAGTCTGATTGGCCACTGCTTCTCCTGACTTGGTGGCAGGGTTATGGTATAGAGATTGGGTCTTGAGCTTGATGAGCTCCCCACAAGGGTTCTGCTCTGGAGGCCGGCGACCTTTCAGAGTGGCTACCCTCTCGGCCAGGCTGCGCATGCGGGGGAAGAGCATGAAGTCGTACATGACGGCGCCCATAGCACCACAGATCATGGGACCCACCCAGAACGCCTGTATGAGGAGGGAAGAACAGAAACCATATTGTACTGTAGTTACATGCGAGATGCAGAGACATCGGAGCAAGACAGAACAATCTTAAAGGGGCACAATGTAGCACTACATAGTTTGTGTAGATTTTGAGACAGGCATGACACGGGCACCGTGCAGTAATGAAAAAATGCTGTTTAACTAAGTTCACTGTGAGACTGTTTTTCATCACAGAATGCTGTAAGAATTGTGTTCACAGGTGGAAGATAGACACAGAGGCAGAGATTTGTCAATCATGTTCAGAGTTTGCTGAGGATACTCAGGTCATTACAACGATACAGCTTAATCAGTCCTATCATCGGAGAAAGGCACATTTCTGCCCTTTAAGTGTCTGTAAGGTAGTTTTATTGAACTTGTCTTGTCAGTTTTGATTGGCTGTCCTGATCAGGTGATCCTGACAGAAGCTACAGAGTACCTTCAGAGACTTTCATGATACATTTGTAACATACCTTAACAATGGCTTAGTGTGTCTGAACGTAATCTGCAGCAAAAGAGGAATGTTCTTGGGTCTCCCGATAAGAGCACACAAGCTAATGGTCTTGCTAGTATATATTCTATATTCCTACAATGCCAGTAGTTGATACAAATGTGAATATATATCTGGCAGTATGTAAAGCAATTTTTTTCTTATGAGCAGTACGACAATCGTTTGGGTCGCTCAGTCAAAAGTTACATTCATAGTTCTCGGACAGCGGACCGTGAAAGTGGTCGCGAGAGTCATCGTTCACTTACAATTAACTCAAATAAGCATCGGCTGACACGGGACAGTGATTAATTTAACTTTTAATCCTACATATTGGCCTTTTAAGACATGCAGTGCATTGCACATTCAGCCAAAATCAATATATGAATACTTCTTGACACACTAACAGTGCAGACCACATAATTCTATATCCATCCCTGAAAGTAGTTTACAAACAATAGAAAGGTAAACACACTTTTTTCCCTTACCCAGTTTTTCATGAAATTCCTCTTGAACATGGCAGGGGTGAAGGATCTGGCAGGGTTCATTTCAGCTTCAGTGTAGAACATCTGAAACAAACAAATAGTGTTCATAGTTGAGTTTTAGATTTAATGTAAAGAAATAAGGAAGCAATAAATTGTTGCGGCCTGGATGTGTTCTATTTGGATGTGGCCTGTTCTATTTGGGGCCACACACATGCTTATTTCTCAATGGTGAGAGCAGGTTCGCACATTGAAAAAGTATTTGATAGCTGAATTTGTTTGTCAACTGATAGACATAATCAGTTTAAAAGTTTAATGGTAGGCGCATTCTAACTAAGGGTGGGCGATACATATCGTCTGCGAAATTATCGTGAATGTTGTTTTGACGATGAGTAATTTTGCAATATCGAGATATTTTTATGAAGTCGCTAAACTCAACAAAGCGCTGTGACAGGACTCCTCCAGACAGCGACGACAGCCAAGCCTTTGAGCCAATAGTAATGTTGTTGTGAACTGGAGAATAAGTCTGTGAACCAATGAGCAGACAGTGCTGAGGGGGGCGGGCTGCAGCGTTTTGGCAGAGAGAGGGACTCGTGTGTGTCACTCCTGCAGCGCTGCTGCCAGTGTTGCCAAGTCCGCTTATTATACGCGACTTTGGGCTTCTTTTTTTGAGCAGTCGCTTTTAATTTTGTAAAGTCGCGGGTTGCGGTTTTTTGGGCTTGTTCTTTTCAAGGTTGGGCTTGCTGTTTTCTCCTGCTCTGGTGGTGATTTGAATGTGTTTCTCAATGGCAACTCGTTTTTTCTCACTCATCCTTACAAGTGACCCTGCTACAATATTGTTAACTCCCACTTTCTGTGGTCACTTGTGGGGATTTTAGCAGCCACGCAGATCCCCGTAAAGAGCAAGGTCTTCCCTGACCAGGCACGCGACTGACAACCCACCCTTTCTGTCGCTTCTTTTGGGCTTGTTTTCACGACGCCCCTCAGTCGCTTCTTTTGGGCTTGTTTTTAGGGCGTCAGCCGCTTATTTGTCGTAGAAAATCTGGCAACACTGGCTGCTGCTGCTGGGCAGTGAAGGAGAGTTGCTGTTATCCAAATGGTGGATTTACATGAGGAATTCAACCATTAAACCAGCCATTGCATGATGCTGAGGGCGTTTTGGAACTATGTGCTTTAATCAGCAACTGTCTGTGATTATGGAAAGCCAAATAGTTAGGAAGAGAAATAGCTTTGTCTCTGGTCTGAGAAATCGCGTTAGCATGCTAGTTAGCAAACTAAGCTAAGCAATGTTGTTCTCTACAACTAGATTGGCTGTTACTCACTACTCAAACACCCACCTGCATGTATAGATATCATAACTGCTTAGGTGGACAGTAATGTTAAGTTAGACTCGTGCAGTGAGTTAAATTACAATGTGTGAAATCCAACACAGTTAGGTTCTGCTTCCTATCTACAAATGCACTGTTTCCAGTCAAAAATGACTGTCCTCTAACAGAATCATTAGCAATACATCATAAAACTATTTTTTATTTACATGAATATGTTTTCATGACAAGTGATGAAGTATTACTTTACAGTCCAGCATATGCATATTATTAAATTCAAAAAGTGAAAGCTCTTCAGCACAGCATTTTTTCCCAACTCTCTGTCCCTCCCCAGTTAAAACACAAATGCAACACTACTACCTCCAGTGCAGAATTGAAATTAGTCTGGAATCATGCACAAATCATAGACTGCATAAATGTGTAGCTTTGGTATACTGCCATGCTTTGTGATGTAGACATGCCATCATTTATGCAGACCTCTTGGTAACATGCAGTTTTAGGCTACATAGGCCTACAATGTTCTGCTTTACTCACCCTTCCTTGCCATGCCAAATTCCCATATTACGGTACACATTGATTTACACCCCCCCCCCCGGATATAGGCCCTACTTGTTTTTGCAAGTGTTTTTGGAAATTATCGTCAAATTATCGTTATCGTGAAAATTCTAAAAATTATCGAGATAACTTTTTTTGCCCATATCGCCCACCCCTAATTCTAACACAGAGACAAAATATCAGAGAGAGAGAGAGAGAGAGAGAGAGAGAGAGAGAGAGAGAGAGAGAGAGAGAGAGAGAGAGAGAGAGAGAGAGAGAGAGATTCATCTGAATACAATGTGACACTGGCCTTTATATTCCTCTCCTTCAGCTGTTTAATCACGTCTCTGACGTCCTTGCGCTCTTTCTGTACCTCAGCTGTATAATCTTGGTCGAAGTACAGCTCCAGGCCTTTTTATTAGAATACTATGAAAAAGTTGATTTATTTCCATAATTCCATCAATAATGTTAAACTGTCATGGATTGTAGATTCATGGCCCAGTTTTTTAACTATTGCAAACATTATTTTTTTTCTTTTTATATACGTTGGCCTTCCAGCTCAAAAAACCCATGAATTGGGGAATTCGCATTATTAGAATATTGTTATAAAATCACATTTTTCTTCATCAAAATTCGGGTCACATTATATCAGTTGAAATTTGGTACTTTCTACATAACAAGCAATGGTCAATACTTGGTTAGGACATTCTCTGTCTTCATAATGGCCATGATGCGTTTAACATTGAAGTCAATGGAAAAACAGTGCATGGCAGTTATGGAAGCCCAGATATCCTTGATGCTTTGCTGTCAGCTGTTCTTGTTTGTTGACCTGGTACCCCACACTTCACTCTTCAATATACCCTGTAGATTTCCATGCCACGTTTTGGCGCTAACTCACCAGTTTAATTCTAAATAACCAGAAATGAATCCCCATTGAAAATGAATGGGGTTTAATTTCTGTTGAGTTAGAATTAAACTGGTGAGTTAACACCAAAACGTGGTATGGAAATCTTCGGGTATATTGAAGAGGGAAGTGTGGGACACCAGGTCAGCTATACAAAAACAGCTGACGGCAAAGCATCAAGGATATCTGGCCTTCCATTACTCCCATGCACTGTTTCTGCCATTGACTTCAATGTTAAACGCTTCATGGCCGTTATTATTAATAATATTAAGACAGAGAGTCCTAACCAAGTATTGAACATTGCATGTTGTGTAGAAAGTACCAAAGTTCAACTGATTTGATGTGCACTGATGTGAAACAAATTTTGATGAAGAAAATTGTGATTTTATTACAATATTCTAATGATGTGAATTCCCCAATTCATGGTTTTTTGAGCTGGAAGACCAAAATGTGTAAAAATAAACAATTTAATGATTGGAATAGTTAAAAAACTGGGCCATGAATCTACAATCCATGACAGTTTAACATTATTGATGGAATTATGGAAATAAATCAACTTTTTCATGGTATTCTAATAAAAAGGCCTGGAGCTGTATATCTTGTGATCATTGCGTGTCACCCCACCTTTGTGTTTCCATGCTTCCTTGATGATCATTTCCTTTACACGGAAGTCCATGAACCTGATAATGATGGACCTCGGGGGGGGGTCTTCTGGGTCAGTAGGTCTCTGGGTCAGGGAACGGTGAGCTCTCTCTATATTCATGTCCAAACCCTCCGGTAAAGACAGCGAGCTGCAAATGACATCTGATATGAAACTAATCATGTCGCTCCCCTCCTCGCCCTCCTGTACACCGTAGATTCGGAGATTATTCAGTCTTGCCCTTGATTCAAGGTCCTCGCATTCAGCTGAAAGGTTAGCCTCTCTGTGTAGTAGGTAGCAGAGGGGCCGCTGATTTCTTTGCGTTGTATCTTCCGCATCGCAAAGCCTCTGCTCAGCTTCTGTCATACGGCCCTCCAACTTGGTTGTTCTCTCCGTCGCTTCTCTCAGTGCGGATTCAACTCTTGCCAAGGCAGCCTTAGTTTCCCTTGAGGACTCGGCATATTCTCTTCTCAATGCACGCAGTTCCTCCACCACGCCCGCCATCGCCATGTTGTCTCCAACTAGTTTTAAGCCGTTCTGGGTTTGTTTGTCAGTCTTCGTTTTTTAAAGTTTTTTTTCTGCGTCTCTTCGAGTGCCCGACGTCCCTTTTACTTCTTGTGAGCAGTATCACTGTTTTTTTCTTCATAACAAAGACTTTGGCTATTTATTTCGAAGTTCTCCTCTGGAGCAAAAAATGATGCTGCCGTCTTCACCCTGTCGCCACCGGAAGTCTGCTGGTTGTCATTTTCAATGGGGTTTTATTTCTGGAGAGTTAAAATGTCCCTACCAAAGCCATACCATCAGCAAGGTTTGAAATACTTATTCTCACTGTACAGGTACCTGGTGGGCCCTGGTGACTCAGTCCAACATTGTCCCCCTATTTTGACACACTTCTTTATAAACTATGAGAAAAGAAGAAGCAATGCGAGTGTGTGTGTGTGCAACTGAGTGATACTCACTCCCATGAGGAGTGCCATGGTGACCGAGAAGCCGATGCGGAGCTCATGCGTCGGTTCCTCCTCTCATCCATCACAAAGATGCATATGCCCATGCCAAGCTGGAGCTATACACGGAGGGAGGGAGGAGGGTGGCTACCCTCTCTGCCAGGCCACACATGCGGGGGAAGAGTATGAAGTCATATATGATGGTGCCCATAGCACCAAAGATCATGGGACCCACCCACTACACCTGCATGAGGAGGGAACAGAAACCATATTCTGGTTACATTCGAGCTGCAGAGACATTGAAGCAAGACAGAACAGCCTTAAGACATGTAGTAGCCTACATGGCACATTCTGCAAAACATCAATACTGTATCATACTGTAAAACTAATTTAATTGGAATTCTTCTTGACACACCAACAGTGCAGACCTCATTGAAAACTTCTTGACACAACAAACAATGCAGACTACATCATTCTATATCTGACCTGAAAGTAGTTTACGAACAGTGGGAGGGTATACCCACGTTTTAATGCATAATTTGCATATCTTTTTTCTTACCCAGTGGTTTATGAAGTTCCTCTTGAGCACAGCAGGGGTGAAGGATCTGGCAGGGTTCATTTCAGCTCCAGTGTGGAACATCTGAAACATAGTGTTCATAGTTGAGTATTAGCTTTAATGTGAAAAAGTAGGGAAGCAAGATATTGTTGCGACCAGTGTTAATTTTGTCAGCTTTTTTTTATTTAGTCGTAGTCTTAGTCACAATGACGAAAATCAATTTTAGTATTAGTCATATTTTAGTCATTGCCTTCCCAATTTAGTCTTTGTCTAAATGACGAAAATCAATTTTAGTCTTAGTCAATTTTTAGTCATTTTAGTCAACACTGTACATAATAGAACTTCTCCACACACTGCTTCTCTTTTTAACATATATCATTGACTGTACAGAATAAACCTTCTCCACACATTGCTTCTCTTTTTTAACATATATCACACTGTGCAAAATGAAACTTCACACACTGGTTCTCTTTTTCTCTATTTTTATTTAACACCAGTGTTAATTTAGTCCGCTTTTTAAAATGTAGTCTTAGTCTTAGTCACAATGACGAAAATCAATTTTAGTCTTAGTCATATTTTAGTCATTGTCTTCCCAATTTAGTCTTAGTCTTAGTCTAAATGACGAAAATCAAAAAAGGGCTTTGACGAAATATTTTGGTCATAGTCATGGTTGACGAAATTAACACTGGTTGCGACCTGGATGTAAAGAAATAAGCACGTGTGTGGACCCAAATAGAACAGTTCAAGGGTGAGCGCAGGTTCGCACACTGAAAAAGTATTTCAACCTTTGCTGAATTTGTTGGTTTGTCAACTGCTAAAGACATGATCAGTCTATAACTTTAAAATGGTAGGTGCATTCTAAAACAGACAGAATTTCAAAAAAGAAAATCTGGAAAATAACATTAAAGACTATCATATTAATTACATTTGTCTTCTTTGGCTAGAGGGGTCAAATCCAGGAGCCGGCTGCCTTTCAGGGTGCGGGGGAGAGCATGAAGTCGTACATGATGGGGCCCACAGCGCCACAGATCATGAAACCTGCCTAGTACACCTGCACGAGGAAGGAAGTGCAGAAACCATATTATAGTTACATGTAAGATGCAGAGACATTGGAGCAAGATAGAACAATCTTAAGACATGCAGTGCATGGCACATTCTGCAAAACACCAATAAATAATGTAACGACTGATTTAACTGAATACTTCTTGACACACTAGCAGTCCCTAACACTGCACAATTTTAATGCATAAATTGTATATATTTTTCTAACCCAGTGGTTCATGAAGTTCCTCTTGAACATAACAGGGCTGAAGGATCTGGTGGGGTTCATTTCAGCTACAGAGTAGAACATCTGAATGAAACAGAGTTCAAAGTTGAATATTAGCTTGAATGTAAAAAAAAACTTTAAGAGAGCAGGTTTCCACACTGAAGAAGACAGTAATGTCAAGCACAAGGAGGTTTTTCTCCTGAAAGCAGAGTAGAGCAGGCGTTTCAGGGTTCTGCCTCCATCAGTGCACAGGTGAGCACACAGCACTGATGAAGGCAAAACCCTGAAACGTGTGCTCTACTCTGCTCCAGAGTATGGTCTGGTCATGTGACTGGGACTCAAGCCATTAATATGATAACTTGACAAAATGTCAAAAGACTTGTGACGTGACTCGACTTGGACTTGGGCCTCATGACATTGCACAAAGACTTGCCCCTTCCCATGATGCCTCCCGTTAGAAATATTTAATCTATCCAGTTCAACAAAATCGGAGCATTTTCTACAGTTGATTTCATAGCGCAGACAGTGCAAGCTGCCAGTAGCAGCTACATTCCAACGTTCTGTCTTTGAATGCCCACAGCACTTAAGCACGATGTGCATATTTTAGCACAGAGTTCAGCTACATTCAGCACTGTTGTCAACACATGCAGCAGTTTGAGTCTTCTTTAAGTAGATAGACCAAAATAATTGTATGGTCACATATCTTTCAGATCTTTGAATAATTTTATGGTTGTCATTTTCAATGGGGTTTTATATCTGGTGAGTTAGTTAGAATGTCCATGCCAAAGCTGAGCAACACAATCAGCAAGGTTTGACATTCTTATTCTCACTGTACCTGGTGGGCCCTGGTGACTCAGCCCAACATTCCCTCCCTATTTTGACGCACTTGTTTATAACCTATGAGAAATCAGGAGCAATGTGAGTGTATGTGTGCAACTGTGTGATAGTCACTCACATGAGTTGTGCCATGGTGAACATGGAAGCCGATGAGTAGGCCATGTGTCGGTTCCTCCTCTCATCCATCACGAAGATGCATATGCCCATGCCAAGCTGGAGAGGGAGGGAGAGAGAGAGAGAGAGAGAGAGAGAGAGAGAGAGAGAGAGAGAGAGAGAGAGAGAGAGAGAGAGAGAGAGAGAGAGAGAGAGAGGAATGAAAATCAGTCATGAAATGACAATCAGTGTAGATATTTAATAGATCAAAATAGATATTTTGTTTTCATCCATATTCATCTGACACCAATGTGACACTGAAAGTACACTATTTAAGGGCATTCTCTTAACACATTCACTACCAAGTCATGTAAAAATAAGTGTTGCCACCCATGCGTTGGCTCCCAAAATGTAAAATTAAGTTTTTACGCTTTTTTTTATTGGATTCTGAATCTACACATTCTAATGCACATTCTGTGTGATTTTCGTAATAATGAGATGAACAGAACTGACATAGATCATGAAAACACCTACAAAGTCAAAACTCCTACAAAGTCAGGATCTGGATATTTCATCATCTGTGCATTTTATTACACACAGTATTTGAGTTTTATTATAGCGAATCAAACCACTTCCTGATCACATCACATTTCCATTTATTTCCTAGAGCATCAAAACAAAACATGTCCTGTCAGCACAGCCCTTGCTAGCTAGCCTGTTCTTAAACATATGATGGAAGGATAAGGAGGTTTGCTGCCATCAAGATAGGTGTAAAATGGAAGGTTGTAATGAAAAACAGCATGCAACACAGCAGGAAGTAACCTAATTTTGGGTGAGTACTTTGGCACGCCTACTTTTATCTACAGAACGAAAACTGCCAGTCAAGTGACATTAGCTAGCTAGCATTTCAGATGTGGCTCTGAATCATAGCCTGACCAGGTGATTTTTGCATCGAAATTGTTCACTTGGAAGCTACTGGAGTTGTTCTTTGGGCGTAAAAATGCATTTAGACCCGCAATTTCAACTCGGAGAAATGCTTTATCTCAGTTCGAATGTTGAAAATCGCTATTTTCACCTAAACCAGTGCTCGCTTAAAGTGAAATAACTTCGGAATGGAATAAGCTAGAAACAAACCGTAAAAATATACAGACCGCTGTGCTGCTCCGCTGTTGTCCTTCAAGTGAAAATTTCCTGCCTCTCTCCTGTCGATGCACCAGATGATGAAGCAGAAGCGCGAGGAACCACCCTTTTGTTTGAAACCCTAACATGTGTCTGTGGGTTGAAGACAAAATATTCGGTGGCTGTTCAAATAATGACAAAAAATTATGAAATTGGCAGGGAGTCTACAGCTAAATTCCAAAAAAATACTGGTTCTGAATGTGTTAAGCAACTGTGTGATACTCACTCCCATGAGGAGTGCCATGGTGACAGAGAAGCCAATGCGGAGCCCATGCGTCGGTTCCTCCTCTCATCCTTCACGAAGAGAAGATGCAGCATATGCCCATGCTGATGCCAAACTGGAGCTATACATGGAGAGAGAGAGAGAGAGAGAGAGAGAGAGAGAGAGAGAGAGAGAGAGAGAGAGAGAGAGAGAGAGAGAGAGAGAGCGAGAGAGAGAGAGAGAGAGAGAGAGAGAGAGAGAGAGAGAGAGAGAGAGAGAGAGATAGATAGATAGATAGATAGATAGATAGATAGATAGATAGAGAGAGAGAGAGAGAGAGAGAGAGAGAGAGAGAGAGAGAGAGAGAGAGAGAAAGAAAGAAAGAGAGAGAGAGATGACATGAAATGAGAATCAGTTTAGATATTTGATAGATCAAAATAGATTGTTAGTCTTCATCCGTATTCATCTGACACCAATGTGACACTGAAAGTTCCCTACTTTAAGGGCATTCTCTTAGGTTAAAAGACAAATGTTACACCGACTTTTTACTCACCCCACACATTCAGTGCAGCGAGGACCTATGGAGGTTGTCAATCAGAGAGTCCGTGCCCAGACACCACCTGCAGCAACACTTCCCACTTGATCTTGGAATGGCGTGACACAGGAAGATGGCACCCATCAGGCCAGCTGGTTTCTGCTAACTTCGACGAAGAGTAGTCGCACATCCTGATGCAGTGTGGTACCTTGCGGGTCCCAGGACTTTTTGGTTTGCTTTCGAATCTTCACTTGAGCACATCTACTTGGAGGGAATTTCACACGTCTACTTGGAGGGCGTTTCACACAGACATCCTGGACTATGCCTTTGGATTTGTCACGCTGACCACTCTTGCGAAGTTGAATTGTCCCCGTAATGCATTTGTGGCGGAAGAGCCACACTACATCTCCAACAGCAACATTTCTTCTTGCAGTGTGCCACTGGCTGTGGATGAACAGGTTTGGGCCTGTGAGTTGGCTCCAGGACTTCAGAACTGGCTGACTTGTGTTTGCATTTCTTGCAGTCTTTTGAGGGGGTGGGTGGTGTTGTCGACTGTTTTGAAATCTCCACGGCCCTGTCCAGGAAATTGACACCCTCCCCCTCGTCAACAGTGACTGTACCAGATGAAGGCACTGTCCCCATTCCCCCTCCCAACACTCAGGAGTCCCACAGCTGCTCCCCATGTCCATGCAACTGCCCTGGCTAACTCACCCAGACCGCCAAAGTGCCCTTCGGCCAACAGCTCCTGCACTGCTGCCACTGCTGGAGGCGCAGCCCCGAACATGAACCACGCACCGTTCCGAATCGCAACTGGGTGCTGTGCCCTCGGCTGAGCCCAGGCGAGCACTGCAGTGAATACCCTCCTCCACACTCCAGCAACACCCCCCCTGTCTACGCAGTAAGGCATTCACTGACCCTGCTGGGCCACCCTCCCCAAGGAAGTCGAAGGAACGGCAGACCAGACCACCACTCTGAACCCGCAGCCAGGACATCAGGACCAGCCCCCCGGGGACTATGCCCACAGTACCCAGAATTCATCACCAATCTCAGATATCGGCAGAGATCAACTTCTCCAAGAAGATAAAAGAAATGTGCTTCGGCCAGAACTTGCTGAGAGACAGTGAGAGAACCACTCACCAGAAGAGAGCTGTTAAGCCAAGCGTCTACCTCTCTACGCTACTCTACTAGTACTGTGCTGTACCTGCGGTGGAGCTGTAGGCACGGTGTCATCGTGAGGCCAAGGCCAAGCTGAACCCTCTTGACCACAAGGGTGACCCAGTCAAGGCGAAGATTTGTGGAGCAGTCTTTGAAGCACAGCTGAAGAACAACTTCCAAAAGGACTGCCAAGGTCAAAAAGTGGCATCAACTGGTAGATAGCCAGACCATCTCGGGTGCCATACAGCATGAAAGTTATGGATGCCAAACCCCCTACGGAAACGGAGTTGGAAAAGTCCAGAGGAGCAATGACTGATATTGGTGATGGATTCCAGGTGCTATGAACATAGCAGATATCAGGCCAGTGCTGAAGACCTTACTGAAGTTCCAAATGGCAATGCGGTGTGCAGTTCCTTCAGTAGCCAGCAAAGTCAGTAAAAGACATTACTGCACAAGCAGGAGACAATGTCACTAGAAATGCAGAAGAAAACATTCACTGCAGTACTCTCCTGAAGTCAGCTGAAGGCCCAACACCAAACTGCAGTCCAGGACAACACACAGTCTAAGTTCAGAACTCCCCCACCCACAATAGTAGCAGTACAAGAGCTATTGGATAAAAGGTGCTTCAGGAGTCTAAGACGGCTGGGCGGGACAGTTGCATGGACATAAAGAGTGGCTAAAAGTCTCCTGAATGTCAAGTGGGGAGATGAAGCAGAACTTATTTTTTCTGTGTTTTTTTTCTCCAAGCTTTATCCTCCAGGCCCCTATGTGAAGTGTTTTCTCTGTGTTGGGTTGTAATGTGAACGGAGTCTTTGCATCTTGGTCACTGGCAGCTGCAGGTTGTCCACTGGTCAGTTGCATCACTGGTAGACAGCTCATTTTAGCAGCCGGGATGCACTGGCAGTCGTCAGTTTGCAATGGTGCTTTGGTTTTTCACTGTCAAGTGTATATCAGCACTGGGTTTTCCACACTTGAAAGACAAGGACTGTGAACAAACACAGAATTCCATTAGTCTTGCCTTTCTATTGATTTCAGTGGTGTGGATCTTCTGAGGTAGTCGTTTTATTTTTAGTTGAGTTTTTTATTTGGTTGACCTCTGTGCATTTTCCCCAACTTGTAAAAAGGATGGCGCATGCAAAGAAAATAGTTGTATAGAAAAGTGAAAAAATATGCGCAAACCATGTCTTCAAAAATACTTTGCAATGTTAGACTACAAACCAGATTGAATAACCACAGGCCATCGTAATTTATGAGATTGTAGGAAAGAGCTATACATAAAATGACAATTGTAATTATCAATCGGAGCACATAAACCCCACTAAAAAAATACAGACAGTCCATAAACCTCGGTTGCAAACTACCATCAAAAAACAAATGCCCAACATTAAAACCAAGAAAATGTTGCTTGTGCCCAGGCTACTAAGCTTTCGGGTTACTAAGATTCTCAAAGATCGAAACTACATTGATGCTTGAACACCATTTACTAATATTGGGGGGGAATGCTGAATATTTGAAATTTGTATTTTTGTCACTCATAAAATCACATGGAATGCCTTGGTATTAGGCTATATACAGCAGCTGCAAAAATTGAGAGACCACCTCGAGATTAGCAGTTTTTCTGGTCTTACTACTTATTGGCATGTGTTTCAGTAAAATGAACATTGCTTTTTCATTCTATGAACTACTGACAACATTTTCTATGAATTTCGAATGAAAATAGTCATTTAGAGCATTAATTTACAGAAAGTTACAAATGGTCAAATAACAAAATATGCAATGTTTTTAGACCTAAAAAAATCCAAAGAAAACAAGTGGTCTCAATTTTTGCCACGGCTGTATAGCGTATCAAATACATTTTCCTATTATGTAGGCCTACATGTAGGCTACCTTCTACAGACAAAACAAACAAAAGAAAACAGCAAATTCCTCAATTTCATACTCAATTCCAGCTCCTTAACACCTTCAAGAGACCAAATGCTCTGTTTGGCTGGTAGATAGGACAACTTGCTAGACAACTTGACTGGTGATGAGTGTAGGCTGTTTGAGTAGTAAGACAAGCCCAACAGTCATATTGGCTGGTGATGAATAAAGCTAATTTAGATGCCTTATTTCCAGCATAGGCCTACCATATCATAGCATTTTATCTGTGTTATGAATGTGAAATAAAATCCTCCAGTTCCCCTTATATGAGTTATAAAGTAGCTTATGGTAGTTCAAAGTAGGCTTAGGCTACTGTGAAGACCAAGAGAATCTGGTGAAATAAACGATTTGCCTCATGCCTGATGCCTCTAGGCCCTACTGGTCTGGTGTAGCAGGCCATGTAAGCTCAAGTAGCCTCTCAGAAAGGCCCTCAGACCTGCCATGATGCTGCGCTGCATCGACCACATTTTCTCACTTGGAGGTAGGCCTATTTGTTGCGCCATGAATTGCCGCGCGGAGATAAGTTGCTACTACAAAAAAAGCAAGGTTGGTAGGTATGCTACAGAGATTAGCCTACTTTATCAGCAAACACTGCGAGACACCCAAGCGCCGTGCCTGGCATCGAGCAGAACGCAAGTCAGCGACATAACCCCATAGCTAAACATCCCGAAATGAATACAACAATTACCGGCTGCGTTTCAGAACTCACATTTCCACAGTAAAGTCGTCTTGGCTTGGTTACAGAGAGCACAGCACAGTCTGCCTGTAGCTTCCAGTATGGTCTCCCAAACGGTCAAACTAGTCTACAAAGCCTAATTATAGGCACCTGCACTCCAGTTTGCCGCAAATCAGCAGACACGATACAGCTGACGGTGATCAACCGACTTCTGCCTTGATTAGGCTAATTCGTTGACTCACGCTTCTACTAATCAGTTCGCGGTCCTCACCAAATCACCAACGATTCTTCGTTTCTATGTTTTCTCCCGTTGCAACCTTGCACAAGAAGAGCATTAGTGGCTCGATCCCATAGCTTGGATTCTTGGATTGAGTTTTCTCACTTTCTTCACTGTCCACTCTCCCTGTCTTTCTGTCTCTGACTGTGTAGGCTTATTTGTCACCCTCAAGAACAGTGCCAAGCCACATTATTAGAATATCATGAAAAAACTGAATTTCATGAAACAAAATATTTCATTAATATTTCATTGATTAAAGATTCATTGCCCACATTTTGTACTATCAATCATTCATTTGTTTATTTTGTTGACCTTCCAGCAAATGTGTCAGTTGTATCCAAACAAAGGTCAAAGTTGCACTTGTTGAGGACCGGTAATACACATCATCCTCTTTCCAGTCCCTCCTCTCAGATTGGCTCCCTACCTCAGGCAAGCATTTTGTGACGAACTTCCATGCTGTCTCTCAGATCAGAACGATTGTGCAAATTAGCACGGGATTTCCCAGGCTAGATTGAGGGTGAAGTTTGGGGTTAAATGGGGGGGGATCCTGGGCCTTTTTAGTAGGCCTATATGATGAGTGTATAAAAAGAAGACAATCCGCACACTTCGGGTCTATTTTTGTGCAAAGAAGCTTTACTTGACTTGCAAGCTTTCGGTCCTTAGACCTTCATCAGGCAGAGTCTAAGGACTGAAAGCTTGCAAGTCAAGTAAAGCTTCTTTGCACAAAAATAGACCCGAAGTGTGCGGATTGTCTTCTTTCTATACAGGTTTTTTTTTTTTTTTACTGTATCCTGCACTTTCTAAACAGATGAGCGGTGGCCTATCACAACTTAAGTAAATGATGAGTGGTAAGGGGAAGTGAGCAGGTGGGGTGTAGAGGTAGGCTACTGGGTTTGGGGTGGAAGCTTGTGGGTCATTGGGCGGGCTGGTGGTATGGTAGACATTGTTATATGATGAGGGGTAAGTGGCAAGGTGGGGTGAAGGGGTAAAGGGTTTGGGGCTGACGCTAAGGGGGAATTTGTGAGTCAGGGTGGTGGTGTTATGATAGAGGTAGGCATATGCTGAGGGGTAAGCCCAGGGCTAAGTATGGGGATAGTGGTGTAGGGTTGTGCGGGTTTAGAGT
The DNA here is from genome assembly GCF_034702125.1 of Engraulis encrasicolus. Classification (NCBI taxonomy): domain Eukaryota; kingdom Metazoa; phylum Chordata; class Actinopteri; order Clupeiformes; family Engraulidae; genus Engraulis; species Engraulis encrasicolus. The sequence continues at coordinate 39,499,835 of NC_085859.1, read as the reverse complement.
TCATGACTGAGGCCCTGTCTCTGCCAAGAGGTTTCCCCAGACAGTCACCAAGAGGCACAGGCACACACAAGCACACACACACATGCATGCACACACACAGAGACATGCACGCACACACACACAGGCACGCATGCATGCACACATACACACACACACACAGACAGAGAGAGAGAGAGCCCAGACGATATGAGGTATGACTGTGAGTGGTACAAGCGATCAGAAGTGGCTGGAAAAGAGCACTCTAGCTGCCTAGGAATTCCAACTGCTTTGAGTGTGTGTGTGCGTGCGGCTGTGTGTCTGTGTCTGTGAGTATTCAAGAGACAGAGAGGGTGTGTGTGTGTGTGTGTGTGTACATGTGGCGCACGCATCTGTGGATATGTGCGTTCGTGCGTGCCTGTGTGCATGCATACGAATGTGTCTATGTGTGCGGGCTTTGTTGTGACTGGGCTGCAGACATCTCAGGGTGTAATGAAACAAATTGAGTTCAGCCTCATGGGACAACAACCAAGAGGTCAAAAGGTGTGTGTGTGTGTGTGTGTGTGTGTGTGTGTGTGTGTGTGTGTGTGTGTGTGTGTGTGTGTGTGTGTGTGTGTGTGTGTGTGCGCGTGTGCGTACGCGTGTGTGTCTTACCAACAGCTCCTCAGGCAGCTGATTTTCGTGTATAATTTCAGGCCTCGTTTTTACATTTCTTTTTTGGTTTTCATGTCTCCAGTAATACAATCCCTTCCAACCGAAAAAGGTGGGCTGGAAAAATTCCTATAGTACAACACACATACACACACATACACACACATACACGCACGCATGCACAAACGCACACGCACACAATGTTCATACAAACATGACACACATGAAAAGCATGTACAGTTAGGGCCAGAAATATTTGGACAGCAACACAATTATCATCCTTTTCCACCCTATACCCCACCACAATGGATTTGAAATAAAACAAACAAGCTGTGCATTAACTGTAGACTCTTAGCGTTAATGTGAGGGTGTTAACATCCATGTCGCATTAACAGGAATGAAATAGCAACGTTTTTTTGTGTGTGTTGCCCACTTTTCGAGGGATCAAAAGTAATTGGACAGGCTTCTCAGCTATTCTCCAGTCAGATGTGTGTTATTCCCTTACTACACCATCACCAAGATGTCAATACAAGGTCTTAGAGTTCATTTGAAGTGTTCCATTTGCATTTCCATGTGTTTTTACGGAATGTCCATGAGATCCAAAGTCCACCTGTCACCATCAGTGATGCAAGCCATCATAAGGTTGAAAAAAATCAAAACAAACCCATTTGAGAGATGGGGAGACATTGAATATGATTTATACAAGAGTTCAGATTGTTGGAAAAAAGAAATACTAGAGCAACACCAAATTACCTGGCAGACATGGAAAACGAATACTGTGGATGACAGACAATATTCTGTATCTGGTGAACAAAAACCCATCTCCCAACAGTTTGCCAGATGTAGAACAGTGTCCAGGTGAGCAAGAGGCAACAATCAAGAAAAAGATCAAGAACATTCAGGAACACTTCACCACAGGAAATACAGAGGGTTCACTAAAAATTACAAATTATTGATTGCATCAGAAATAGCAATACCAGATTTGACTTTGCCAAACAATGTCTTAAAAAGACTTTATAGGTCTTGAGCTACATCCTATGGACAGAGGAGACAAAAATCATCTTGTACAAGGGTAATGGGAAGACAGAAGTATAGAGAAGGGAAGGAACTGCTCATGATTCAAAGCACACCACCCAATCAGTGAATCATGGTGGTGGTAGTGTCATGGTGTGGGCATGCATATCTGTCAAAACTATTTTCCCCTTGTATTTATTGATGATGAGGACTACCGACAAAAGCAACAGGATGAATTCTGAAGATTTTCAGGCTATATTATCATGTCATATTAAACCTAATGGTTCTGAACTCATTGGACAATGCTTCACAGTGCAGATGGACAATGACCCAAAGCTTCATCTGAACGCCACTAAGCCATTTCTACCCCAAAAAAGTGGAATATTATTCAATGGCCCAGTCAATCACCTCACCTGAGTACAACTGACTTGCTGGAGGCAAAACTGAAGGGGAAATACCCTATGAATAAGCAATAACTGAAAATTGTTGTAATAGAGCTTACTATAGCATCACCAGGGATAAAACCCAGTGCCTATTGATGTCTATGGATTGCAAATTACAGGTTGTAACTGACTGGAAAGTATTTGCAACCAAATAATAAAAAATTGAAAGTTTGATGTATAAATACTAGACTGTCCAATTACTTTTGATCCTTTAAAAATGGGGTGGCACTGTTAGAAATTGTCTTAATTCCTTCACAGTTCACTCGATTTGGACGCAAACACCCCCATATTAAAGCTGAAAGTCTGCTGTTAACGTACATCTTGTTTGTTTCATTTCAAATCCATTGGGATGGTGTACAGCACCAAAAAGATGAAAATTGTGCAGATGTCCAAATATTTATGGCCCTAACTGTATACACACAAGCACACACATTTTTTTTTACCCAAACACACATTCAATGTGTACACAGAAGTGACACGCATGAATAAAATAAGATGGCTGGTCTTGTTTTCAACACATCAGTTGGACTATTGCTGCCCCCAAATGGAAATACTTTCAGAAATGAAGACAAGACACAAAGTAGTGACACGGTCAACAACTCAGTTCAGGTAAACAAAATTTGATTTATCTAGCTATCTACCTGCTGCCATAATAATCGCAGATTATTGCGAGATCCCCCGTTCCCCAGCTGAGCTTCCATTATATTTAAATTAATTCCCGTTTACTTGCACTGTTCAATTGTTCGCAGTGCGCTTACACGGTTTGGGGAAATTAAATTATCGCTTAGTAAGTAAGTAATCGTTGTCTACCCACTACCGGTTTGTTATGTAGGCTGTGGATGATGGTGATGTGACTGAGAGAGAGGTGCGCATGTCTTTGCGGAATCGTAAGAGCATTGAAGAGTTGGTGCCGAAAGCAGCTGTAGGGCCTATTGCCGTGGAGTGACGGACAGTCTCCGTGTGCGCAGCCAATGTGTCTGTCTGATCTTATTGCATTTAACAGAGTTGGTGGGGTGCTTATAGTTGTTCATGCACGGTCTTGTGCAGGTCATGCAAATGAGAAGTCAAGCTACCGGTATTTAGGAACGGTGAAATAGCCTATTTGACCGGCATGTTATTAAAATGTTCGGAAGATGAAAACTTGGCTGGCCACTTTGTCCGACAGATTTTTTTTCCTAGCGGAAACCCTGACACAGGCACACACACACACACACACACTCTCTCTCTCTCACACACACACACACACACACACACACACACACACACACACACACACACACACACACACACGCAGGCAGGCAGGCACGCACACATGCACGCACGCACACGTACACAGCAGTATAATAGATATAATTGACTGGTGGATGGTTTATAATAGAACATAATTATGAACAAGTCAATACAGTACGTGCATGTGAAAAATGCTGCTAAATACCAAGTGAGATGTGGAAGAACATTTCCAAGTTGTTTCCATTGTTTGTATTAATTGGTGAGAGTTGCATAACCACAGACAGAAAATTCTTGTACTTTTCCTGAAAACACAGTCACAGGCGAATTAGATGGCGGCAGTACGGGATAAATTTAGCCACGCGAAAGAAAGAATAAGAGAGAAATATAAGAGAGAGTCCAGAAAAAAAGAAAAAAAAATGATAGGGCAATTTCACACGCGCAGTAATGTCAATAGTGCACCATTAAGTGGTACCATGATGCTCCAATCAACACTCCCTCCGAGTCCTTCCAATGAGTCATAGCTGCCTTCCTACACGCATCCAAAGCAATTGCGGGTGATATATATAGTGTCTAATTATCGTTAGTGAGAACCTTTTGGGGGGCCTATTGGTTAATGACTTCATATCCTGTATGATTAGGTGGAAGTATAAATGACTGGCAGGAAATTGGTGTAAAAAATTGCATTAGCACCCCCTTGGCAAGCGGTGCCTGGGAATAATTGTTGTCGTGTTAGTAGAGTGACGTGTGTGTGAGAGAGAGAGAGCAAGAGAGAGAGAACGAAAGAGAGAGAGAGATAGACAGACAGAGAGAGAGAGAGAGAGAGAGAGAGAGAGAGAGAGAGAGAGAGAGAGAGAGAGAGAGAGAGAGAGAGAGAAAGAGAGTGTGTGTGTGTGTGTGTGTGTGTGTGTGTGTGTGAGAGAGAGAGAGAGAGAGAGAGAGAGAGAGAGAGAGAAGAGAGAGAGAGAGAGATAGACAGACAGAGAGAGAGAGAGAGAGAGAGAGAGAGAGAGAGAGAGAGAGAGAGAGATAGACAGTCCGAAACACAGAGAGAGCATGTGAGTGAAAAGTGAAAAGTGAATGTGAGTGAATGTAAATGTGAGTGTGTGTGTGTGTGTGTGTGCGTGCGTGCGTGTGTGTATGTGTGTGTGTGTGTGTGTGTGTGTTGTGTGTGTGCGTGCGTCTGTGTGTACGATGTGACAGTGATACACCAGTGGCACTGGTTGGCATGGCAGTACTATTGGCAAGCCAAGCCGCCCCGGTACAGCAGCACACAGACAACTCAGCGGGCAAAAAACTTAATTGGCAATTTCGGCGCGGACAGCAAACAAAATTAGAGCCAATGCCCAGATGAAATAGATACCAATTACAGGGGGGGTGCACGCTGCAGCTTGTCCAAAGAGTGATTCTCTAGTAAAAGGCATTTGACTAGTGGGGCCCCGGGCCAAATCGCTCACAGTTATCTGAAAAGCCTCGCTCCTTATTCGACGGCTTTAAAAGAACGCGCCGATATCGACAGAGGCATTGCTCAGTGTGACCTTAGTTTTTTTTATTTATTTATTCTGCTACTGATGTAGAAAAAAAAGCTTTGAGGGGAAAAAGCAATTATATAAATCCTTGCGTAGATGTTTTTCATTTTGCATTGAAAGCACTCTGTTCCCTCACCTCTCGCTTTGTAGAGAAATTATTGACGGCTCGCTAATGCAATATGCGGCTGGCTAGGAAATGGTCACCGGTGACTACAGCGCAGAGGAGGTTAAGTGACACTCATGTTGTGCTGATATACAGTACAGTAGCGTGTTGCAGGGCTGGACTAGTCGTCTGGCATAGCGGGCATTTTCCGGTGGGCCCCGCACCCTCGTGGGCCCGTATTTTCAGAAGTGTGTTTTAAAAAAAAATATTTCTGGCATGCACATTGTCATAAAACATATTTAGAGGAATACAGTAGCCTATGTACTCAAACCGATAATCTCAAACCCACAGGGCACTTGGTCTTGGGTTAGGGTTAGGGTTAGGCCAGATGAAATGGCTCAGCAGGCTGCATGTGGCCCCTGGGGCCTTTGTCTGCTGTGGAGCTCTAAGCCAAAAGTGCCTGGGTCCTATTTTTTCCCCAGTCCAGCCCTGGTAGCGTGTTGTATGGCCTGACCTCATCCATCTACTACTGCAAAGGGGGCCTCTCTGCTGCACTTACACGATGGACGTCAGTTGCTGATATGACAGAGGAGGGTATAATGGATGACACCTTATGGATAGTAAATACTCACTAGTCACAATCAGGAAATGGAAATTTGGTTCTATAGTTTTTCAGAATGTCATTTCTCACAATTTCCTTTGTAATCAATACCATATCTCAACTTGCATGTTTAGAAATTAATGTCAGTCACAGCTAGTTCCCATGTAACACACAGTAGCCTATACCGGAATGTGTGCATGACATTACGTTTTGTTATGCCACTGAAACCTTTTAAGAAGAGAATAGAACACATTCCCAGGATGCTGTTTACAAGCCCATATTTTGCCCAAGGATGCAAATAGAACTCCAGAAAACTGACAACGAAAGGGGCATTGTATCGTGTTGTATAGCTGCTTGAAACAGTTGCATGGTGCTCCTGTATCTTGACAAACGTCAGTAGGCCTACAGTATATGACAAACTGGCTGGAGTCTAAAGGAATTCAAGAGAAGCCAAATGCTGCGCCAAGCTTTTCTTTGAAATAGAAAGCTTGAGGGAACAGGAGATGAGAACAGGTAGACTCTTGATCTATGGCACAGGCATTCTGTATAATTACTATTATAGAATATTTGTCTGCTAACCTCTCCACAACACGTACAGCTCCATATCACTACAATAAACCATCCACTCCGTCTACTTCTTGTTGTTGTACTTTTGTTGAGTCCCTGTATGTCTTTGTGTTCATAATGTGCTTTGTTTTTATGTTATGGTCTGTAAAGCGTCTTTGAGTGTCCTGAAAAGCGCTATACAAAACCAATGTATTATTATAATAATAATAATAATAATAATAATAATTATTATTATTATTATTATTATTATTATTATTATTATTATTATTATTACATTGCATGTTTACTGCCGTGTGTGCAGCAGTACCACAGGATATAGTATAGCTAAGCCTTACAGTTTTTCTCAATTGGTTTTGTACATTTCTCACAGCAGAATAATCATTCTCAAAACTTCTTGTTCAATTGTGACTTCCTGCTGTTACCTGTGCACATGGTAAAATATGTTTCTTGTAGTTTTCAGTATTTAGCAAATGCTTTCATCATGATGCAAATGGTTGTGTAGAATTCTCAGTGTTTTTGTACATTATCAATTGATTTTGTCGTGTTCTGCAAAATGCTTTGTTATGATAATCCATGAAAGATCTCACTCCCCAAAACATTTACACAGTGACATAACATTTTGATGGCTCTGACACGTTCACAGACACAAAAACCTGGTTTTGAGAGATTGGCCAGGGGTTTTGAGCAAGAGATTGGGTTTTGCAGGTCATCCATGGTGTTTTGCCGCTTGTTAAATCTTTTTTGGAAATGAATGTGACGGACGGACGGACGGACAGACAGACAGACAGACAGACAGACAGGAGGACATTCACAACCGATTAACATGCTACTGAGCCACTGAGGCAAGAGGAGCAAATTATACAAATCCATCCTGACATCTATTTTACTGTCACGTACCCGTTATGTAATAACTCCTTAACCTTTACCTGTGGGAATAACACAGTGATGCACTAACCCCCTGCGTAAAATAATAATATAAAAACACAATACACAAAAACCCTCCAACAATGGTTGTGAATCTTGGGTGCTGCACAGAGCATAGATGTTCTTGTAGAATTTATTTCTTTGCATTCGGTTGATATATAGAATTAACCTCTAACCTTTCAGAGTAACTGCTTAAATTAAAAACACTTCCTGAATGAGTCTTTAGTTGCTCGTAAAATTGACAACTAGTCCCATCAATGCCGAATTATTTACAGCCAGTCTGTTGTAACTGGGTGGGGGTGGGGCTGGGGATTAAGGGTGGGTATTGGCAAGGGGGTCATGATTCGATGTGGATCACGATACACATGCCATGATGCAATACTATCACGAAACATGTATTAACTCTCTTTTTCACCTTTGCCAACACTACACAATAAAACTATAGGCTAAATAGAAACTATGATAGTTCATACGTAGAATAGGTTGCAAAAGGGCAAACAATTAAGTTTCAAAATAATAATGACGATGATTTGACGCTTGGAAGCATTATCACATCATATCATGTGTTTTCCGGAGGATAACAGAACTTTGAAAGGACTCATCGCAATACTTCGCCCTTGCACCGCGATTCAGTATCGTGTCTGCGCATCGCGATTAATCACGATTCAATTCAATATCGTCACAGCCCTAGTGAAATAAGATCTGTTTGGAGGCCATGGTATGGACATCAGTGGCTGTATTATAGACTCAGGAGGCCACAGTTAGCTTTCATACACTTTTGTGGAGCAATATACTCTACGGCAGGCAAGAGCCCCGGGGGCCACATGCAGCCTGCTGAGCTATTTCATCTGGCCTAAAAAGCCTTTACAAGAAAGACAACTTTGTGATGTTTGTGATATGCTCACCCAAAACCCTTAAAATGGATACCCAAGACCAAGTGCCCTGTGGGTTTGAGATTATCCAAGTACATAGGCCACTGTATTCCTCTAAATATGTTTTATGACAGCGTTCATGAAGGAAATAGCCAGCAAGTTACAGTATGTCAATATATTCAAGTAATGTCAGCATTATAATTATTTTATATAATATATACAATATTACAATTCTCATTAAGGATGCAGGCAAGTTGGCTGCTACATCTGACCCTGCCGTCAATACTCAACACCCAACGAGGCCCTTGGGCCAGAGTAATTGCCCAACCTTAATATAATCTCAAGAAATAAAGCTGCCCCTGTAGTTGCCTGCCTGAAAATCTACACAGATTTTGAAAGTGTGAAATGTCTTCACCCGTTCCCCGTCTCCAACTGAAAAAGGAACGCTCGTGAAGTCAAAATAATTCCAGCCTAGCGTCACATGATATCTCTTACCACATGCTATCCTCCTAATATTAAAGAGCAAAATGAATGGGGAGAACCATAATGATTGATATACTAAATGTCAAGCTTGCACCAATAATAATGTAACCATAGAAAATAATGTATGCAACCCCAAGGCATAATAATAATGTTCCCCCATTCAAATACAGAATGTACAAAAAATAAAAAAGGACACAAACAAGCAAATGTAACAAAAGCAGTTGTCCATCACATCAATTGAATTGTTGCGATTTACCTAATGGTTTTACTGAGCCAGTCAGCATCTGCCCTCTCTCCCAGTGGGTCTGTTTTCATGCTTGATCCCTCTGTACGTACATCGCACACCCATCAGTAATGTAATGTGAGAGGAACGCTGCTTTGTGGTGTAAATTAGGGCTGCGCAATATCAGAAAAAAAATCGATACTCGATAACAGCATGCAATACCTTGACACCGATGTTTAAACAACATTTAGATATATAACCGAGTGTTTCTCTTGTCACTAATTTGTCGGCCTGTGTGGGAGGGCGTGGCTGTGGTCATGGAGGGCTTCTTCCGCATTTGTTGATATTCAGCTAGTGTTTGGACTTTACTTTACTTTACTTGTTAGCGATAGTTAATTCCTTTTCGTGATACGCATATCGCCACTCTTGATATCACGATATCGATATACATTTTCGATATATTGTGCAGCCCTAGTGTAAATAGGTTTCTGTTTGCCACTAAAGATGTCCTGCAGCGTCTTCATCCTCCATTTACATATTTAGCTGCCACTTAACCTTCTCTCACGCAGCTGGTAAAGGCCACATCCCATTATCAAGATGTGCTGGTAAATACATGCATGCTTTGGCAATGCCTTTCAGTTCCATGTAATATAATGCCTTTCAGTGAATAAGCGTTAATGTAATGCCTTGCCATTAGGAATCCATATTTTTGGAAGATTTGAAAGAGATACTGTGTCCTAGTCTAGCTTGTGTTTTGCCTTCTTCAGTAGCTTATACAATACACACATACATAATTTATACAACCTAATCGGGGCTCTAAATGAACTTTTAGTCAATATGGCTAGTAGATGTTAATCTTACTACCAAACAGACGATCACCACCAGCCAAAATTGCAAGTAAGTTTTCTATTCTACCAGCCAAACTAAATTTTCACCTACATTTTGGCTGGTTTGCAGGAGGTAGCCTCTTAGTGCAGATGGGGTTGCCGGCGGGCCTATTCACTCTTCGCTGAAAATACTCAACTACATCATAACAACATTGCTATGACATTTCAGAGAGTAACAGATTAAGACATAGCCATTACCATTTTGGTGACTGTAAGGTTATTACATGGGCTCTGCACAAAGGGGTTAATTTAGAGCCCTGAGCCTAATGAATTAATCAGTAAAAAGTTAGTCGACAGTGAAATTGACGGTATTATTGCATGGCCAACACATTTTCTCCAGTGGAGGTATCGCGCCTTTGGATTTGGTGCCTGATGGGTGCATATGGGTTAACTAGAATCAGGCAAGGGGAACTTGCACACCATAATGCCAAATGCAACAGTAAACTTTTATTGCATTATGGAAAAACAAAAAAAAGTGCTACCCAAGTGCAGTGCAGATGTTTCGGTCACAGTGAGAGCATCATCATAATCTAATAAAAGTTTACTATTGCATTCGGCATGAAGCTATTCGAGTTCCCTTTGTCTACATATTGCCACTCCCCCGCAGAATACAGTATACAGTATAACATCCGACTTTGCAGATTTATGAAGAGCGAGTGAAGTGAAGCACCCGCCAAATGCATTTCCGCCGATGGACACTTGACACCATGCAGCAGCTTTGTTTTTGTTAACAGGATCGAAGAGGTCAGTGTTGTGTTGTGTAATCTCCAGCTCTCAACGTCTATTTATAAATGGGAAAGTAGGCCACTTTAGAGGGAACTCTGTGGTGATAAATCAAGCCCTGCAAACCATCAAACTTCTGGGTTTAGTGTCCTCCATTACAGTATGTGCTACCAGATCATCTAGCATCATCTATCCAGGGCTGCTGGACTGGCCATTTGGCATAGTGGGCATTTCCAGGTGGGCCCCGCGCCCTTGTGGTCCCCTATTTTGGACCACAAGGGTGCGGGGCCCACCAATGAGTAAGTTCTGCACTGCTAAGCCCTTTAAGCCAAAAGTGCCCGAGCCCTATTTCTCCCCCAGTCCAGCCAGCATCTATCTAGTTGTGAATTTCCTGAACAAGCAGGCGAGCATCCAGGAGTGACTGAGCATCCTTTTGCAAAGTTTCAAAAGGAAGACAAATGTACAAACGTACGCATAACTTTCATACTGTAAAGATTCCTCAGAGTGACTAATGTTTTCTGCGAAGGTACGGTAATGCTTCAGGCGAGTGTTTAAATTAATGATTCATTTCTGAAGTGCGTCAAGAGACCGTCGTCTTGCGAGTGTTATTGACTTTACTTGCCTATCTGATCTGATTTACCCGGTGGGTGTCTATGTTTTATGCAGTGCTAATAAGGTTATGTTGTTTCCTGTATTTCCTGGCCTTGGTGTCAGGGCCGTAACCAGACATTTTCAACTACTGGGGTCAAATAGGTCTACTACTTGCTATACAGTACTCTGTACATTTAGAATGTTTCAAACACTTTAGTCAAACTCTTAAGTTTGTTTTCATTAATCACCGGCGTATACAGACTGGATCTATCACTGTTGATCATATATGGATTTTCATCATAGATAAATTTTACATTACTGAAAAAAATACTGAGTACATGACCTCTGTGTCCTCAATGGTAGTTACGGCCATGCTTGGTGTTTTGTTCCTCAAAACAGGGGTGCCGACAGAGGGGGGTGGGGGGTGGACCAAGGGGTCAGTTGTCCCGGGGCCCAGGGAGAGAGGGGGCCCAGAATTGGAGCCTCATTACATTAATGCACAGGGGCCCTCTCAGATGACTTTGTCCTGGGCCCGCCTAAAGCTATGCCCCAAACGACGGTGCCTGTCTTGTCTACATTGTTCAATAACCGCTATGGTTGTGAAGCATCATGCCTGCAGGGTACAGGTAAAACCAGTGACTGATCTGATTAAGTATAGTGTGCTCACACACACGCGCACGCACACACACACACATGCACGCATACACACACGCACACGCACACACACACACACGTAAACTCTCACTCTCTTACGCACTCTGTCTCAGCCCCCCCCCTCTCTCCCTCTCCCCCATGCACAAACACACACACGCACACAAGCACGCACAAACACGCCCACAAGCACGCACAAACATGCCCACAACCACAGGGTTCATGATACACACACACATGCACAGACACACACACACACACACACACACACACACACACACACACACACACACACACACACACACACAGATCAGATCCGCCCCAAGCAAGCCAAAATTAGTGACATGTTTGAGAATCGTTTCAGGAAGAGTCCTGCACAGCCAGCCCCCTCTATGTTGTAATTACGTCAGTAGAAGTACAGGGGTGCATTTCTGGAAGCCAAAGTTGCTAACTATGCTAGCTATTTTGTTGTTTGCATTGCAATTTCCAATTGACAACTACCCAAGTTGCTAACTGGCTAATAACTCTGCTTTTGAGAAGTGCACCCCAGAAATGCATACGGAAACACCTGAGGCTTTGCCATATGTTATGTTTTTTTATTATTGGATTAGCATTGATGCAACTGTATGCTAAGCAGATAATTACGTATGTGAACTAACAATAATTGTCGTCAATATCATCGGCTGACATCTAATAGTTCTAATAACGGCCACCCTAATGCGGCATAATCATCTTCATTTAGCAATCGGAGGCACAGCGCCGAATTAAACATTTCTTGCTCGGCAGTGCCAAGCCCAATGTGGAATAAAAAGACTTGCGGTTACTGTGGCGGTGGGGCTGCTAATCTACTAATTCTGACCAGTCAGAGCTCCTTGATGACTTCCGAGGCACCCATCCTCTTATCGGCGTGTGGCCTCGACCCGTCTTTATTCTGCTCATCAGCCTTGTGGGCAGTTAATTCATCCAGTCATGAAAAATGAGGGGACGCTGAGTGGCCATCGCTTCGTAAAAAAATCTTTGGGCTAATCTTGGCTAATCAAAACGGCCATTTGGAATGTGTATGGAACTTTCTGATCTCAGAGTTTCGCTCCAATCAGCAAAAGTGACCATGCAACAGTTTGTTCCATTTTTTCAAAGTAAGTTAGTTTTTAATGAGGAACTAAAATGTGCATACACATCATACTGTAGAGTTCAATGGTTTGAAAATGTGACCCCATGCGACCTGGTCCATTTACTGGTACCCATCTCGAGTCACTGGCAGAAGAATGCAGCGTTTTGTGAAGAAAGGATATTGGGTAATACTATTTGACGTGGGTGTCATATCCTCCTGACTACCAGGGGAAAAAAAGTTTTAAAATCTTTGTTTTTTTCACTCCCCCAATTGTTTGAAGGCAAAAAATGAGATTGACAACATTTTTTTCGAATTTTTATTTTTTATTTTAAAGATTTAATGTGTCCATTACAGTGGACATTGGAAGGCCGTACATTGAAAATGTACCTTAATTGCTATCAATCAATCTGGATGAAAAAGCATAACAATCAGTTTAATAATTAGACAATTTGAGCATTTATGAGTTTACAATGAGTGTTTTATTGGTTTGAGGTGGAAACTGGATGTGTCTGTGACCATTATCATTCAAGCAGGTCATCTCAAGTCAAAGCAATTTTGTTTTAAGCAATTGGACTTGCAGTTGAAGCTTGAATGACATGTGGTCCCTCAACTGAGAACTTTCACCAGAGTTGACTAATTTTATAGTTCTGATGTGTGAAATATGGGTTATTGTCTCTGGAACAAACATGTGTTCATGTCTATAGGATTAATTTAGTCTTAATTTAATTTTTGGTTGAAATATTGTCCTGCAAAGTTCAGACACACATCAGAGTCATGCTCCACATGGGGCGACAAATGCATCAATAGGAAACGTTCTGCTTATTCTGATTCTACTTTTCCTGCTTGAAATTAATCCTAAGAGGTCTCTGAACCTTCAGCATCTTCCTCAAACATCACATCTAGGATTATTTATCAATAATGTGCTGTAAAGTGTCTCTCCTTCTGATTCTGATACTGACTTTCTGACTAGAAAAATACTAACAAAATGGAAGATGTCACTACCAATGTCCATTTTAGAGGACATTTCTTTAACGCCTAAATATGGGAATTAAATAATGTTACATTAATTTAGAAAT
>NC_085859.1:39481183-39483683 GCF_034702125.1 Engraulis encrasicolus | reverse complement strand
ACACACAACACACACACACACACACCACACACCACACACACACACACATATTTATCTCCATCTCTCTCTCTCTTTCACACACACACACACACACACACACACACACACACACAGGGGCGGAGTGGCCCACCTTTTCCCACCGGGAGAATTTTCCCCTTGGCGGCCCTCTTTTAAAAAACAAAACAAAAAAAACAAAAACAAAGCGAACAACATGGTTTCCTAACCAAAAAGACAAAAGCCACGAAATCTGCAGTCGTACTACATGTGGACATTAGTGTTGTCAAAATATCAACCTGAAGTGGAGAATTGTAGCCTACACCTTGATGAAATGCACAGCCAGTGGTGTAGTCTACGTAAAACGCAGGTATACGCACCCATTTCAAAATTTCAGGGATTACAGTATACCCACTTAAAATTGATTGATCCATTATTTACAATAGCACAAATATATAGGCCTACAGTAGACTATACACACATCAAAAAATGCTCAAATATACAGTATACCCACTTCAAAAAGTAGACTACACCACTGGAGCCATCATAACAGTCCAAAGCATCCATAGGCCTACTAGGTTAGGCTACATCACGCTACTGTTCCATGCAAATGTGCACTCCACTGTCATTTTGACAGTTTGAAATTGAAATATCGTTGAAGGAAGACAGGATGAGCATGGGCACAAAGTTTTGAGTGTGGGGATTTTTAGAAGAGTAGGCTTACAAAATATAGTTTAGTAGCCTATAGCTTACAAAAAGTCTGTCTACATTGTGCAATAAACCCACCATGCAGCAAATAAGCCAAACCTAATAGCTACTTCAAACCACAACCATAAGTCAACAAAATGTATAACCAAACGGTGTAGGCCTACCTTAAAACGCTGTCTTCGTCGCAGCAAATGTCTTTGTTTCTTGCAATCACTCTACTTTAATCCACAGCTTAGGCTACACACCCAGCACTGGTCACATCAGAATCTTGTGTGGTAATTATTTTGTTCCATTTCTTCAGACATAGGCTACATCCTAAATGTACCACATATAAATATATGTATGATAATAATATTATTTCGACTATAAGGAGATATACTGACGGTCTAAAAAATCAAAACAAAACCCATTGCTTCTGTTAGGCGCAGTTCTCTTCCTTACCACTTGGTGGAGTCTGTTCGTAACCCAAGTCAATAACCACAGAGCAAGTGAATGGACTGGAAAGACTGTAAACTGTAACAGTCGTGTGGAAATCGGAAAATAAATCATAATTTATTAATATTTCCATCCTTTGGTAACCAATATACATATCACAGGTTCTTCAAATACTGAAAACAAAACTGTGTTACTAAGATCTTGTAAACTTCCGCGATCTACGGTGTATGAAAATTATCAGTAGAGAAGGGGTGTGGCCAATTTACTGTTTGACACCGTCAGTGTTGCCGTCTGGTATGCGGTATAAATACTGGCTAGTCAGTTGCAAATGAAATACAGGGAAGTGGAAAGTGGGAAGTTAGTGCTAAGAGATACAATGTCAAAACGTAAGGGCCTGTTAAAAACGCAGTGCGGGTGGTTATTACATTTCACGGCCGCGGCCCACCGGGACAAGTCCCCGATCTCCCGACGGCCACTCCGCGCCTGCACACACACACACACACACACACACACTCACGCACACTCATGCGCGCACAAAGTATGTATCTCCATCTCACTCTTTATCTCTCTCTTTCACACACACACACACACACACACACACACACACACACACACACACACACACACACACACACACACACACACACACACACACACACACACACAGTGCAAAAGTATTTCATGCTGTCGTCTTGCCCACTGCTGCCCCATCTGTGTTCCGTGTTCTTCCACATTGTCTGGATCGCTCCATCGCGCTGCCCAGCTGAGCCTGCCCATAGCCTCACGTTACACCAGTCTGGGTAACTCACCATAGTTTTATGTTGGGGAGCAGGGCTGGACTGGGGGAAAATAGGGCCCAGGCATTTTTGGCTTAAAGGGGCCCCTCATAATTAAGTGGTGCAGAACTGACTCACCGGTGGGCCCCACATAGCCTGGGCGAATAGCCGACTGTTGACTCCGTCAATCAGTCTGGCAAAAGTCATGAGGAATCCGTCTCCGTGGACGATGGGAGATGGTCTGATCTTACTCTATCATTTAAATTAATTTGAAGTTCCACAACTCAAATTAAAACCAATATTGTGCTTTATTGTTACGTTATAGCGTCGCAAAAGCATACAAATAACAAACGAAAGTGTGAATATAGTTACCTTAACCAATCAGTAACGGAGCTCGCGGGTGAGTTGAGGTACGTCACCACTCTCAACTGTTTGCTGATTGGCGAAACACTGAGAGAACCGAACTCGAGGCTTTTGCCAGACGATGTGCGGAGCCAAAATCTTTGGGTGGAGTACAGAGGATGGCGTCGCGAGGCTAGGCCCCACACCCTTGTGGGCACCTATTTTCAGAAATGTAAAAAAAAATT
>NC_085859.1:39471004-39476004 GCF_034702125.1 Engraulis encrasicolus | reverse complement strand
TCCTCTCCTCTTCTCCTCTCTTCTCTTCTCTTCTCTTCTGTCCTCTTGTGGTCCCAAACCTTCTCTTCACTTCACTTCACTTCACTTCACTTCTTCTCTTCTCTGCTCTGCTCTGCTCTGTCTGATGGCTGATTACCCATTCAAGCACTGCGGTATGCTCCCATCCATCCCAAATCAAGGGATAATATGAGCATCAGTCGCAATGTGTGTGTGTGTGTGTGTGTGTGTGTGTGTGTGTGTGTGTGTGCGTGCGTGCGTGCGTGCGTGCGTGCGTGTGTGTGTGTGTGTGTGTGTGTGTGTGTGTGTGTGTGTGTGTGTGCGTGCGTGTGTGTAGCTGAAAGAAGAGGGGGAAGGAGGCGACAGAACAAGTAAAAGAGAGTGTGTGCTGCTTGTGTGGTGGTGTGTGTGGTGGTGTATGTACACATGCACAGGCCTGTCTCTCTGTCTCAGTGTGTGTTTTCCTCCGCACTTGGGTTTGAGGCAGTTAAATCAAGCATTAGCTATCGTCTCCATAATTACACGCAGTGAGCGATGTATTTTTTAATAGGCCCATATCACTTATTTATCTTGATTTGGCACATGCTGCGTCTCGCTCTCACGCTCACAGCTGAGCACTCGTCTCAGTCACGTGTGACCCCGTCTGAACTGTTGGATCAGACTCTGGAATGTAGAAATATGGCGTCCAATAATAAACCTTCTCTGCCTGGAATAATACCTACAATTTTGGCAATATGTCCAACTGGACATCTGTAAATCATGGTCATTTTTATGTTATCAGGAGTTTACCTGATGAAGGTCAGACGATGTGTATTAAATAAAAACAGCAAAATGGTCTGTGTGCAGGAGGTTTTCTCCCAAATTGTCTGCTGAGTGACCCATGGGCCATCTCCAATGCACCAGCCAGCTGAGGTGTGCGCGGGGAAAATAATCAAAGTTTCAACTTTCATGAAAAATTGAATTACGCCTACTTGTTAGATGCAAGCTGACAACCACCACTATCTTCTGAGATAAGCAACAGGGCTTGACAATGGCACCTGCCCACCTGCCGAGTGTTGGTCATACTTGTCTGTTTGGAGGTTAGCACATCCACAAAACAATTATCCAGGTGCCAGACACAAGTGGTAGACAGTGTGATGAAGTGGTTCGCACCCTGGGATTGAGCTCTAAAAATATAAAGCTTATTTCCTTATACAAACGGCAACGTTTTGATCCACCAGTGGGATCTTCCTCAGGCAATCTGTCTTTTCTAATAACACCCTCAGTCTCATTAGCCACTTTGACAGGTGAGTTATTCTTTGTGATAAACACTTAAATGTTTCTTTTACCTCAGACATGAAAAAAAGATTTGTATCTTTTACCTGATATGTTTTGAATTTGACGGTATAGCTTCCGTCTTTAGCAGAGGGTCACATGTTGCTAGTTGCTTGAGGTGGGTATACTGTATATATTTGTCCCATTCTAAATAATGGATCAATCAATTTTAAGTGGGTACACTGAAATCCCTGAAATTTTGAAGTGGGTATGCTGCGTATACCTGCGTTCTACATAGACTGCTTGTACTTTTGCAGCACAATTTGTAGCCTACAACATGAAGCGCTGTGAAAGTGCTGAATTTACCGAATTTAACGCATACACATACCCGTAATGTATTGGCTACTATTGCAACCCCACACAGTGAAGGCGAGTGTGTGGGTCTGCGGCTGTGTATTCTGGCGGCTTAGTAGGTTAATCTGGGGACACTGGACATGGCGCAGGATAAGAGACGTGACCACGAAGACACACATTTCCATGTTTACATTTGGTCAGGGGACTGTGGGAATCGGACAACAGTAGCTGAATAACAAAACACCTCCCCCCTCTCTCTACTCTCTCTAGTCTCTCCTCCTTTTCCCTCTCCCTCCCTTCTCTCTTTCTCTCCCTTCACTCTTTCTCTTCCTCCCTTCGCTGCCTTCCTTTCCTTCCCTCCCTCTTCCCTTCCTCTCCCTCTCCTCCTCTTTCTCTCCTTTCCTCCCTCTTAAGGTCAGATTAGACTTCAGCAACTGCGAGCGTGAAAAGTCGCGTGGGAGTGGCCACGAACCAATTTTGTATTCATGCATCTGCGAGCTCTGCGAGGTCCGAGGTCTCGTTGCCAGCCACATTTGAAATTGCGCGATTAGGCTACTTTCACTATTGTAAGCACTGCGGTCATTATTAAGCAATGTTGCTTTCTATCCCGGTTAGCTAGGTATTTTCACACAAATTGCAAAGGCAATGCAGTGGTATCATTATTTGACATACCCAGTCTGTTTTCACGAGCAGAAAATGCAAGCATGTAAAGACAGTTGATTCTGCCGATGTGTGTTTACATTCGGTGGAGGAACGGTAGTAAAACCGCAGGCATTGTGCCACGAGTGTTCAACTGATGCATTGTTTGTTACTTAGCTTAGCTTCGTGTATTTACACACATTTACACACAAGGCATTAATAAAGTTTTTAACAGAATACAGCTCTGCTCTCGCAAACTACTGAAGAGACTACACAAGAACAGAACAAGGAAGTAGCGAGACGACCAATCATAGTGCCTTTTTGTCTGCGTACTCCGCGTCCGTCCGACGGATAGTTAGAATTTTTTCGAGGCGCTAGACGACGGGCGCAGAGCCTCTGAGAGGGGGGCGTGGACTCGCATAGACAGAAAACGGACGGACGCAGATTCTATGCGAGCGAAGCATAAATCTAGCTTTACCCTCCCTCAGCCTGATCTTGGGCCAAAAGTGCAGCAAATCCCCCCTTCCTCCCTCCCTCTCTCTCTCTCTCTCTCTCTGTCCTCATCTGTGCCTCTTTTCCTCCCCCGTCTCTCCTCCTTGTTTGGCTGCTCATCCCTCTGGTCTTTTACACACACACACACACAGCACACACACACACACACATGCAAAAACGCATGCACGCACGCACGTGCGCACACACACACACACACACACACACACACACACACACACACACACACACACACACACACACACACACACACACACACTACTGGTTTGCTGATAGGTCCACAACCGATGATCATGAATATTTATGTGTTCACTACAACATCTCTCTCTGCTGTGCTGTCTATGGAGTGGCCAAGTGACCCTTTTTATCGACGGGAAGATCACACAGTTTTAGGAGGAACAAAGAATGCACAAGGTCAGAAATGGTGAGGAGGAGGTGGTGACCAGCGCTGGACTGGCCATCTGGCATAGCGGGCATTTCCCGGTGGGCCCCACACCCTCGTGGGGCCCTATTTTCAGATTTTTTGTTTTGTTTTAAATTGACCTCTGAGTCAGTTCTGCACCGCTAATTGTAAGGGGGCCCTTTAAGCCAAAGGTGCCCAGACCCTATTTCTCCCCCAGTCCAGCCCTGGTGGTGACACATGCATGCACGCATGCACAGATGAAGACAGAGGGCCATGCCCTCCTAGTCAGGCCAAGGGTAATGTAAATATCGTTTCTGATCTCCAGAAAAATCGGGAAATCCAACCACTTTGTCTTAAAGTAGTCGACCAGTAGCAAACAGGCGGGCCAAACACACAGTTAGGGAAACGCTGATTGTTATGCTCTGGTCAGACCAAGTCTCGAAGAGATTTGAAAGAAGTCTGTGATAAGGGCTGGGTGACACATGCACGTACGCACGCACAACTGAAGACAGAGGGACCTTAGAGGAGCAATAAAAGAGAAGGTGTATGTAGAGTAAAGTAGAGTAGAGTAAAGTACACTTTATTAATCCCGAAGGAAATTAAGGTGACTGTCAGCTTATAATGGAGCTGAGCAGACTCGCTGCCTCACAGGGCAGCACACCACAAATTAATATATGCCTTCAAACACCAGAAAGGTAGAAGCAAAAGACAAATGGAGAAAGTAAGGCCCACAGAGAAGGAAATATTAGAGAAAGTGGAAGGGAGAGACATAGATTTATTTGAGATAAGACACAGGTTTACTTCAAGAGAAGGCAAAGGTTTACTTTAAGAGAAGACAAAGATTGACTTCAAGCGAAATAAACACCTATTCCTCTTCTCTTTCGGGACATCAATCATCACCATCACAACTTAATAAAAAATGAATAAATAAAATAAAACAACAACAAAAATGGGCCAGAGATGAAACTGATAAATGACTCATTGTTATTGTAGTCAATGTGTTTCTTTGCTCATAATGTACTGTCCTGCGCTGGAAATGTTATGTTTTACAGATTGTACCGATATCTGGTGCGTGTTGATGCAACAGAGCCTACAGTAGCCTACATTTCTGGTCATTACGTTGACACCAATAAAAAAACCAAAGACCACAGATAAGACTAACCCACTGTTACACAGAGTCTATGTGCTTCTTTGATCAAAATGTGCGTCCTTGGAAGCTTTATGCTTTTAAGATTGTAAATATACAGTATACTTGGTGCGTGTTTTATGGGATACAGTCTACACTGTAAATGCCGCAGTGTTAATTCAACACTATTCTGAGCACATATGGTCCCACTTGATTTTAGTATTAAATTGTAACTCTTTAAAGCTATGTGAAGCCATATGCTCAAAATAGAGTTAGATTCAACTCTCTTCTTGTTACTTAGTGTTAAAGGTGCACTGTGTAGGATTGTGGCCAGAGAAGGTATTGCAACTATTCTGTTGTAGAGAGTTACTTGTGCACAATAATAATTGCAACTATTCTGCTCATTGAAACCGTGCTGGCTATTGCCAAATTTGATCTTTTCATGAATATTTACTCAACAATAAACCAATATTCATTCATATCCATAATGAATACTTGGAATATGATGGCGGTGGTGAATAATTGTTAAAAAAGTAACATTTGTGAATGGGCAGCATGGATTCTGGAAATAAACTTCTAAAAACGTTACACAGTGCACCTTTACTGTGTGACGTTTTACAGTTGCAAATTTTACTGTGTCGTTTTCTGAACATCACCCATACAAGATCACTATATACGACTCTAATCAAAACAAACACCACAGATGACACTGACACA
>NC_085859.1:39456004-39466004 GCF_034702125.1 Engraulis encrasicolus | reverse complement strand
AGTAAATACTCACTAGTCACAATCAGGAAATGGAAATTTGGTTCTATAGTTTTTCAGAAAGTCATTTCTCACAATTTCCTTTGTAATCAATACCATATCTCAACTTGCATGTTTAGAAATTAATGTCAGTCACAGCTAGTTCCCATGTAACACACAGTAGCCTATACCGGAATGTGTGCATGACATTACGTTTTGTTATGCCACTGAAACCTTTTAAGAAGAGAATAGAACACATTCCCAGGATGCTGTTTACAAGCCCATATTTTGCCCAAGGATGCAAATAGAACTCCAGAAAACTGACAACGAAAGGGGCATTGTATCGTGTTGTATAGCTGCTTGAAACAGTTGCATGGTGCTCCTGTATCTTGACAAACGTCAGTAGGCCTACAGTATATGACAAACTGGCTGGAGTCTAAAGGAATTCAAGAGAAGCCAAATGCTGCGCCAAGCTTTTCTTTGAAATAGAAAGCTTGAGGGAACAGGAGATGAGAACAGGTAGACTCTTGATCTATGGCACAGGCATTCTGTATAATTACTATTATAGAATATTTGTCTGCTAACCTCTCCACAACACGTACAGCTCCATATCACTACAATAAACCATCCACTCCGTCTACTTCTTGTTGTTGTACTTTTGTTGAGTCCCTGTATGTCTTTGTGTTCATAATGTGCTTTGTTTTTATGTTATGGTCTGTAAAGCGTCTTTGAGTGTCCTGAAAAGCGCTATATAAAACCAATGTATTATTATTATTATAATTATTATTACTATTACTATTATTATTATTATTATTATTATTAATATTATTAATATTATTATTATTACATTGCATGTTTACTGCCGTGTGTGCAGCAGTACCACAGGATATAGTATAGCTAAGCCTTAACTAGCCACCTGACAAGACTGTTACTACCCTGATTATCATCGACTTCCAATCTCTTCTAGACTTGGTCTGACCAATAGCATAAGAATTAACATTTCCCAATCGGCATAGTTGACCCGCATCCCTTGGTTTGCTAATGGTTGTTTGCTTCCTGACAAAGTGGGAGGAGTTCCCCATTTTTCGGGAGCTCAGAAAGTACTTGCATTGATCTTGACCTGACTAGTAGCAATGCTGAGGTTTCTGTGGTTGGGCTAAGCTTTGTCTGTCAACTCAAATGAAGCTGTCAGGTGTAGACTCTAAACACAACCAGTCACCCGAGCAGACAGACAGACAGACAGACAGACAGACAGACAGACAGACAGACAGACAGACAGACAGACAGGAGGACATTCACAACCGATTAACTGAGCTACTGAGCCACTGAGGCAAGAGGAGCAAATTATACAAATCCATCTTGACATCTATTTTACTATCACGTACCCGTTATGTAATAACTCCTTAACCTTTACCTGTGGGAATAACACAGTGATGCACTAACCCCCTGCGTAAAATAATAATATAAAAACACAATACACAAAAACCCTCCAACAACGGTTGTGAATCTTGGGTGCTGCACAGAGCATAGATGTTCTTGTAGAATTTATTTCTTTGCATTCGGTTGATATATAGAATTAACCTCTAACCTTTCAGAGTAACTGCTTAAATGAAAAACACTTCCTGAATGAGTCTTTAGTTGCTCGTAAAATTGACAACTAGTCCCATCAATGCCGAATTATTTACAGCCAGTCTGTTGTAACTGGGTGGGGGTGGGGCTGGGGATTAAGGGTGGGTATTGGCAAGGGGGTCATGATTCGATGTGGATCACGATACACATGCCATGATGCAATACTATCACGAAACATGTATTATAGCGATGCATTGCGATGTTTACTTGATTAATTCTCTTTTTTCACCTTTGCCAACACTACACAATAAAAATATAGGCTAAATAAAAACTATGATAGTTCATACGTAGAATAGGTTGCAAAAGGGCAAACAATTAAGTTTCAAAATAATAATGATGATGATTTGACGCTTGGAAGCACTATCACATCATATCATGTGGTTGTTTTCTGGACTAAAGGGTAACAGAACTTTGAAAGGACACATCACAATACTTCGCCCTTGCACCGCGATTCAGTATCATGTCTTCATATCGCGATTAATCACGATTCAATTCAATATCGTCACAGCCCTAGTGAAATAAGATCTGTTTGGAGGCCATGGTATGGACATCAGTGGCTGTATTATAGACTCAGGAGGCCACAGTTAGCTTTCATACAGTTTTGTGGAGCAATATACTCTACAGCAGGCAAGAGCCCCGGGGGCCACATGCAGCCCGCTGAGCTATTTCATCTGGCCTAAAAAGCCTTTACAAGAAAGACAACTTTGTGATGTTTGTGATATGCTCACGCAAAACCCTTAAAATGGATACCCAAGACCAAGTGCCCTGTGGGTTTGAGATTATCCAAGTACATAGGCCACTGTATTCCTCTAAATATGTTTTATGACAGCGTTCATGAAGGAAATAGCCAGCAAGTTACAGTATGTCAATATATTCAAGTAATGTCAGCATTATAATTGTTATATATAATATATACAATATTACAATTCTCATTAATGATGCAGGCAAGTTGGCTGCTGCATCTGACCCTGCCGTCAATACTCAACACCCAACGAGGCCCTTGGGCCAGAATAATTGCCCAACCCTAAAATAATCTCAAGAAATCAAGCTGCCCCTGTAGTTGCCTGCCTGAAAATCTACACAGAATTTGAAAGTGTGAAATGTCTTCACCCTTTCCCCGTCTCCAACTGAAAAAGGAACGCTCGTGAAGTCAAAATAATTCCAGCCTAGCGTCACATGATATCTCTTACCACATGCTATCCTCCTAATATTAAAGAGCAAAATGAATGGGGAGAACCATAATGATTGATATACTAAATGTCAAGGTTGCACCAATAATAATGTAACCATAGAAAATAATGTATGCAACCCCAAGGCATAATAATAATAATGTTCCCCCATTCAAATACAGAATGTACAAAAAATAAAAAAGGACACAAACAAGCAAATGTAACAAAAGCAGTTGTCCATCACATCAATTGAATTGTTGCGATTTACCTAATGGTTTTACTGAGCCAGTCAGCATCTGCCCTCTCTCCCAGTGGGTCTGTTTTCATGCTTGATCCCTCTGTACGTACATCGCACACCCATCAGTAATGTAATGTGAGAGGAACGCTGCTTTGTGGTGTAAATTAGGGCTGCGCGATATCAGAAAAAAATCGATACTCGATAACAGCATGCAATACCTCGACACCGATGTTTAAACAATATTTAGATATATAACCGAGTGTTTCTCTTGTCACTAATTTGTCGGTCTGTGTGGGAGGGCATGGCTGTGGTCATGGAGGGCTTCTTCCGCATTTGTTGATATTCAGCTAGTGTTTGGACTACACAGAAATGTTTTACTTGTTAGCGATAGTTAATTCCTTTTCGTGATACGCATATCGCCACTCTTGATATCACGATATCGATATACATTTTCGATATATTGTGCAGCCCTAGTGTAAATAGGTTTCTGTTTGCCACTAAAGATGTCCTGCAGCGTCTTCATCCTCCATTTACATATTTAGCTGCCACTTAACCTTCTCTCACGCAGCTGGTAAAGGCCACATCCCATTATCAAGATGTGCTGGTAAATACATGCATGCTTTGGCAATGCCTTTCAGTTCCATGTAATATAATGCCTTTCAGTGAATAAGCGTTAATGTCATGCCTTGCCATTAGGAATCCATATTTTTGGAAGATTTGAAAGAGATACTGTGTCCTAGTCTAGCTTGTGTTTTGCCTTCTTCAGTAGCTTATACAATACACACATACATAATTTATACAACCTAATCGGGGTCTAAATGAACTTTTAGTCAATATGGCTAGTAGATGTTAATCTTACTACCAAACAGACGATCACCACCAGCCAAAATTGCAAGTACGTTTTCTATTCTACTCTCTTCTATTCATGGAAGAGTGGTGACAGCGGGGAGAGACTGCTGGCATCTGGGGAAGACCAGAGACGGGGTGCTAAGGCTTGGCAGGCCAAAGCACTTCCTCCGTGAGGAGGAACCCACCTAAAGTCGCTATGGAAAAGTTTATTGTAAGACACCCCCTAGGTCGTGCGAGAGCGGGGGAGGATGAACGACCTACAGGACAGACTACGGTTACGACTACGGATGACGATCAAAGGTCAGCGATTCAGAACAACGGAACAACTAGAGTCTGTAGATGTGGAAAAGTCTGCAAAGGCGATAGAGGTCTGAGGATACATCAGAGCAGGATGGGCTGTCTACGCCACAGTAGTGAGCAACGCACAGGGCAACCTCATGAGACGGAGGAGAGGCAGGGTCAGGTGGCCAACCACAGCACCCAGAATCTCCAGGCTCACAACGAAGGCGTCACCATCCTCTCAACTCACAACAGTGTACCAGACGGCCTAGAACAACAAGAGATGGAAGTCAGCCAGAAACAAGCCAGCGAACGCAGGCCACAGAGGCAGGGAAGCCAGGAGGGAGGCAGTGAGGTGGCCAACAGCAGCAGCTAGGAAAGACTGGGAATCATTTGACAGGGAGGTAGATCAAGTCCTGGAGTCTGTTCTTGCGGGAAGCAGTGGAAAGAAGGTGAAAGCAATGTCCACCATCATCTGGAGTATGGGTGCAGAGCGCTTCGGGATGGTGGAGAGACGGTGCAGAGGTCCCCAGCCGATCAAAGAGAACAGACGCTTAAGGGAGATAGCAAGGATCAGAAGTGACCTGAGAAGGCTCAACAAGGCTTTCCGGCAAGCTCCTGACGAGGAAAAACCTGCACTGACAGAGATGCGAGGGGTTTTGAGGGAGCGCATTAAGACCTTGCGCAGAGCAGAGTGCCAGCGGAGGAATAGGAGGAGAACGTGAACAGGAGAGGGTGAAGTTCACTAAAAACCCCTTCAAATACCTGTCTGAGCTCCTGGGAGCTAAAAGTCAGGAGTGCTAAAGGCATCGAAGGAAGAGGTTGAACATCATCTCCGCAAGGTCCACAGCGATCCAAGGCGGGAGGAAGAGCTGAACCTGGAAGGAAAGCTGCGCTGTCCAGAAAGAGCCGGGCATTGCATTCGATAGTGGAGAGCTCAGGTGGCAGGAGGTCAATGATTTTATCAGGAAGGCCAGGGGAGGATCGGCACCAGGGCCGAACGGGATCCCGTACAGAGTCTACAAGAACTGCGAGAGGCTGAGAAGGACGTCTATGGAAGCTCCTTAAGGTGGTGTGGCGGAAGAACCAGTTGCCAGACAGCTTTCTCATTGCTGAAGGATGCTTCATTCCCAAACAGGAGGACTCTTCCAGCCTGAAAGACTTCCGCACAATCTCGCTGTTGAACGTGGAGGGCAAAGTGTTCTTCGGAGTTGTGGCGAAGAGACTAACGCAGTTCTTGATAAACAACAAGTACATCGACACATCTGTACAAAAAGGCGGAGTCCCAGGAGTCCCTGGTTGTATTGAACACAACAGCATCATCTCCAGGATCATTGAGGACGCCAAGAGGAATCGAGGAGACCTAGCAGTCCTGTGGTTGGATCTGACCAACGCTTATGGTACTGTCCCCCATAAGCTGGTCGACCACACACTCAAAGCCTACCATGTCCCAGACAGGGTTCAGCAACTCCTCCGGAGCTACTTCGGGAAATT
Organism: Engraulis encrasicolus; assembly: GCF_034702125.1. Taxonomy (NCBI): domain Eukaryota; kingdom Metazoa; phylum Chordata; class Actinopteri; order Clupeiformes; family Engraulidae; genus Engraulis; species Engraulis encrasicolus. Next base: position 39,460,370 of record NC_085859.1, on the reverse strand, counting down.
TAAGATGCGCTTCTCCTCTAGAGACTTCACTACCAATTGGCAGCGGCTAGAGGTGGGAATTGCTACCGGGTGCACAATCTCAGTGATTCTCTTTGCGGCAGCAATGAACCTCCTGGTGAAGTCAGTGGAGAAGCCTAGACGAGGAGCTGTACTGTCAAGTGGAGTCCAGCAGGTTCCAGTCAGGGCCTTTATGGACGACTTGACAATCACAGCAAGGTCAGTCCCGGAGGGCAGGTGGATCCTGGAGGACTTGGTGGAGCTCACCACCGCAGCCAGGATGGAGTTCAAACCCTCGAAGTCAAGGAGTCTGGTCCTGAAGCGGGGCCGGGTCCAAGATCGTTTCCGGTTTAAGATCGGTGACGACACCATCCCCACGGTAACAGAAAAGCCAGTGAAGAGCTTGGGAAGATGGTATAGATCTGACCTAAACGACAGAGCAAGTGTAAGGGAGATGCTCAGCCAGGCAGAGGAGTGGTTGCAAGCCCTTGAGAGGAGTGGTCTACCAGGGAAGTACAAGGCCTGGGGTTACCAGCACGGCATCCTACCAAGGCTCTTGTGGCCACTGCTGGTGTATGAGGTCCCCTTGACAACAGTGGAAGCTTTGGAAAGGAAGATCAACAGCTTCCTTAGGAGATGGCTGTCAGTGCCCAGAAGCTTTTGTTCGTTGGGCTTATACAGCTCGGGGTCGAAACTACAACTGCCCATCACATCTGTCGTGGAGGAATTCAAGGCTGCCAAGGTCCGGTTGGTCATGACGCTGCGGGACAGTGAGGATCAGGCGGTGCGGCAAGCAAACATCACCGTGAGAACTGGCCGGAAATGGAGCGCAAGCGGAGCTCTGAGAGAAGCAGAGGAGCGGTTGCAGCACGCCGACATCACGGGCACTGTGACACAGGGGAGGTTGGGCCTTGGAGTCATTACCCGAGCAAGCTGGAAGGAGGCGAAAGGGAAGGAGCGTAGGGGAATGGTGCAAGGGGAGATCCGAGCTGTGGAGGAGGAGAGCAGGCAAGCCAGGGCAGTGGCGATGAAACAACAAGGCAGCTGGACGCGGTGGGACAGCGTCCGTGGAAGATCCCTTAGCTGGAAAGACATCTGGACCATGGAGGGGCATCGACTGAAGTTCTTGCTGAGCTCTGTGTATGATGTACTGCCAACGCCGAAAAATCTACAAAGGTGGAGGCTGTCAGAGGACCCATTTTGCGCACAGTGCAAGAGACCAGCAAACCTCGAGCACATCCTGTCGTCCTGTCAGGCAAGCCTGAGCGAGGGGAGGTTCAGGTGGCGCCATGATAAAGTGCTGGCGCAGCTGGCGGAAGGACTAGAGAGAGAGAGGAAGCGAAAAAGACCCCAGGCTCAAACCAAGGGCCCTCGCTTCATCGGCTTTCTCAGGCCAGGCGAAAAGGCGGGCAAGGAGGACAGGTGTGCAGGGATCCTTGGCACGGCACAGGACTGGGAAATGAGAGTTGACCTGGGTAGGCAACTCAAGTTCCCGGAAGAAATCGCCACCACCAGCCTCCGACCAGATATTGTGCTCTGGTCTCCTGCAACAAAGCAGGTGGCTTTGATAGAGTTGACGGTACCCTGGGAGGAGAGGATCGAGGAGGCACATCAGCGCAAGTTGGGGAAATACCAGCCACTCATCGCAGAGAGCCAGCAGAGGGGCTGGAGAGCCTGGAACCTACCAGTGGAGGTGGGGTGCAGGGGATTCCCAGGCCAGTCCCTCTGGAGAGCACTAGGGAGTCTTGGGGTTAGAGGCGCAACCCGCAAGAGCCTAGTGAACAGCATTTCAAAGCAGGCAGAGCAGTCATCCAGGTGGCTGTGGCTGAAGCGGAGCGATCGTTGGCAAAGCCAGGCAGGCAGAGAGGAAGGGAGTAGAGCTGCACTGTAGGGTCCTGATCGGCAGAGGGGGCAGTTCCAGGACGCTGGTTCTGCTGTCAAGCCCCACTGAGGTGTCGTGGGCTTGTTGACGAAACATTAGTAAAAGAGGTGCCCACTTGAAAACCCAATGATGTTAACGGGTCCTTGCCGTGCAGCTCTGCCCCAATGGAAGACGTCTGAGGGGAGCGACTTCAATGCTAGCCACCACACAGAGGGAGCAGGATTCAACTTCTGCCAGGGGTGGTGGCTGCGGTATACTCTACCGTTTAAAGACATACCAGCCAAACTAAATTTTCACCTACATTTTGGCTGGTTTGCAGGAGGTAGCCTCTTAGTGCAGATGGGGTTGCCGGCGGGCCTATTCACTCTTTGCTGAAAATACTCAACTACATCATAACAACATTGCTATGACATTTCAGAGAGTAACAGATTAAGACAGCCATTACCATTTTGTTGACTGTAAGGTTATTACATGGGCTCTGCACAAAGGGGTTAATTTAGAGCCCTGAGCCTAATTAATTAATCAGTAAAAAGTTAGTCGACAGTGAAATTGACGGTATTATTGCATGGCCAACACATTTTCTCCAGTGGAGGTATCGCGCCTTTGGATTTGGTGCCTGGTGGGTGCATAGTGGGTTAACTAGAATCAGGCAAGGGGAACTCGCACACCATAATGCCAAATGCAACAGTAAACTTGTATTGCATTATGGAAAAACAAAAAAAGTGCTACCCAAGTGCAGTGCAGATGTTTCGGTCACAGTGAGAGCATCATCATAATCTAATAAAAGTTTACTATTGCATTCGGCATAAAGCTATGCGAATTCCCTTTGTCTACATATTGCCACTCCCCCGCAGAATACAGTATACAGTATAACATCCGACTTTGCAGATTTATGAAGAGCGAGTGAAGTGAAGCACCCGCCAAATGCATTTCCGCCGATGGACACTTGACACCATGCAGCAGCTTTGTTTTTGTTAACAGGATCGAAGAGGTCAGTGTTGTGTTGTGTAATCTCCAGCTCTCAACGTCTATTTATAAATGGGAAAGTAGGCCACTTTAGAGGGAACTCTGTGGTGATAAATCAAGCCCTGCAAACCATCAAACTTCTGGGTTTAGTGTCCTCCATTACAGTATGTGCTACCAGATCATCTAGCATCATCTATCCAGGGCTGCTGGACTGGCCATTTGGTATAGTGGGCATTTCCAGGTGGGCCCCAGGCCCTTGTGGTCCCCTATTTTGGACCACAAGGGTGCGGGGCCCACCAATGAGTCAGTTCTGCACCGCTAAGCCGTTTAAGCCAAAAGTGCCCGAGCCCTATTTCTCCCCCAGTCCAGCCAGCATCTATCTAGTTGTGAATTTCCTGAACAAGCAGGCGAGCATCCAGGAGTGACTGAGCATCCTTTTGCAAAGTTTCAAAAGGAAGACAAATGTACAAACGTAACTTTCATACTGTAAAGATTCCTCAGAGTGACTAATGTTTTCTGCGAAGGTACGGTAATGCTTCAGGCGAGTGTTTAAATTAATGATTCATTTCTGAAGTGCGTCAAGAGACCGTCGTCTTGCGAGTGTTATTGACTTTACTTGCCTATCTGATCTGATTTACCCGGTGGGTGTCTATGTTTTATGCAGTGCTAATAAGGTTATGTTGTTTCCTGTATTTCCTGGCCTTGGTGTCAGGGCCGTAACCAGACATTTTCAACTACTGGGGTCAAATAGGTCTACTACTTGCTATACAGTACTCAAGTGTTAGAATGTTTCAAACACTTTAGTCAAACTCTTAAGTTTGTTTTCATTAATCACCGGCGTACACCGACTGAATTTATCATTGTTGATCATATATCGTTTTTCATCATAAATTTTACATTACTGAAAAATATACTGAGTACATGACCTCTGGGTCCTCAATGGTAGTTACGGCCATGCTTGGTGTTTTGTTCCTCAAAACAGGGGTGCCGACAGAGGGGGGTGGGGGGTGGACCAAGGGGTCAGTTGTCCCGGGGCCCAGGGAGAGAGGGGGCCCAGAATTGGAGCCTCATTACATTAATACACAGGGGCCCTCTCAGATGACTTTGTCCTGGGCCCGCCTAAAGCTATGCCCCAAACGACGGTGCCTGTCTTGTCTACATTGTTCAATAACCGTTATGGTTGTGAAGCATCATGCCTGCAGGGTACAGGTAAAACCAGTGACTGATCTGATTAAGTATAGTGTGCTCACACACACGCGCACGCACACACACACACACATGCACGCATACACACACGCACACGCACACACACACACGCACACACGTAAACTCTCACTCTCTTACGCACTCTGTCTCAGCCCCCCCCCTCTCTCCCTCTCCCCCATGCACAAACACACACACGCACACAAGCACGCACAAACACGCCCACAAGCACGCACAAACATGCCCACAAGCACACACACACACACACACACACACACACACACACACACACACACACACACACACACACACAGATCA
>NC_085859.1:39401004-39451004 GCF_034702125.1 Engraulis encrasicolus | reverse complement strand
AGTTGTTATTCCTTCCCATGCTGCCACGTTTTTATTTTATTTATTTGTAGTTTATTTGGCAGGGACAATGCAGTGCACATTGTTACAAACATGACATGGCAGAGCCATGACACAACTTGCAGATGTGAATACATGGAAGGTTTATAGCTAGATAGCTAATTTGCAACCTCAGTCCCTGATCAGGCTACCTACTCTAATAAAACATATAAATCATCTAAAAGTACCATTGTACAATACAGTATACAAGACAATAATAAGCCAACTTGAAACATGTTCCCTATAATATAAAAGCCTTGTGCATTAAGAAAAAAACAAGACGATGATGGTGACCTATATATGCTGTGTGTGCATGTGTGTGTGTTAACTATTGTGTGTTATGATTACATTTTTGGTTTTCCTTCAGCCAGTGTTTCAGTTGTCTGTTAAATGTTTTAAACTCTGTTTGGATTTTTATTACAGTTGGTAAACTGTTCCACATTTGAGTTCCAATAACTGAGAAACTAGACTGACGTCATCAACGTCATCAATAAAGCTCAATCAAATTGAACGAAATGTACTGTCTTGTTTGCTTTTTTCCCTGTTTTGCATTCAAATCCGGGGACGAAAATAGTTTCAGTTTGGTCTCTGGCTGAAGTGTCTCGGGTTGCCAAGCAACGCATGCTAAAGGACAGTAGGTCTGGCCTTAAAGATCAGAGCGTGACCAGCTGCAGCACACTACTACACGGCACGTCTCTCCCTCCTCCCCCCCCCCCACCATTAGCCTAACCACAAGGCTACGAGGATAGTCATTACCGCTCATTCATTCAAGTCTATTTCCGTGCCAAGCACAATGTATAATAACAACGTTTTGTAGGCCTACACAGCAAACAATGACATTTTAGCAAGCTCATATTTCAAGTTAAAAAAAAAATCCAGCCAATTTAATTGAACTAAAAGATCATAAGTAACTTGTACTTTTGAACGAGAAATGTTTGACTATTTGCACTTGTTTTAAGAAATTTGTCCATGGAGCAAGTCACCCTGATCCACTTATTTTTACTTGTTAGAAGCTTCACAGCTGGGAAGTCACAGCAGCACGCTGCACATGGAGCAAAGTGTGTGATATGAGCAGCTCTTGCGTCACTGTATGTGTGAATGTGCTTGTGTCAGTGGGTGCATGTGAGAGGGTGACAGTCAGGGCTGTCCTGGGGGGGAAATAGAGCCTGGGCACTTTTGGCTTAAAGTGGCACCTCATAACTAGTGGCGCAGAACTGACTCTCCGGTAGGGCCCCACACCGTCGTAGGCCCCTATTTTCAGAAATGTAAAAAAAAAATATTTTTTTATAATTCTGAAAATAGGAGCCCGCAAGGGTGCAGGGCCCACCGGGAAATACCCGCTATGCCAGATGACCAGTGCAGCCCTGGTGACAGAGAAAGTGTGCCTGTGTATGTGTGTGTGGACATAACAGGCTTGCTGCAGCAGTAGAGATAATTCAGAGGAACATCATAGATGATACTGCATCGATGTGTGGCCAGTGTGTACTGTGCTTTGGTGTGTGTGCATGTCTGTGTGCATGTGCATGCGCCTGTGCGTGTGCGTGTGCGTGTGTGTGTGTCTGTGTGTGTGTGTGTGTGTGTGTGTGTGTGTGTGTGTGTGTGTGCATGTGAGTGTGCATGTGCGTGTGTGTGTGCATGTGTGTGTGTATCATGAACCCTCAGATGTTCACTCTTAATCAGAACCTTCCTGCATGAACTGAATGCCACTAAACCGGACATTACCATCATTGATGAGGACTATCAAAACCTTTCTATATTTGAAGTAGACCGTTGCTTTGCCTTCTTTCTGAAGTATTAAGCGTTCATGAAGGAAAATCACAGACATGGGCTACAAATGTCAATATATTGTGCTAATATTTGCTAGTCTAGGCCATGTCCACAGGCTGCTAATAGAGGGCTAAGGATGCTTCAGTAAACATTTGGAGAAGAAGGTGCTGTGTCTACGAAAATGCTTCTCTGTGGACAATATACTTTGTTTAGTGTGGTTTCAATTGTCTAGATCTTTTCTGAGTACCTGTGCAACTCCTAAATTTAGAAACTGTATTGTTAATTATGGGCACAGATAAAGAAGTGAAATGTGTGTGCGCGTGCGTGCCTGCTGACACAATGGTCTCGTCTGGCTAAAGTGATCAGGGGCCGTTGGGATGACGGGGTGATGAGAGTGTAAAGGACCAAGAACAGTAGTGGTAACCGAGAGAGATGTAGAAAAGGAAACAACACACTGGTGGTGAGTGACCCAGCAAGACAAATTACATGTATGACACGACACGTACACTGTATGACATTAGCTGGCAAAAATAACAGGTGTGTGTCGTGTGTGTGTGTGTGTGTGTGTGTGTGTGTGTGTGTGTGTGTGTGTGTGTGTGTGTGTGTGTGTGTGTGTGTGGGTGTGTGTGTGTGTGGGTGTGTGTGTGTGTGTGTGTGTGTGTGCTTACGGCTCGAAGCTGACAGGTGTGGCTTCTCCGATGGGGGGGGAGCACTGGGAGGCTTTGCGGGTGAATACAGAAAAAAAACCTGCATTATGTTTCCAGTAGTTTGAAGGATAGGATTAGATCTAAGTCATGTTGACCTCGAATGCTTCCAAAAAAGGACCAGTCACAAACAATAGATTGTAAAGGATATTTTTTTCATGCCATAAAGATTTTGGTTGGCAATTATGTGATGACTCAAATGGTCCAAATGAAATGCATTTGGGCACGGCAACTTGGGCACAGTTGTCATATTAGCTCAGATCCAAGTGGATCCCCTCTGCCTGCGGCATGTCCTAGAAATGGCCCCAACTTTAAAACAACAAGGATGACATTTAACAAATGCCCGAAACATTAGGCTCAAAGTCTAGGGTTTGATCAGGTTCACTGGTCCTTTCCTGATGGCGGGGCTGTTTCAATATATCTAAGGGCCCTAAGCAATGAGGGACTTGGGATCCCCCTCATCAAACTATTGAGGAGGGGCACCGTCGAGAGATTTTGAAAGCAGTAACGTTACACGTTTCGTTTTCTGAATCTAGTAATGCGCTACCACTCTCACTCACTACACTACTATATAACACAACACAGGGCCTAGCAATGCAGTATGAATTGCTCATTGCCATTCTCGTAATAGCATAGCAAAGGGCCTTTAATAAGGCACTACGACTTGCTCATTGCCATTCTGCTAATAGCAAATGTATAACGCTGTGTGTTAATGGGTTTTAAAATGGCTCCTCGAAAGCTCTCTTCACAATCAGCTGGGACTTAGTCAAGTGTAGTGATTAGAGTCCTCCAGGATACTGGCAAGAATGACCTTCACATACGGGAGTCTTTCACAGAGCTGCCTGCCTGCCTGCCTGCTTTCCAAGAACACTGCCATTCGCATAATGAATTCATAATCATGGCACTTGAACGAGTTGACAATGCTCTGCTCTCTTACTAGAGTACATCTGTGATCATTTCCTTATATTGCCTCTTGTAAATTACTGGTAGTTACTGCCTTCATGTCAAATCAGCATAGATTATCCTGATCCTCATTGGGGACAGAGACCTTGCAGAATTGTATTCCCACAATTCCAGAAGACACATTTTGTCCACTGCAAATTAGTTAAAATTTGTAGTTTTCTTATGTCTAACATCTGTGCCGATGCGGTCCAACAGAGCCTGTTACAAACAATTGACTTCATTGAAAACAAGGTGTAAAATATAACAAACCACAAAATCTTTTTTTAAATATTGTGAGATTAAGATGACTAAAACGAATAGACGAATCATGAGTCAGACTGGAGGAGGAAATTAACAGTTCCGTTGTAAAATGGTGGATACACCCTTTTTTACTTGTCAAATGATTGTTCATATACGTCCTATCATCTATGTGTGAGCTATTGCCATTTAAATATTTTTCTTAAACCAATATAAAATGCATTTTTCAATGCATTGCAATGGAATATCCGATCCAAAAATGTCAATTTCCCAACGAAACTCTTCAAATACACTACAACCTACAGGTGAGCCGTGCCGATCATGTATGAGTGCTTCTTTATTCATAATTCAATGGATACATTGAGTTTATAAATTGACAAAGTCAAGCACCCACTGACACTGTTGGGAAAGTTACTCAAAAACTGTAATGCACTACTTATTACATGTTACTGTCATTTAAAAGTAATGCCTTACATTACAACATTACTTTTTTTTTTAAAGTAAGGCATTACACTACTTTTGCATTACTTTTTAGTTACTTTAGCCAAAATGACTGGAAATAAGGATTTGGCAATCTACAGTGCAAATCTATGAGGTGGCATGACTTTCACCTGCCATCCACAAGTCGTTTTGGAAGCCTGCAGACTGAAAACCAACATTTTCAGGAATTGCGTCTTACCCATATACAATAAGGCCTAAGAAAAATAAAAGTTTGGTTCCGGTTGGTTGCCAGGTTTGGTCATCGTCTGGTCTCTTTTTATTTCTTTTTTTTATGTCCGACCCCCCAACCCCCCACATGCGCCAGATTTTGTCATAAACGTTGTTGAAAAATGCCAAGGACGATAGTGGAGTTGAGGCTTGATAAGTACAGCTGAAGCTACAATGAAATATAATAAGCATTAATGAGCCAAGATGCCTATAATATTTTATTTCAAATTGATTTATTTCAATTTTAGTGATGTTTAGTTGAACAAAAGTGAGGGGGGTGCAACGTACTCATCCCCCCCGTCGGATAGCCTACCCTGCCGTGTCCCTGTCTCGTGCGAATGGGATGCATCCCCTCCTTTCCTGACTAATTTGGTGGTGCTATGGCACCTCTTCAAATCGTCAAATTGTTTGTAGGCTACTGTTTTTCGACGTGGAAAGCGGTTTGGGTTTCAAGTACAGTGTGCATTTAACTTATGTTCTTGGCGTCCTTATTTTCAATGGAGTCAAAGTAGTGGGCATATACCCATCTTGAAAACGAGCAAGCTGGATCTTCTGGATCGGTCATCCTTTGTCAGCCTGCCACTTCGAGAGACGAAGAGTGAAAGAGGAAGCAATGTTCTGCGTGAAACTTTAAAATCTCTGTGCGGACGTAGGCCATAGCTGATCTCGCGGTGATCCGCGAACATTAAAGAAAACAAAATACCCACACAAAATTTAGGTGAAAAAAAATACGTTGCAATGTGCAAGTTACTTGCATTGTAACGAGGACATATTGCCGATTTTTTCCCCTGTAATCAGTTACATTACTGCGTTACTCAAAAAGGTAATGCATTACAGTAATTAGTTACTTTTGTAACGAGTTACTCCCAACACTGCCCACTGATGCGTATTATAAGGTGCTGAGCGCGCTTCCTGATTTTTCTACAGTTGTTCAAAAGTAACGTATCACAGTGAGATATCAGGGTGGAGGTTAACTCGCGTTCTACGGTATGCGACCTCTGTGAGCTTGCATTACTTAGACTCAGCCCTGTGTTTGTTTACGCTCCACTATCCATCCCACAGTGCAACAAGAAGTGCAGAGCGGCGGACAGTGACTCAGCATGCTATTGCTAGTACCTCAGAGACTAAAAAGACCCAGTGAGAGACTTTCTTAATGCTTTATCTCTATCCCTCTTGACCCAAACACCTGTGGCAGAGTCCACAAGTGGACTGGAGGCTCAGAGCCAAAGAGGTCAAAGATGGCGCTTTGAGGCCCATGCAGAGTTGGATACAGCAGCAGACTTTTCAGAACACTGGAGGAATAAGGCTGTGACCTACTAAGCACAAAGCCGACTTTCCGGCACCCGTTGGGGGTCAGTGCTTTGAGAAAAAGAATGGTGTGTGTGTGCAGGGCCACTGACAGCTTTCGCTGGGCCCATGACAAAGTCATCTGAAAGGGCCCCCTTCCTAATACATACAATGTTATGGTCTTATCTCCCTGGGCCCGGGACAACATACCCCTTTGTCCCCCCGGTCGGCGGGCTTTTGTGTGTGTGTGTGTGTGTGTGTGTGTGTGTGTGTGTGTGTGTGTGTGTAAGTGACATTTTCATTGTGTAGGGTTGTTTCCATAGGCCTCTGACTGTGCTTGTTTATGTCAGGTGTGTGTGTGTGTGTGTGTGTGAGTGTGTGTGTGTGTGTGTGTGTGTGTGTGTGTGTGTGTGTGTGTGTGTGTGTGTGTGTGTGTGTGTGTGTGTGTGTGTGTGTGTGTGTGTGTGGAAAAGTTGCCGTCCAGTTAAACTTTTCCCCAAATGTTCCCGACGTTGTCCCTACAGATAACTGACAAACATTTCCCGACACATGCACACACCTGCACGCGACACCCGGCAAGTTCATTACACGCAATACCGGTTTAGCGCATTTTGAACACATTCATATTTCACCCACATTCATATTTCACGGTGTGTGTGTGTCTGTGTCTGTGTCTGTGTGTGTGTGTGTGTGTGTGTGTGTGTGTGTGTGTATGCGTGTGTGTGTGTGATTTTGTTTCACCAATTGATTTGGTGTACCATTTGATGTACCGCCACAAATAGGTGTGTGTGTGTGTGTGTGTCTGTGTCTGTGTGTGTGTGTGTGTGTGTGTGTGTGTGTGTGTGTGTATGCGTGTGTGTATTTTGTTTCACCAATTGATTTGGTGTACCATTTGATGTACCGCCACAAATAGGTGTGTGTGTGTGTGTATGTGTGTGTGTGTGTGTGTGTGTGCGTGCGTGCGTATGTGTGTGTGCATACCTGCGTGCATGTGTGCATGCGTGTGCATATGTGCATCTGTGTGCATGCATGCGTATGTTTCATAAACCTTTAGACAGATGTCCAGGTGAGAACTGATAAACAAAGTCCAGCCTACACGTACAGTACTGTACCTAAAAGGCAGGCAGGCAGGCCAGCATGCGGGGTGGTGGCTCCCAGCAGACAAACAGCCTTCAGCTGTCCTGCCATGTTACAGCTTCATCTCTTGTCATTTTAACAAGAGCTGGCAGTGAGGAAGTGAGGAAGGGTAGGGGCCTTTTCAACAACATCGCACCTCCAACATCCTAGTGGGACTCTGGTGCCGGTGGAGATCAAAGAAGTCTTTTCTTGAAAGCTGAACATCAACCACACACATGCACACACACACACACACACACACACACGCGCGCACGCACGCATGCACGCGCGCACGCAGGCATGCACACACACACACACACACACACACAGACGCACGGACGCACGGACGCACGGACACACAGACACAACCACACAGTGACACACACACACACACACACGGGCGCGTGCGCACACACACACACACACACACACACACACACACACACACACACACACACACACCGTTATAAAGGGATTGCTTCTAAGTGTTGTGAGACAGCCAGGAAGCCACGGCGGACACTTGCTGTCAGGATATGAAGGGACCGCAGCTGTCTGGCTGGATAGGAACAAGTCTGGATGAGATGACACACTCCTCTCTTTTTGTCACCCCCTCCTTCTCCTTCCTCTTCCTCCTCTTCTGTCTCTGCTTTCTCCTCCTCCTCCTTCACTACCACCTCCACCTGCCTCCCCCTTCCTCTTCCTCCTCTTCTGTCTCCGCTTTCTCTTCCTTCTCCTCCTCCTCTTCTACCACCTCCACCTGCCTCCCCCTTCCTTCTCCTCCTCTTCTACCACCTCCACCTGTGTGACTGTGAGAAAGCTCTTGTTTTATGTTTCCTTCCCCTCTCTAATTTAGACACTCTTTTCCCAGCTATAAGTCAAGCTCCCTCCTGTGCAGTGCTCAACAGTGGGGAATCTGTTATGCCTCTCTCTTATTGGCAGGACCTGCTGCTGGGTCTTTTCAATACAGCCTACAGCACAGGGCACAGCCATCATCACCATGGGACAGCATGGAAGCAACATGTGAAAACAAAAGGCAGGAATAGATGTAGGCCTACTCTCCATATCTGAAACAAGATGACGTTTTACTGAGACTGTCACTGTAAAAAAAGGTACAAGAATAAAGAATACTGAAGACAGAGATAGGCAGAAATTAAGTGTGTGTGTGTGTGTGTGTGTGTGTGTGTGTGTGTGTGTGTGTGTGTGTGTGTGTGTGTGTGTGTGTGTGTGTGTGTGTCAAACTGCCATTGTTTCTAGATTGTCTGAGTGCAAAGAGGTCAATATGGTGTGCGTGCGTGCGTGCGTGTGTGTGTGTGACAGTGTGAGCTTTTGTCTATCCGCGTCATCACCTCAGTGTGAAACGTCTTCCATGCTGATGCCATAAGAGGTCCTGCCAGGTGCAGGTAATTACTAGTGTGCCCCCCGGTCTGGTCCGGATGAGCAGGGGATAATCATAAGCCACCCACCCTGTACTGTGTTGTGGGAGAGGCAAAACATTGCTCCTTCCAATGAAATTAGCAAAAAAAGTTCTTTATCTCTACCTTTATAGATTGTCAAGTTTAGGTATGTTTTTTGGTTTGATATCCCTCAGTTCTGCTCAAACTTGAAAAGAGCCTGGTAGAGCAAGGAACTACTCGGACAAGATGATTCCCCTTTTTAGTTTTTTATTGAGTTCTTTTGATGACTTTTGTTGTTGAAGGGGTTGAAGTTGTGGATAGGTTGAAAACCTTAAACATAAGAATAACAGACATTGAGTTATTTTCAAACAAACATAAATCACTGCATTGAAGTTTAAATACAACCAAATAAACACATCCAGTTCAACTTCCCAAACAATTTAACTGGTTGACTGGTTACACAATAAGCTGCTTTGTCAACCTTAATATTTTACCCAACAGCAAACAAACTAAATGGAAATATTTAACTTAAAGTCATTAATATTGAATGAACTATGTCAGTTGCCAACTGGGACCAAACATTTTACATGAGTACAACATGTGTACATTTGAAGCACACATGCAGGATAAAAATGTTCTTCCTTCTCCACATTCAACAAAAGGTAAGTATTTTAAAAAGTCTTTATCCTACCAGTTGCGTGTGACCGGTGAACTGAGGGATTTTAGTTTCTTTTCTTGTAGGTTTTGTTTGTCTTCTTCAGGCTTTGCCTTCAACAAACTTTTCATTCTTTCTCCTCCGCAGCACATGTTGAACTGCCTTTAAAGATGGCTGTCTTACAGGAAGTGGGTCTGATCTAACAGGAAGTGAGTTGTAGTGCTGCCTGTTGATAGTCTGCCCCCTGTAGGTCCGGCTGAATATTGGTTGTTTGGATTGCTGCTGTGAATGTGATGGTTTGGATGTGCTGTTTTGAATTTTTGTAACCTGACTCTCGCGCAGATGGATTGTCATCCATCTGGAATTATGGTGGTAACCTTGCTGTTCTAGCCCGTGGGTGTATTCAAAAAAAGCTCGAACGTGATTGGAGAAATTAGGTAACAGTGACGTACTACTTCAACCAATCACATCGAAACGGGCCGTGACGTAGTTGTCTGCGACGCGCGATAGAAGCCACAACAGAGCAGTTAGCATGTTGACAGTAGTTCCAGTCCAGCTAGCATGTGTATAGTGGATCATTGGTGGCGTTTGAACGGCAAGCCGCCTGTGGTATGCCACCTGTGTCCGACATCTGACCACTGACGGTTACAAAATACACAAGGCATCGGTGGATTTTGGTTGGCAATCCGACATAGTGCACGAATACTCTGTCTGCACTGTCCAAACAGCGGCATGCTACCAGCCCCTAGCACCAATGGAGGAGGACCGCCTACTTGTTAGACTACCTCTGCGCCTACTCATTTGGTGCCATCGTTTGCATCAGATAAATCACAACAAAGATATGGTAAGTTAGATGTCTTGAAATGGCTATATTTTCTTTTAGTGAACACATCATGGGCATGGGTTTGTCAGTTTCTGACGGGGTGATAAATATTGCAGACAAAATGGACGTCTGCTTGCCTGCACAACCAATGTGACATGTGTTGATGAATACAACTTAATCAAGTATGTGTATTTCGCTGAAAATGATTACCGATAAAATGTTATTCCGACAAAAATTGCCAGCCAGCATTAACTACTCCCGGTGTGCACGATTAACTCCGGGTCCGATTAACTTGGATGGCATGATGAAGAGCTGTTCACGTCAGACAAGACAGGATGGGGCGTTTCTATTATACACTTTGGAAACTGCATTACGGTTCGACGAGACGAGCATGCCGTCGCACTTTTTCCGTTGTTATTGTGCGCGATTGTATTCTCAAACACTTCAGCTGTGGTCAATTCAAATAGTCGATTCTTGAGTGTGCTAAGCACTTCGAGAAGTTGTAGGTGACCATCCCTAGTTGATCGGACGACGAAGTTAATCGTGCTCACCGTCATAAGCTGGGACACACACACACACACACACACACACACACTGTGCCATTGTGAATTGATCAATGGTGATTTTTTTTCTCTCTCTCTCTCTCTCCATTATTAGGTAACCCAAGACCCACGGTTATATAAGGTATGTCATCCATTGGTAGGGCAGAGGCAAAGAGTACATTACTGAAGCAAGCCGTATTGTTAAGGGGTGTAAAAACCCATTTGTGTAAACAATTAGTTTTTTTCATCAGGGTGGGAATGTGAAATGACTGAGAACCTTATTATCAAGGTAAATAGGACCCTTGTTGACCTCACCTGTACCTGTGGCCTTGGAAGGTGTCCAATGTTACATGTTTGAATTCTTAGTAAGAGTAACTGAAAAGTATATGTGCTGTCCTGCACCCCTATCCACCTAAACCTACATTAATTTCTACATTAAGAGACTGTACTCCTCCTCATAACATTACAGTTGACAGACGCTTTTGATCAAAGTGATGTACAAGGGCAGTAATGCAACATGTGGGTGGAAAATACTCTGTACACAGAGTAAGTAGCCTACCCTGTTGTTAATGAACTTTAAGTCACCTAGAAATATTTTAAAAGGTGTTGCAATCAATTCCCGTGTTATTTTTGTTCAAAACCTTGTATGTAGCCACAATTGTCACACATCACCTATCACCAAGAACGCTACATTTTGTAAGCTATTTTTCCCTGCATTGCCAGTAACCAATATTTAAAAGAAAAAAGAATGTGTATATATAAATTGATATCTTATTTGTCATTATTTACACTTTCATTACTGTACATTGAGAAAAAAAATAGACAGTGTTTTCTTTTCACAATAAAATTGTATTTACATTTGTTCCAATTACTTGTGTACACCATTATTTACACCATTTGTTGTTCAATATTCGATTCGATATTGTGACAAGATTCCACTTCTTTGTTCCCAATGGATGATGGTTAGATTCTGAACTAATGCTGTGTTACATGTTCAATTATGTCTATGAATCTGTCATTAGGGAGAGTCAGTCACAAAAAGCCTCACTCACAACCAGTAGCATGAAGTACCTTAAAACCATAGGTTATTTGTAACTGATGTCAAATGTAAGGACTGTGGTTGACTGCTGCCTCATTAGGCTTTGTATAATGAAAGTGGCACGTCTGGTATTTAAGTACACATATTCTGTACAGCTGTCAGCAGACCCTGATAACATTTCCAACTTTTCAGTAACGTCTAGATCTTGGTGGGGTAGTGTAGTGTAGATTCTGACTATACGCATGTGGTTGTACAGGCGAATTTTGAAACCGGCTCAACACAGAAGACCAAAGAAATGGAATTGTGGTAGGTGCAACACGTATGACCTGGCTGGCTCCAAACTTGTGGTGCACATGCCCTGTGTGCCAGCCATTACTGAACTCACTGTCTTGTCTACCTAGAGTGTTCATTTGATGGTTTACAACAGTACAAGTGAGGGAAGAGCCTAATTCAATTTCCACTGTACATGTGTAGCAGCTGGATGACCCGGTCTGTGATGACAATCCCAGCAGACGCTGCCAATGCCATGACGTGCCTACCTGAAAACGACACACATAATGTTAAAATAGAATCTGCAAACAAGGCAACTGTAATTCTAAAGACTCTATAGGCCTAGTATCTGCATTTTAATTCATACCTATTTAAGGCTCAGACCTGAACAGCAGTAGGCTACTATTACTTAGTTTTAAATTTACTGCTGACAGGGAGAGTTGGGGTCCTTGCCAGTAGCTGGTGAGTGACAGGCCTCACAGCCTATTTTTATTCCAGTACCCTCTTGTGTTAATTCTGTTTCCACGCGAAGTGGGTCTCTTAAGTCTTAACCATGCAAAATCTGTGATTAGTTTAGTCTTTACCATTGAAACAGGTTAACAACTAGGGCAAGAAGTGAAAAGGGGAAGCCCACAGACCTATATCAATATGTATAGATCTGTGGGGAAGCCATCGTGGTGAGTTTGAAGTCAGAATGTCGTCGTGAAATAAACATTCCATCTCTCACATGCAGACGTTTTGGGACATGCTGCATTGACAGCGATCACGGGGGATGGTACATTTAATTTAACACGAACTTAGCATAAACAAATTGGTCTGAATGTGCTTGGCATAATATTATGATCAACAGCACTCAGTCACCATAGCATGCGAGGTCTGGAAATGAGGCTTGTACAATATTGAATTACCGGCACTATGGGGGCATTCACAGTTGTAGCCTACCATGTCAGTCAGTTTCACACACATCAAAAACACGTTAGAAACAACCAAGAGGTTTTCACTCACCATTTATATGTGGCATAGACCTCTCGACTAAAATCCCCACTTAAAGTTGGTCTTGTAAACAGTTGAGGACTGAACATCGCTGCGCTGTAGACCTGCTCATTCTCCTTCAGTGGATCATTGGAAGAAGACGTTCTTGCCACCAACTAATTCCTTGCCACCAACTAATTCCACTTGAAATCGCTGAGTTTTGGTAACACTTGAAATCGCTGAGTTCAGGCCGCAGTTGTTGTGTTAGCCACTGACTGTGGGGTGTGCTAGCAGCACTACAGTGTTGTCGCGCAAGATGCTACGTCATACCCGTCAACACCTCACTCCACGATGATTGGATCTAGGCATAGAGGCGGGCTCATTGACATTATCCAATGGTCGGGGCACGTTTATTTTCTACTCGAGGACTTCGGGCTCGACAAGGCTGAACCAGACCCCTGTGCGAGCTCACGAAGTGTAACGAAGATGCACGAAGCACTCGGGGTCTCGCGAGAGCCAGGCTAGAATTTTGGATGCTTGAATGATTTGGTTGTTCTGATTTTTTTGATAGTTGATGAAACATTGATCATTATTATTATATTATACTTAACTATTATACTTTATTATATTACACTTTATTGTTATACTTTGTCTTTATTTATCATTTATTAATTCCTTAATTCCCATCTGGATTAATACATGATAAATGATCAATTATATTCTACTTATATATCCTTGATTACCTTGGCACAGCGCAACTTGCTTCAGATTAACTGTGTACACTTCCAAATGTGGCTTGGTAATTAGAATGCTGTATGCATAGGCATGCACAGATATAGGGACATGGTGGTGCTAAAGCAACTGCTCCTCTGGCCTAATTACATAAAATGCCCTTTTTGAAAAAAATATTTTGTTTTTGTCGCAATGCACTGTGGTCCATGAGGACATAATAGTCTACAAATGCCTTGCGATCAAATGCATGTTACAATAATGCCCAGATGCCTATATAGCCTCTATAAGCCAAGTAAGGTAATCAGATGTTCCACATGCCCCCAACACCCCCCATCAGCACCTGCCCCTCCAAAATGTCTGTGCACGCCACTGGCTGTAGGATTATGAAACTTGTGTAACTCGTTTATAGCATACAGTAAGTATCGGGACAAAGCGCCACGGAAGTTAGAGACTGGGATTGTAATTTAAAGATAAGCATCATTGCTGTTCTGATATTAAGTAATTGAATTACTGACATCAAGCCTAAGGCAATGTGCTTGGTATTAGCATTTAAAGCGTGTAATAGCGTAATCGTTGTCTAATGCTGTAATTTCCAGCTGCGTCGCAGATCTGGGGGCTTTATGTGTTCTTGTTTTGTTGAGTTTGGACCTGGATGTTGCTTAGTGCTTTTAGAATAAATCTATACTATGCTGTCTATGCTCTGAATCACGTTGAAGTTGGAATGCAAAAACAAAGTGAGATGAAGATTTGTTCAAGCATGTGTTTATTAAAATATTGCACATATTGTGGATATTGTTTAATAATTTTTGGATATTGTTTAATGCTCAGATTTAGAATCAATGTATGCTCAGACTCAAAGATAACCCCAAGGCTTTAGGCATAAGGTTTAACAAAAGAGGAGAGCTGAGACGGTCAGATACTATAGGTTTTGATTTAGGGTCTTGCAGTCGTTGAGTAGTAGGAAATTGTTAGGCATCCAATGTTTGATGGCCTCTATACAGTCTAGGAGAGATAGGGCGGACTGCTGTGATTTCAATGGTATAGTAGATATAATGATATAGCTCAGCTGAAAGGAAAGCCTCAACTATAGTGGCAAAACTGCAATGCCTGCTGTTTGAATGTGTGGTTGGTGGAAAAACTCTTATAGTCAAGACCTTTCCAGAAAACCATGAATTGTAACACACCTGTTTTATTTTTTTTAAATAAATTCTCAGCCAAACCCACGGTCCACAGGGCAACAATAAAAACAGTGATGATGGTTACATTTGAAAACCCATTAAACCCCTGTATGTTGGCTATAAATATTGTCTGATGGGCTTCATCATCAGCAAAATAAATCTTTTGTTCCAAGCACTCCCTTGTCGGCAGTTCAGTATTAGTTTCTCTCCAAAACCATATCAGCGTAGGCTACCCCATGGTGAAAACACCTCCACTGTCCCCCGTATCCAATTTTAAGATATTGACAGCTGCACAAAGACGAGTGTCTATAGTCATTTTGCCACAGCAGGAGAAAACTCATTTCCCTCTCAATGCACCGTGCTTGATTGGTTGCTTGGTTTTCTTCTCAACATCTCTCTTGTTCTTTCTCTCTCTCTCTCTCTCTCTCTCTCTCTCTCTCTCTCTCTCTCTCTCTCTCTCTCTCTCTCTCTCTCTGCTTTGAGCCGCAAATTTATAAGTTCATATTCCCAGGCCGTGGTGGCCCCGTAAAGTCCCGTTCTTCTCCTAAAGCTTACACGTCCCGTTTACATGTTATTTAAGCTATAAAACATTAGATCCCTTGGGCTCTTGGGCCTCTATGCATGATGTATTTGCGGCCAGACATCCTGGGACTGCATTGAGAGATTTTCGAGTTTGATTGTGCCGCATTTGGAAAGTCATTGCTGTGCTGTAGTCTTGCAGCCGTACAGGATGCGGGTCCCCTGCATCTGGCTGGCCGTGAGAATTGCTCACTGATGGGAAAAAAACCCTCATCTACCCCACACCACACCACCACACCCCACCCCACCCGTCCCCTCCCTCTCCCCCTTCTCTCAGCTCCTGGTCATACATGACGCCTGTCTGCTGTGTTTCTGTGGGCACGGTTGCCCCCCCCCCCCCCAAAAAAAAAACCCTCAATCTCAACCCCATCAAGCTCCTTGGGTTGGACATGCAGCACCCATCTTGTCGTGTTGACGTGCCTGGTGGCAGGACCGTATTAAGACACTGTGGTGCCCCCGGGCACTACACCTTGTAGGTGCCCCCTTTATGAACACTATTTGTTAAGTTTATGTCATGTGGTGCCCCCTGACTAGCTGTAAATGGTTGTTGCATGGTCCTGGGCACAGTGCCATGGATAATCCAGCCCTGTCTGAGGCTTTGTGTGGTAACGGCTCCAGTCTCGTGTATCGTTCAGTCAGCAGGTGACGCGCACACAGCATGGCCCGACATATTAATCATGGAGGAGAGAGATACTGTATGTGCGGCGTGAAGACATGCTGAGTCTGCCACTAAACAGCCCCTATCTCCATTACTTACCCATTCCCTTCCCTCCAGCATCTCCTCCTCTTCAACCACCACCATTCCTCTCCATCCAACACCTACACGTCCACCACCTCCTCCTCCACAACCACCACCACACCCCCATCCAACAGTACCACGTCCTCCCCCTCCTTCACCACCACCTCCTCTTCCACCTCCACAAGCTACCACCACCACCTCCTCTTCCACCTCCACCACCTCCTCCACATCCCCCTCCTCTACTACCTCCTCCAACTACCACTACCACCTTTCTCCCCCTCCTCCTCCACCACCACCTCCTCTTCCACCTCCACCTCTTCCTCCTCCACCACCACCAAACCCCCTCCACAGCTCCGCTCCGCCTGCCTGCCTGCCTGCAGCCAGGATGTGACTGTAATTCTAATGCCATGTTTTAGCCTGTTAATCTGCCAGAGTTAATTTATTCCACTTTGAGTTGGTGTGTGTGTGTGTGTGTGTGTGTGTGTGTGTGTGTGTGTGTGTGTGTGTGTGTGTGTGTGTGTGTGTGTGTGTGTGTGTGTGTGTGTGTGTGTGTGTGTTTCTGGGTATGTGTGTACTATGCACGTGTGCGCGGGGGGGGTGGGGGTGTACTGCATGCTATGTGAACATCTGTGCACTCGTCTGCAAAGGCATTTACATATGAGGCTGGTTGACGTTTAAGGGCGTAACACACAAAAAAATCCTGATTCCTGAATGGAAAAAAATAGAAAAAAAATAAAGCACTTAGTGGTCCGTTGAATTTCACCTTTTTTTGCCATTTTTGGGAAAATGTGTCCTGCATCAACACGTTGCATAGGCATGTCACAGGAAATTCACTGCATTATGGCCATTTTAAACCTTTTGTATACATGACTGACATCTGAGCTCATGCTAACTTGATAATGATATTGTGTTTAATCTTAATATGTGTTTTCATTTATAAAAAAACTTTTTTTCCGTCTATAAGAGCAGTCACACCACAGGACACCATAAAATGAACCTAAGCATTGTGTGACAGAAACATTGCAATATGAAGACATATTAAGAGGTTAATAGTCACCTTAAACTTCCACAGCACTCTCCAATAACTGACTGGTTAGGAGCCAGTCTTTAAGACCCTTGTAGTTGGCCTTGTTTTCTTCCCTGTTTCCTTTCATTTACATTTGTTAACTTTGTGAAGCACATTGAGTTGCACCTGTGTATGAAATGTGCTATATAAATAAACTTGCCTTGCCTTGTCTTGCCTTGCCTTGCCTTGCCTTGCCTTGCCTTGCCTTGCCTTGCCTTGCCTTGCCTTGCCTTGCCTTGTAGCTGCCCATTCACAAACATTGACATACATTTCACCCCACAGGACGCAATTTGTGTTACGAAATTGAACTTGTAGTTAATATTGTCTTGAGTTTTTTTCACATTCACATATCTTAATATAAAGTTAATATTTATGCAATCATGCCAAATGCTTCATACATTGTTCAAGATGTTGTTGGTTAATTTATATATATATTATATTCCAGGTCTCATTAATGTTAGTCACACCGCAGGATATTTGACATATAAACCTTTACATAAATCTTAACAAAGCTGTTTCTACTCATCTAAGACTAATATGAAACATAAGGTACCACTTCTCCTTTCATTGACATTTGTCTTTTGTAGGTTTTTAACCAATGTTACAAAAAAACAAGGCGTCACGTCAACCACCCATGCATATGTGCATATGTGCATGCGTGCGTGCTTGTACATGTGGACATCTGGTTCCATTCTTCAGGGGTATTTATTCATGTGTGGATATGTGCTTCTGTGTGCATGTACGAGAGACAGAGCGTGCGTATGTTTATGTGCATACATAAACACACTAAATGTATTCATTACACATGTGCATGCCATCAGTGGAGCCGACAAGGGGGGACAAAGGGGTCTGTTGTCCCAGGCCCAGGGAGAGAGGGGGCCCAGAAATGGATTCTCATTACAAGGGGGCCCTTATTAGATGATTTTGTCCCGGGCCCGTCAAAGCTGTCAGCGACCCTTTGCGTGCCATATGAGTGCCTGTGTCTGTGTGTGCGAGAAGTGAACGTGATCAAGACTGTGTACAAGCAGCTCAGCAGCGTAATCCCCCCACATGTTTGTCTACAACTGACTGACAGCATACACACTACACAGCGGTGCTGGCATGAGTGGATCAAGGCTTAAGTGAGGTGAAGTGATGCCATGAGGGAGTGGTGGTGGTGGGGGGGGGGGGGGGGTTGCAATGGAGGAGGCCAGTGGACTCAGGGCCGCTGACAGCTTTTGCTGGGCCCAGGACAAAGTCATCTGAAAGGGCACCAAACCCAATACATACAATGTAATGAGGACCAACATAATAGGTTTCTATGGGCACCTAACATGACCAGGTTCCGGTCTGCCTAAAGGGTCGTGTCATAATGCTCCTACAATGAATAGACCCGGGATAAGTGACCCCTTTGTGACCCCCCCTGTCTTCTTCAATGGGTGCAGGGGTGTTGCACAGAGTGATAAAGTGATACTGAGACACCAGGGTCCCATGTATATAGGGGTCCCACAGAGTGTCTGATTTATGTAGATATACCTATATAGCTTGGGGGGGGGGGGTCCATTGAAGCTGATTGTACATAGGGCCCAAAATTTGCTGCTACACCCCTGGGTGGGTCGTGGGTGTAGGGTAGTTTGGTGGTGATGGTGGTGCTATTGCTGATGGATAGTGGCTGTAAAGCTCGGGCACTTAGTGGCGCGGCTGAGGTGGCGATGTTCCATATAGGGGTGCTAATTGCCCCTAATGATTTCCCTCACAATCCCAGCTGTTAACATGCAGCACCGCGTGCCAAGGGGGAGCTGGACTGGCCATCTGGCATAGCGGGCATTTCCCGGGGGGCCAAGCACCCTCGTTGGCCCCTATTTTCAGAAGTATATTTTAAAAAATGCCTTTTTTATATTTCTGAAAATAGGGGCTCACAAGGTTGCGGGGCCCACCGGTGAGTCAGTTCTGCGTCACTAATTACGAGGGGCCCCTTTAGGCCAAAAGTGCCCGGGCCCTACTTCTCCCCCAGCCCAGCCCTGCTGTGCGCCAAGGGAGAGCTGCGCTGAACTGAGCTGAGCGGGGAGCTCCGTACCGCTATACGCTCACAAGAAGAATAATGAAGAACTCAGGGAGCGCTAATGAAAGAGGGGTGATTATCTACGATTTTTTTACTGCCTTTTTTTTCTCTTCAAAGTGCAGTGCACGGTGGTGCTGCATGCGGTGAAAATAAACGGCCTGGACTCATTCACTGCAGTCTCTGATGATGTCCTCTGCAGTTACCTAATGGCGTCTTTCTTCACAGGCAAATGTGAAGAAATTAGGCTGTAAGTTCACAATAGGCTACGGGAATTCTACATGCGTTTCAATACGTCTACCTCATACATACAGTATTAAATCCCAAGGCGGTGTTTACCTTGTGGGAATATAAATCCACTCTGATCCCTAAAGACGTCTGATGGATTTCCTGGTTTACATTAAAAATTCATGGTATTGGAATCAAAGGGTGACTATATACCGTCTTTCGGGGGCACTAGGAGGAATTACGTTGGAAAATCTCATTAGCATTGTGGCTGTGGTTTAGGCCCTGGAGTCGCCCGAGGGCCACCAGGAGGTTGTCTTCAGGTACGACGACAGGGGACGACGACAAAGGGGTAGTTGCCCCGGGCCCAGGGCAGGGACGCTGACAGGCTTTCCCAGGCCCGGGACAAAGTCTTCCAAAAGGGCCCCCCCACCTAATGCATATACATAATGGTGACACATATCTGGGTCCCATATCTCCCTGGCCCCTGGACAACAAACCCCTTTGTCCCTCCCTGTCAGCTTCCCTGTGTATTGGGTAAATGGCCCTTTCAGATGGCTTTGTCCTGTGCCCATTGAAAGCTGTCAGCGGCCCTGGTTGTCTTTGATGCCTTTTGACAGGCCACGTGCCGCTGCTTGGAAGGAATTTCCCATGGGGAATGGCACGCTAACTAAGCGCAGTATTATTTAGTGCGTAACCCAGTTGTTTGCCCTTGTTGTTTCACAATGGGGAAGTCTTGGTGATATGGCCTAACCATACAGCTGAACTATCTAGAGTCCCTATAGGGGTAACACTGAGTGTTATGTTATGTTAAGTCAAGTTGCATAAAAAAGAATGGGCTATTTTTTTTTTAAAGTTCAACGCAATGCTGTGTCTGCTGTAGCCAGATCGATTGATTAGTGGATGCTAATTGTTACAGCAGATAAGTCTTTCACTTAACACATCGAGTGTACCCCAGGAAGAGTAGCTGATATGTCTTATCAGCTAATGGGGATCCTAATAAAATATCATATCAGTGTAGCCCAAACATCAGAGTGAGCCAAGTAGCTTATTTCAGCAAAGCAGCACAATGTCGATAGAACAGTGAAACAAGCTACAAGTTGCCTTTATAAAAGACTCACCTCTCTCGCTCACGGTTCAGTGCCTGCTAAGCTAACCTTGTTAGGCTCCCAGATTATTCTGCTCCCCTGCAGCTTGTCAGTGGGTCTGATTTGTGTCCTCCATTGTCGCTTTGAATAAAAGTGTCTGCTTATTGTAATGTAACAGCTCCAAATGCACCATAATACTATGTAATGTATCATCATGTCATGTTTAATCTTCAAAATAGTCTGTGATGCTGCATTGGAAGCCTTCCTACTAGTGGTTGTCTTGGCTCTATGTTAAGACATTTCGATAGGGCATGAATACAGACATGGTCTATTTATAAACACTGATTACACTACGGGGTCTTTGTGCAGACAGTGTTATCAACTTAGACTTGCAGTGAACTAATTACATGGGCAATTTCCATGGAGCAACATACGGTACAGTATGTGCCTCGCATATGGCTCCAATGGTTCCCGACCCATGCAGGGCAATGAACCCACAAACACCCGGTTTCATTTCAAACACTGGCCAGCAGGCAACCACCAATCTGACAGCAGCACTGATATACGTACCCTCTCCTAAATGTTAAGGTAAATAGATAGTTATTTAAAAAAAAAAAAAGTCTGAATGGTTCCATGGACAGGGAAAACGGCTGAACCACTCGATCATGTGAAATGTTCTTCAAAACTTCAGGCCACAATTACCTAAGTTACTGCATACCGTATCTTCTTCCCTCATGGTTCCAGCACACTGTGGGCACAGGAATGGCCACAATATATATTCTTCAATACATTTTAGAGTATAAACTAGTCCATTGAACTCTAAACATTTGTGTATGCATGCGTGCATATGTGTCAGTGTGTGTGCATGTGCACGTACTGTATGTGTGTGGAAGAGACGTTTTAATGTAGGCTATTTCTTTAAACTGCATACATCACTTTTGAGCTGTTTTTTTGTCAAAGCAGTTGTACATTTCAGTCTTTTATGCCTGTCTTCTGTTGGCTAATGGGAATAGTTTGATTTAATATGATGGGATTTGAGAAAAAACATTTAAGAAATTCAGCATAGCCGCAATATTGAATCAAATTCATGGCATTTTGGAATTTAATTAAAATGAATCTTTAAAATGGTGCTGCCCCGAAGAGGCTATATTTAAATATGTTTAATTAAAATATGTATTACGACCCTTTATTAGAAAACAATGCGGGTACAATAAGCCGTTCCCTCAGAGTTATAGACCTTCAGGTTCATTCCCCTCTTGATGTAAATCACCTGGGGTTTCACACTCGGTGGAAATCTGACTCTCATCTCGATTTAGTTTTTCTGCTTTATGTTCCATTACTTTGTTCGGTGTTCATTCTGTATTATAGCTATTGTGGAGAGGTATAAATTACTATGGCATGTCTATACACACCAATACAAAGGCATTACATTAAATTACATTGCACATAGCTGATGCTTTTTCATCCACAGTGACTTTACAGTTATTATTGCACAGTTTTAGACACAATTCCTGGAGAAATGTTGGGCGAGGTGCCTTACTCAAAGGCACATCAGCCAACTAGGCCTACTGGACTTCAAGTCAAGTCAAGTCAGGTCAGGTCAAGTCAAGTCAAGTCAGGTTTTATTGTCATCATACCTGTATGCACAGCTCATACAAGGACATTAAAATGACGTTGACTACCTCCCTTATCATTAGGCCATGGTTGCAGGGGCGCTGCCAGAAATTTTGGGCCCTATGAAAGATTTAAATGTTGGGCCCCCTTAAGGGCCCCTGTCAGTGCTCCCCTTAAGGGCCCCTGTCAGTGCTCAGGCCCTTAGAATCTGTAACACCTTTCCACTCCTAGCGACACCCATGCATGGTTAACCCGTATTTACCACATTCACATACAAAAAACTGTTCCAAGATATTTTAGTTACATCAAGCACTGTGTCTGAGCTCATGGTTGAATTTGGTTGGTTGTGCAAGTTAGTAAAAGGTCCCATGCTGTGTCTAACAGTGTGAAATACACTGAAATCCTAAGCATATACAGTTTTCCATTCTAATTAAATGGAATTATGGTGGTATAAGTCGCTTGTGGTTGTGCACAGTGTTCTCATCTAGGCATATTCACTGAAGCAAAACAATCTGATCCCCACGGCCCCTTAACATGAAATATGTATAATTTCACCGCCTTGGCAAAATGCATTATTTCTTAGTCCTTGTGGGCTGGCAGATTTGTATGAGGATTTAGTCAAAGCTATTATTCCAAGTGTTTAACAGAACACAATAAACTGAAATGTTTAGCACTGTTTTTTTCTTTTCACAATTATACACAGAGAACTAGCCAATCCAAGAGGTAGCATTGGAAGTGGTTCTTTCAGAAAACTGCTAAGCTGACCATATAGAAGGCACTATATTGCTTCGCCATGGACCTGGGTTCGATTTTGGCCCAAGATTATTTCCTGATCCTTCCCCCATCTCTTTCTGCCACTGCTTTCCTGTCATCTCTCATACGGTCCTGACTAAATAAAGACATACATGCCCAGAAAAATCAAAGAGATAAAAAAGAACTGCTAACCCCAATCAGAGTGCTACAGCTGTGCACCGGACAGTTGCAACATTACAGGCCTGTCGATATTGTTATGCCTCCACAGTGAATCTCTACAAGCTTAGGCCAATTATAATACAACGGTGGCTGGTCTGTCCAGATTTTGGGAGGAAAGTAACAGGCCTTCAATATTCTGGCTAGACTGTCCTGTCCCCATGACACACAAAAAAAGACATTGTTAGCATTTGGGTATGTCTAGGATTCCTCGCATGGTACATTATACAAAAGGTCAGTCCAGTTGCTTGGTTGAAAACTGCAGTCAGGGCCGTAACGAGACATTTTCAAACACCGAGGTCAAATACTGGGTGCTGTATCACTGTACTGCATACTGTACATTTAGAATGCTTCAAACTCTTCAGTCAAACTCTTACGTTTGTTTTCATTAATTACTGCCTTGAGGATGGCATTGGGGTGGCGTATACAGAATTTATTACATTACTACATTATATTACACTTAGCTGACGCTTTCATTTATTCAAAGCGACTTACAACTACTATTTTTTAGGATATTGGTTACAGTCCCTATCATTGTTGATCATATATTGATTTTCATCATAGAATAATTTTACATTTCTGAAAAAATTACCGAGGACATGACCTCTGTGTCCTCAATGGTAGTTACGGCCATGGCTGCAGTGCAATAGCATTATAAATCTGTCTACTACTGAGCATATCCGGTGGCGGTGGACCATGTCTCCAAATAATTACGTGATCATCACATTCCACTGGATTTTCTTTTAATAGGCCAACAGTATTTATCTCCCTGTGAGGGTTGAGGAATGAGTGAATCATTTGTTTGTTTGTTTTTTTTAAGGAGGACACAAGTGCTCAAAAACAAGTCATTGCTGCTACTGTCTAAACATATTGATAAATAAGATGGAGATAAATGATGTTGCTCCAGTAAATGATAGAGAATGATATCTGTCATTCTTCAAAATTTTAGCTGAGAGAGAGAGAGAGAGAGAGAGAGAGAGAGAGAGAGAGAGAGAGAGAGAGAGAGAGAGAGAGAGAGAGAGAGAGAGAGAGAGAGAGAGAGAGAGAGAGAGAGAGAGAGACCGAGCAGGGTGGGGATAGAGGCCTATATATTTCATTATATTTCATTTACTTTCAATTTGGACTTAAATGAAGGGCTTCCCTCCTCTGGGACACTATTGATTTAGTTCAACACACACACACACACACACACACACACACACACACACACACACACACACACACACACACACACACACACACACACACACACACACACCCCCCCCCCCCCCTCTCTCTCTCTCTCTCTCTCTCTCTCTCTCTCTCTCTCTCTCTCTCTCTCTCTCTCTCTCTCTCTCTCTCTCTCTCTCTCTCTCTCTCTCCCTTTCCAACTGACAGCAGCGATGAAAATCTTGGGCAAGCCATCCTCTTTTCAACAAGCTTATTTGGCTGCTTCTCCATGGCCCTCAGCTTCACTGGTACCCATGCCAGCAGCAGCATCCAGCATCCAGCCTCCAGTCTCCAGCATCCCTACTCCCTCCCTACTAGTGCAGTGTTTCCCACACTTTTTTGCCCTGTGTACCCCCGAAGTCATTTTGGCACATGATAAGTAACCCCCTCACTCATGCTCTATATCTGTTCCTCCATCCTACTGTGACTACATGCCAAATATTTGGTGGCATTACATTTTTTCCAGGTACGGTACCCCTGCAGTGTGCTCGCGTACCCCAGTGGTACACGTACCCCTGGTTGGGAAACACTGTACTAGTGCCTCTGCAAGCACTGATGTACTCCAGCACAGACAGTCAGCTTTGTCTGTGTGCCATCCATCTGATGGCCCAACATAACACAACAGCCTGATAATTAAGCCTCTATGCATTTATTTAGCCCTAGCTCTTTATCTGCTTATTGAGTCAGATGATGCTGCATGATGTGTTCATTTGCATTCCTCCTCATTATCTGCGCGTGTGAATGTGGCACACACTCATCACCCCCTGGGGCTACTGTTTGTCTGCTGCATCATCCTCTCATCCTCATCTCCTCTCCACTGACGATGCTTTTGAATTCTGAGGTGAGGCAACAAAAATATATGTATGTAAATTGTAATGCATAAATTATAACACACATATACATATGTGTGTGTGTGTGTGTGTGTGTGTGTGTGTGTGTGTGTGTGTGTGCGTGTGCGTGTGCGTGTGCGTGTGCGTGTGTGTGTGTGTTTAGGCGTAGGCTATATTCATATACATATATATGAGGATGCATAATATACGTAAGCAATTAAAGAGTGTATAGGACCATGTCAGGTAGCACCATGTAACAAACATACAGCACGTGTCAGTGCTTTCCGAGATAAAGGACCTTCAAATGTAGAAACTCTGACATACAGTGATAAGGTTCAGTGAACCATTAATTTGTTGAAACGCTAATATAATGATGATGACAGCTTTGCCAGAGAGTTCACAGAGCCACTGTAATCAGATATGATGATGCCGCGGGAGGAGCCTTGCTGTATTCTGTTATTTCTCTGAAAGATTTTTTTTACATCTGTCCAATGTTTGATTAAAGACAACTAATTCTCGCCCCTGATATTAATTAATATAATAATATTAAAAATGTGCACTACGTAGGGAAGCTAAAATCTCGGTATACGTTGTATACTGACAAAAAAGGCTTTCTATTCTATTCTATTCTATTCTAATTCAACTCAGGTCCATATCCTGTCCATGTTATTTTCCAGGGGCTCTGGTTATGTACATACAGTCACGTACAGTACGTATGTTATGTACAGTCAGAACTTAAAGCAACACTAAGTAGGTTTTTTTTTCAGCCTAAAACTACTAAACTGCTACATAACAGCTACTATGCTAACAACTCCTACTGCTATACGCTCCTCTAAATAACAGAGATAGCTAGTTACCCCTTCTTCCATCAACACTTCAGCAACATTTTCAGATTTTCACAATTTGACCATTTATTTCCCCCCGTTATTTGTCTGATATGTTTTGTGAGAGTTTGGGTAAGAGTGAAAATATATTGCATACTGTATGTAATTGTATCTGCATTACTGTATGTGCAAATTAAGTTGCTTACTACCACTTAAAACGATGTTTCAAATAATTGCAGATGTGCATGGCCTTGAAAGGGAGAACAACACATCTGAAAAGCGTTCTGGCTACCCCCAGGGCTGTGACCACCACACCATGCAAGTATGACCGCCATTTCCATCTGCAATTCAAATAAGACAAAACAAGAAAATCAATTTGACTTGTAAGAACACTGAAGTGGAAAAGTGCTTCAATGTTGTTCAATCCCTGGAAAGTTACGCAATATGTTTCTAAGTACTAAACAGCAGTGGTTCCCAAACTGGGGGTCTGAGGAGGTCAAGAAGCTATTGCCGGGGCGGGGGGGTGGCGGGTTAAGGGGTCGCAGAGAGAAGAGACAGTTTGCATAAAGCCTTGAATATATGCTTTTATGTAATAACTACTGGTATATAACATCACCATATAACATAATATATAATATGTTGGTTATGATGTCCTCGTTTGTAAGTCGCTTTGGTTTTAAAGCGTCTGCCAAATGCATTGTAATGTAATGTAATAAACATTCCATAAATGTGTAAGTAACAGTATTCATTTTTAACTCAGAGAGAAAGGACGGTTCGCATAAAGCCTCGAATAGCCTATGCTTTCATATAACAACCATTCCATAAATTTGTTGGTAACAGTATTAATTTGTACATTTATCATTTTTATTGACTTTTTCTTTGAATTTCACATTACAATTCAGCATTATTTAGGTGCCAAACAGGTGTTTGGAACGTTTGTAAATGTAGCCCCTTAATGCACGCCATACCTCCAGTGGCACACTGTAATAGTCATTGACAAGTTAAGTACCATAACTACAATCCTATGACATAACACAGGGCCTGTAGTAATGCACTGTCATAGTCATTTTTCATTGCCATTCTGGTAACAGCAAATTTATAATAACGCTGTGTCTTAACGGGTTAAATGTGGTGGGTCATGGAAATAATCTTGGGTTATAGGCCTAGTGGGTTCAAGCAGAAAAAAGTTTGGGAACCACTGCTGTAGTGTATCATTGTATCCGTGCTGTTGGTACATGCTCATCCACGCATGCTGAGTTCACTGAAGCAAGTCAATCTAATCCCTTATGCCAAAGGGCAGCTTGATATAAAATATGTATAATCTCCTGGTTAGTGATTCATCTGCAGTTGACTGGGTGGGGCGGCAGAATGGAGTAAATACCTTAGTTTGTGCCTTGATAGATTCCACTAATTGCAGTCATAACCTAAGCATCTGCAAATTTAATGTTGGAGTTTAAATTTGATTGGTTAATTGACTATATAGTACACATAACTTCTACACATAATGACTTACATAATAACTGGTCAGGGTTTTTTTATGTAATCTTATGTTTAATACATGTGCTCTGAACTGTTTGGCAGCGATGTATCAGCCCCCGCCATTGTGAAATTATTTAAATGCTGTACCCACAGCCCCTGCGCACGGACCTCCTGTGCTTACGGCCACTAATGAGCGACACCTGGCCCCTTCGCACACGGAATGGGTCCCCCGGGCCTCTCTGACCGAAGACGACTTCGCCATCTTTGCACGTCATCAAGAGGATTTGTGCAGACAGAGACAAGATTATGTCTGGTCTAGTGTCTGCTGCAGAAGGCATCTTGATCAGTGGAGCATTCACTCTGTACATTTGAGGGAAAAAATAATTGAGGATTTTGAAGAAAACTCAGCAACTGTTGGACTTTAAGAAAAGTGTTACCTTCTGTGAGCTCTGTGACTGGTGGTGAGGTCTTTATTTGCCACTGTCAGTGTGTGTGTGTGTGTGTGTGTGTGTGCGTGCGTGTGCATGTGCGCAAGCAGGGCTGCTGACAGCTTTGGCTGGGCTCAGGACATACAGTAGTTGCCTGACCCTTACGGAAGGAAAATATATTTTTGAATATATGAAATGAAAATATATTATAATATACTACAATATATTGTTTGCCAATATATCATTTTATATTGTACAGCAGTATATTGCACAATATAAAGTGATATATTTTGCGGTATACGAGAATATAGACATTATTGCCGTTTTCGTATATTGACTTATGTATTGCATTATACTGTGAAATATATTGTTGGATATATGGAATTATATCCCATATAGTATATGACTTATTGATAAATCATATATTGATTTATGTATTGTATTATACTGTACAATATATTGTTGCATATATTGAATTATACCCCATAGTATATGGCTTATTGATTAATCATATATTGATTTATGTATTGCATTATACTGTACAGTATATTACTGCATATATTGAATTATACCCCATAATATATGGCTTACTGATGAATCATATATTGAATAATGTATTGCATTATACTGTACAGTATATTACTGCATATATTGAATTATATCCCATAATATATGGCTTATTGATGAATCATATATTGATTTATGTATTGCATTATACTGTAAAGTATACTGTTGCATATATTGGATTATATCCCATAGTATATGGCTTATTAATTAAATCATATATTGACTTATGTATTGCATTACACTACACAATATACTGTAACGTACTTTATACAAGGCATTTATGAAGTAATGTAATTACAACAATGACCAAACATCAATTCAATTCATTCAACTGTTGACATTGGTTTATTAAAAACATGAAACCAACCGACCCTTTAACACCACCGCTCACACATGCAGAGACAGAGGGGCAGACAGGCAGGGAAACGCACACAAACCACGACTTGACAACGACACCGGCCAACAGGCCAAATGCTGGTGAAACTTGCCTGTGGCCAGTAACAATTTCAGTCTCCCACTTTGGCCAGTAACTTGTACTTAATGTAAATGCAGAAATATTCTAAAAAAAAAAACCCAAATAAAACAAAAAGAAAAGAAAACAAAAACTGTGGCTGTGGCCGGTAAGCGAAACACCTCACATAAAGCACTGGCACACATGCACGCGTGCACACACACAAACACATACGCGTGCCCGCGCCCACACACACACACCCGCGCGCACACACACACCTTCAGATATATTTAAAAAAAAAAAAAAATGAATTCAGGGGCAGACCGCCCGCAGCCTCAGTCACTCAAGGTCAACAAGAGGGCTCATAGGCCTGTCCATGGACTTCTTTTTCTCTTGGTGAAGCAGTTCACAGATTCTTTTATTTAGCGACATCCGGATCTCCCCCATCCTCGCACCTGGATGTGCCTGAGCAACAGCATCTGCAAAAGTAAAGTAAAAAGAATGTTAACTCTCTAACCCATTGTGCAAGCGAGACGTTCCATTTCTTTTTCCGTTGGGAAGCGACAAGGAAGCAGAGGCTGGTGACGTAGACAAGCGAGGCGTAGTGATGGGAAAAAGTTCAGTTTCAGTTACAATCTAGGGCCACACATTCCAAATGGCCTTGTTTTACCTGTCTAATTCAACCATGTGATCGTTCCACCATCGAATCACC
This sequence comes from Engraulis encrasicolus, assembly GCF_034702125.1. Taxonomy (NCBI): domain Eukaryota; kingdom Metazoa; phylum Chordata; class Actinopteri; order Clupeiformes; family Engraulidae; genus Engraulis; species Engraulis encrasicolus. The sequence continues at coordinate 39,421,763 of NC_085859.1, read as the reverse complement.
AGGCTGAATTGGACAGGTAAAAACAGGTCACCTGGAATATGTGGAACTGGATTGTAACTAAAACTGAACTTTGTCCCATGAAGCGGTAGCAAGTGGGAGAGGTTTCATATGAAAGTTATTTCATGGAGTTATGTTACAACATTGTACTTGTAGGTAAACACTTGACAGCATAGCCATGCATGTCCATAAAACAGTATATGAGAACATATAATTGTCGGGAGGAAATGCACGAGGATTCATTCTGCCCTTTACGCCAACTATTTAACTGGACAAACAAAAACTTGGGTTTCGATGGCAACATTGCTCGACACGCCCAACCCCCACCTGCTTACATGCTTACCATAACCATCAATTTCAGACAGAGTATTCACTATGGCTGGGAATATTACACCATTCAATCATGAAAGATTAATCTTCTCCATGGCTGTGCAGTACATTAGGTAGTAGTAGTTTCAATGAGCAGCATAGTCACAATAACTAATCTGGGAACAATCCTAAACAGTGCATCTTTAAAAGGGCAGGCAACTATTTAGGGGTAACACTTAAAATTGTTGACCTGGGTGTGTAAAATATCTTATTATTCATTTTTTGTTTTGTTTTACATATCCTCAGAGGAAGAATGTTGCTAAGCTAGCGAGAATATATGGACCAAAGTCCTGTAAATGATTTGGGAAACATTTATTTTGTCTCTTGACTGACTACCAATGCTCATACAGAGTCCACATAGCAAGTGAAAAGCCAGAGGGCAAGAGGGAGTATAAAACACCACACCACCTACAATGAAAAGTAAGTCCATTCCCCTCCTTCACAGACCCAGGTTTTCAGCAGTGATTTGCCGCCAAATAGTAGTTCATGCTCTATGACCTCTTTCAAGTCACTCTGGATTAAAGTGTCAGCTAAATGTAATGTAACAAGTGTACTTCTTGTTGGAAAAAATGGAACAGGTGCACAGAACGCTGAAATTGTGTTTGACCAATGTGCAGTTGAAACTTGAAGGGTATGCCACTAGTTGGGGCCAAATACACTGTTGGTTCATGAATGGTTTATTTTTCATGTTAAGCATTGTGTTACATTCTCATACTCCTTCCTTTCAATAGTCTGAAACAAGTGCCCAACATTGCCCAGCTTTGTAAACCCAGGTCAATGATTTTAACCACATTTAGCCCAATGAACCCTTGAATGTAACATGTTACATCAGCAAGTTTCACACATTCAATGTGCAGTTAATAATGTAGCTCAAGTAAACTCTAAATCTGGATGTCCTAACCCACTGCCCCTGACCCATCCAGTCCAGACACCCCAAACCCCCCCCCCCCCCCCCCGACACCGCACACACACACACAGCTCAGTACCCACCCACCCCCCACACACACACACCGTCCTACAACCAACCACACCTTCACCTTGCAATAAATAACTAGGTTACATCCATTCCATAATTAACATAAAAATAATAAAAACAGGGATACATTCATGTCTACATATCCCCCTCCCAACTTTTACCCTAGCTTCCATCCCCACCAGCAGTACCAACACTAGCTGCAGAGGTCCATGTTGTCCCACTCAATCTCTCTTATTCCCGGTTTATTCAGTAGCTTGATTGAATGAGGTATAAAGGATTTTTTGAAACGATTATATTTGCACCAAGGGAGTCTGAACCTCCTCCCAAAGTTCAGATAGATGTATTCCCCATTTAGTGCATGATCACCAGTGAGTGAGCATAGTAAAGGCACAGTATCGCTTACCATTTAAAGTACTGGAATGCACACCAGTCCATGTGACTATTTTTTCCTCCAGACCATCGCTGCATAGCCTACCTCTTCAGCAACCTCTGCAAAAAAAGTTAAAAGAGCAACAGAAAATTAACATTCACTCACACACTTAACCTTAAATAGGCACAAGGATACCCACCAAGCTCATCACTTCTATATCATTGTCAGAATTGTGAGCTAAATCTGGGGGGGGGAGTTCGGTAGACTGGTGGAACTACAGCATTCTAGCTCGCAGTCGCAGAGCGTCGTAGTGGCACTCTGTGTCCCGACAACAGGGAAGACAAGGCATTGAAATCGCAGCAGCCAGCATCGTTAACAGTTGCACGTCTGTTCTTGGCACGAAGGCACTCTTTTATGAAGATGATGTAACTGGCGAGAATGAATTCCGATGAACAAGAATGACTCGCGCATTCGTTTAAGAGTAAACATGAACACCAACATGACTCAATGAATGCAATTGCTGTGAGCAAAGCAAACTCCGAACTATCACAGAGTAGCTGAAGACAACGACGTGTAGGCTACCGTTTTGAAATTCACCAATTTGACGACAAGGCTTCGTTAACCTCTAACAATAGCTCTACAAGAACGGGACAGTGCAGTTAGTTCGTGAGCAAGTTACTCAAAAAAACCTATTGATGTTACCACAATGGGAAAACCGAAGCAGCAACAGCTATGCTTTACCAAAAAATAATGCAGGACGTTGCCTCGTTTTACTATACTGTAGTGCCCATTTTTTAAGCAAGTTCGTGATGTGCATTTAGATCTTGTCGCACTTCACTTCTGCTTTGATTCCCTTGCGTTAGCCGAGTAAGCTAGGCGGCTAATTAACTGAGGCCTGGCTTTCTAGGCTGACGTTGGGGCTCAGCAGTATTAGCCAGATAGATGTTGCTAACGTTCTCTGACAAGCCAAATAAAGTGAGCTCACCTGAAATGTACCACTACAACCATATAATATCGACCCAAGTATTACGTTTACGTTTTCAAGATGTGTAGAACCAGACCTACTGTCAATGAGAACTACACACCATTTCGACAACGCAAATATCGCTAGTAGTACAATAGCTTGGTAGCGCGGGAAATTCAAAAAAATAACGTATTTCTAGTCCTTGGGGGAAAAATGAACAAACATCCAACTTCGATAACCACTTGGCTAAACTTTGCACATCAACCACTGTAGACGTTTCAGACTATATGCTTGTATATTTATGTTAACAAATGAACAAACTTCTCTTTATAACTTACCTCGAGGCGGCTGGTTGGTTTGTGTCACTGTGGTGGGGAGTCTGGCTGGCGAGTCGACAGTGTGTGGAGCTAAAATCCGGACCGCGCTCGAGCCGAGACGGCTCTCTCGCCACTTTAGCTTCAGGTTGTGACGACGTGACGTAGGCGCGTCATACGTGATATGAGAGCTGAGATGATTCAATCAGAGACTCCTGTATATTGATCAATATATTATTATATATGGCCATATATGGTCCACCTAAAATGACTTTATAATGTCGAGTAAATGTCCAATGTCGTGCAAAATGTGCTTACTGAACTAAAAACATCAAGAAATACAGACTGAATAGTGGAATACAGTTTTGTTTTGCCAGCCATATATTTTAAAATATATGGATCAATATATAGTAATATGTTGTTCAATAATATATTGCTATATATTTTCAAATATATGAGCGTGTTTGTGATATATTGTGATATATTTTCTAATGTATTGCAGTATAAATTGTAGTATATTGCAGTATATTTTCCTTCCGTAAGGGGAAAGGAGCTCCCAGACCAATACATACAATGTAATGTGGACCAAATTCTGGGTCCCCTCTCTCCCTGGGCCCGGGACAGATGTCCCCTTTGTGCCCCCCTGTCAGCACCCATGCGCGCAAATGCCCATGTGCTCAGGAAAACTACAGCCACAAAGCTTTGAAAAAGATGGTGAAGTTTCAGACAAAAGTCTGTCGTCTGTCCTTTGTCGCCTAATGCTGTAGTGTGCTCAAGCAAAGCTTTCTCTTGTTCTCCCTGCTTGCTCCTTGAAAAGAAAGAAAAGCAAAGAAAACGCCAAAAAAAGAAGAAAAACATATTGCAAGAGGATCCTCAGTCATGTCATCTGACTGTGTGAGATTCACACCCTGCATTAAAAATAAATAAATAAAATTGGCTAATTAGCCCTGACGAATCCGCCTGGCGCTAAAAGTGAGATGTGCAGCCACATTTAATTAAGCACTTTAGACACATCAGCAAGCCTCTCACACACACTCCCTGTTACTGTAATTAAGTTAAATCCAGCCATTCCCCCTCCATTTGGAGGTCCTATACAACCCCCCCCCCCCAACACACACACACACACACTGACACACACATACACATACACAAACACACTCAGGGCCGCTGACAGCTTTGACTGGGGCAAGGACAAAGTAATCTGAAAGGGCCCCCCAGCCCAATAGATACAATGTAATGAGGACTCCTCCCTGGGCCCGGGACAACCGTCCCCTTTGACACCCCCCCTGTGGACACACTGACTCACACACACATACACACACACTAATCATGCCTGTTTTTGTGTGTGTTAGAGAGGGTAAACCTCTTACTGTCACAACTAGAGCTATGTATATTTAGACACACGGTTAGATCACATGCTAACAGTTACTGGTACTCCGAGGTGAAAAAATAAATAAAATAAAATGCAGACTGTCCACTGTTTTGGATAAAACAGAGGAGGTGAATCAGTGAGTTTCAGGTTTCAGTCGAGCATGCATTCATAGTAAACCCAACGAGGGCTGCAATGTTAGTCTTGATAGGCTGAAGTGAAAGTCCCCATCTGGGAAACTCCCATTCACTACGTTTACATGATGTTTTAAATTCCGAATTGATAATTCCAAATTAAATAGTTGTCAAGTCAAGTCAAGTCAAGTAGGTTTTATTGTCAATTTCTTTACATGCACTGGTCATACAAAGAATTTGAAATTACATTTCTTGCTTTCCCATACAGACATAGACTAAATCTAGGTAAGGACATAGACAGTATATAGACTATAGACATAGACAGTACTTATACATGGACTTAAGACAGTATGGACATAGACAGTGCTCATACAGACATTTAAAGTGCAAGACTGGACAACAGAAGACTTGTAGAGGACATACATTAAGAGGTATTGTTGTGCTTTTGTGCTTTTCCTAAAAAGTCCTTTATAGCGTTCTGACATGGTAATAGTAGCATTTGAAGAAAAATAAATATTAAAAAGGTCTGTCAAGTACACCAGCAGCAGTGTGTGTGTGTATGTGTGTGTGTGTGTGTGTGTGTGTGTGTGTGTGTGTGTGTGTGTGTGTGTGTGTGTGTGTGTGTCCTTCGAGTTTACTTTTATCTTTCCTTTAATTGTGAATTAATTGGTGTTTATTTGACGTTTTCATAGTGGAATTAAGCTATATTCAGAATTAAAGTCAGTTAATTCCGAATGTAATGTCCCATGTAAACGTAGCAAATGTCATGAGATTGTGTCAGCACTCCACAGCACACAATGAAATTGCATTTATGCCTCAACCGTTCAAGGGGGCAGCCCCAATCTGTACCGCAAGGGAGCAGTGTGGCCGGACGGTACCAGTCATGGAGGAGGATGAGGGAGAGCACTGGTTAATTATTCCTCACCAACCTGCCTGGTCGGGAGCTGAACCTTGTGGGCAACCTTTAGCCCGCAAGTCAGACGCCCTAACCTCTTACCGATGACCGCCCTTTAGTGCTCTTTGGTAATAGAAAAGATAATGAACTGAAGCTGAATTATCCAATGCACTTTTCAAAAAGTTTGAACATTTTTTAATATAGGCCTACTCATGGCTAAATCATAAGAAACGGCAACATGTTTCAGTCATAGTTTGGTCTCCATTAGGGCAGAGTCATTCGAGAGTCATTAAAAAAACCCTGTCAGAAATTAAATTCAACAAGCTCAGAATCAACACTCAAAAGATTTCGATCAATTACTCTCTGAAGTGTCCGCATTCAACTGCAGCCCAGTCCGGGATTTTACACTCTGAACCTGAGATTGGCACATCTGATTAGGTAGTGGTTCTCAACCTTTTTGAACAACGACCCCTGGACCTCATCATAAGCCTCCCAAAGCCCCCCTTGCTTCATTATAAGCCTGCCAACACCCCCAAAGTCTTAACACATTAAATAGACTGATGCTCCCCAATGGAAGCTGAGTACCGCCCCCTCTCAGCTGTATCCTTCCCAAGGGGGAGTAGAGTCCCCAAGGGGATACAGTAGAGTCCCGGTTGAGAAACACTTAGTTCGAGACATCAAAAAAGATTCTCTAGGTTCTAACCTTTAGACTGGTACACTGGTACAGTCCCCTTGAGAGTGAAAAAAAACTTTTCTTTTCTCCTAAAGTTGCTCTGAGAAGAGAAAAAAATACAGCTAGAGGCTTTCACCCATCCAAGGATAAAAAAATCTGGTGGAAAAATGGCCTCTGGGACCATACAAATTGTACAAGACAACCCTTAGACCAGAGGAGACAGTTCAGTTCACACCCTTTTGTCCACCTCCAGCTCCTGATGCTCAGTCTGGAGAGAGGAAAGCTCTCAAATGGTAGAGTAGTGTGATTGGACCCATCAAAAGTGCCCTCATGACAACTTGACATGACAAAAGGAAATGCCAACCTGTTCCTAAAAAAGGTTTTTTTTGATGAGCACATTGACTGAACAAAACAATAATTAGTTGGCTACTTCATTTTTAATTAAATGAGTGAAGTCTCTGTACCCCATTTCAAGTATGCCTAATTTGAACGATTCAGAACTATTTTGTATGATGAAACTCCTTGACAATAATGAGATAATTTATCATAATGATTATAATTATTCAAGGACTTCATTACTGAGTATTGCAATTAATGCCAAGATGAGGACTGGCTGCTACTTTTTTCTTTACTTTTCGTCTTGCTGTAAATCAGAATAGTATGATTTGTGTGTGTGTGTGTGTGTGTGTGTTATGTGTGTGTGCCTGCGTCCGTGTGTGTGTGTGTGTGTGTATGTCAACTGATGTAAGGCTTTTTGCCATACTCAGATTTTGCTATATGTTCACTGCAATGTGCAACTACGGTATGTGTATTAGGTCTTGTATCTACATGTCTTGTATTTATGTATCTATGTAAGCTGTCAGACACCTTCATTTCCCTCAAGATTGATAAAAGTTCTCTACTCTACTCTACTCTACTCTACTCTACTAATCACTTGGTGCATGTGCAAGTTGCCATGCTCCTGCCGCTCTGCTGTGGTCTTCATTAGGGAGCTAGCGTGGTGCTGCTAATGACTCTCTTCAAAGCGGACCAAATGCACTAACTCCCAAATCATCCAAACTCATATGGTTCTTTTGCCAGCAAAACACCTTCCAGACCTACCACCCACACCGCAAAGACACACGCGCGCGCGCGCACACACACACACACACACACACACACACACACACACACACACACACACACACACACACACACACACACACACACACACACACACACACACACACACACACACACACACACCCCAAAGACGCACACACACACACACACTAGAACTTCCTCTAAGAACAGCAAATGCACTAACTCCTAAATCATCCAAACTCATATGGTTCTTTCTAGCAAAACACCTTCCCAGACCTACCACCCACACCGCAAAGACACACACACACACACGCACACACATACACACACACACACACACACACACACACACACACACACACGCACACATGCACACACACACGCCACACACACTGACACACACAAACACACACACAGACACACACACACACATGCACCGGTTACCAATTGCCAGTCGTCCGCAGCCCTGCATTGAATGTCCCTACAAAGGATAATCACAAACGGACCCACAGCAGGGAGATCGCCACGCCACTTGGGGTGTGACACACACCGACTTGAACCGTCTATCGCATTTGTGCATGACGACTTTGTGTGTGAACTCGTGCTCCACAATGCCCTTTGACAGGTTAGGGTTTGGCATGGTTTTGGTCAGGCCACAATTTCGACATTTCCTTTGCTTGTTTCGCTATTCTTGGCAAAAGTAAAGCAGCAAAACGTTGCTGTACCAGAGAGAACAGATAAGAGAGAGGTTCCGCTGGCCCATTGTGTCCGGGTTCTATTATTGCAAGGGGGAGGGGGGGAAATCCCCCTTTAGGCAGACCTAAAGACTGTTCTATTCATTCTAGGAGCATTATAACACGCCCCTTTAGGCAAACCGGAACCTGGTGCCCATAGAAACATATTATGTTGGCATATCTCTATATACTTAAGAAATCTGGCTGTATACGGTTAGGGTTAGGCATAGTTTTGGTCTGGGCAGATGCAGAGCATTTTCGAGTTCAGCAACAAAACCCCTTACTTGCAAAGGCATCGCACTTCAACGCAGAATGCACTGGCGTGAAATAAATACGCCTTTGCATGATGCCAGTTCGCTAGAAAGCCTGAGGGGAACCTGAAGGGTAAGGGAGAGAGAGACAAAGAAAGAGCAGAAGAGAAAAGCACTCTGTGTTCATCTGTCTCTCTGTCTTGTCTATCTGCCAATGTCATGTGAATGGCTTGTCATGAATGTAGACAATGATTGTTCTACCCATCACTCTGTCTTTCCCAGTCAGAGAGCCTCTGTATCTCATTTGCACACACACATACACACATGCATGCACACAGACACGCACACACACACACACCTGTATGCATGGATCCACATTACGTATCTGTTATCTCTTAAACATGCACATGGGCAGGGAGTTTGTACACTGGCGTATACATTTATTTTCACCATATTGTTTTTGTTGTCAACAGCCATACAGGTTTTTTCCCCCCCATAGACATATACAGTGCGCCCGCACGCACACACACACACACACACACACACACACACACACACACACACACACACACACACACACACACACACACACACACACACACACACACACACACACACACACACACACACACACACACACACACACACACACACACACATATACACACTCCCAAAATATACACACCCAAAAACATGTGCACGCTCGCACTAACACAACTGCACACACGCGTACGTGATCATGCACCCTTACACGCACGTGCACACATGCACGCACAGACAGAGATGTTCAATCCCTGAGTCCCATTATCTCTTGATCTGGGATGGGAGCATACGGAAGCGCTTGAATGGGTAATCAGCCATCTGACAGAGCAGAGCACTTTTGAGGATGGGTGTTAACGCCACTGAGAGGAGAGAGCAGAGATGAAGACGAGTATTCAAAGAGAAGAGGAGGCACACAGTGCAGTGACTACAGGAACATGCCAACATTAAGTTGAGTATTTCCCTCAGTCAATTATGTTAAAAGTAAAATAGTGGTGATACTAGGTTGAGAGGAGAAATAGGGGTCGTTCGGGATGAAGCAGTGCTGCGCCAACCGAGCAGAACGCATGCGCACTGCACAACAATGATGCCAAATTGATTCTAATCAGAATGCATTGAAATGCCAAAGTGCGCATGCGTTCTGCTTGGGTAGCGGCACACTGCACCATCACGATCGAGCATGTTGTCACTAATGGGCTCATCTGTGGGTGGGCATGGATCGGCCAGGCCCACCTTCATTGGCAGCTGGGCCTGCCCAGTCAGAAGTTCATATTGCAATGTATACAGTGTAGCCTATGACTGGGGCAGTCATGATGTAATGGATAGGGAATTGGACTGTAGATCAATGGATTGCAAGTTCAATCCCCAACCTTCCCAATCCATTCCTTCATCCATGGCTGAAGTGCCCTTGAACAAGACACCACATTGCTCCAAGGACTGTAACTAATACTATTATCACCCTGTGATCACACAGAACAACTTATGATTGACTGAGCAGGTGTCCATTATTCCCAGAGAACGGGACACCTATGAAGTTATGCATGCATTCGTGTGTCTATCTTAGTCTTACATTGAATATTCGTTCTGAATGCTGACAACATTTAAAGTCTGTGGAAATCATGTGGATGACGTACCCTCTGCATTCCAAACGAAGGTTCAATGAGCGACTAAGTAAGACGCATGTACGCATGAAAAGAGAGAAGTCAACCCGGCGCTCAGGTGTGTGAAAAACAGTCTAAAATGGTGCACCTGGGGGTTGGGAAACGGTCCCAGGCACTCAGAGGTATCACAGCAGGAAGAGGGAGGTAGGCTATATTAAAAGGCCTTTATTAACTATGGCTACTCATATTTGAAATTAAAATGCCAAATATGTCAAATATGAGTAGCCACAGTTAATAAAGGCTTTTTAATATACCTCCTTCTTCCTGCTGTGATACCTCTGAGTGCCTGGGACCTGCTGCTTGTCTAATGCATAACTTAATAGGCGCCGGAGACGCGTTTAAGTTGGTAGTTGGATTGTGGTGCAGCTGGCTTGGCAGCTGGCACACCTCGCCGGCCACTACCCCTTAGCCTGTTTAAGACAGTCTAAAGCCAGGCTCAAACTACAAGTGTTTGATTTCTACAATTTGCGATCGGCGACTCTATGAGCTGCCAAAATTATATCTTAGAACGTCGCACACAACGAGGAAATCTTGCCCAACAATCGCTTGCGATGGTCCTGGGGGGTAACATTCCACCGATTGTCGTAAGGGGGTTTTCAACCGAGAATCAGGACGATAGTCGTGTAGTTCGAGCCTAGCTTAACACACGGAAGATAGTTACAAACCGGAGATAAGCAGTATAACGGCCACCACCTTTTCCCACTGAGTCAGCAAGCCAACAAGGCAATCAAGGTTCGCCGAAATATCTCAACTTTAGTGAACGCGATTGCAGTCTCATGACTAAACAAATAGCCTAATCGCTAATAACCCCCAAATCAAAGGAATGTTGAAATAAAGTGACCTGCCTGCAACATTGTTGCTTGAAACGTAGGAAGTGGTAGGCCTATCCATAACAATGAACAAAGCACAGTGGTTAATCTACTTTCTCACAAAGCCTTAGATAAACAAATTAATAAATAAATTGAGTTAACCGGATGATAAAGAATAGAAAGGATGAATGTAGCCTATCTGTTGAGAAAAGGAGGCCCTATCTGATATGCTAGTCAGAAACCTTGGGTAGATAAGAAATTCAGTCCTTGAAAATCTTAGACATGTAGACATAAGTATCTACGTATATATCATACATCATACGTGCGACAAATAATATACATGACCTTCCCCTGGAATGACTGTCCACGTGTTATGGTATGTGGTAAACAGGGTTTTTTAATGAATTTAAAGTCGAGGCGTAGCCTACATATACTTATTCCAGTACAAATTCAGTAGATGCACCATGACTGATGACTGCTATCTGGAACATGATGGGAAGTTTGCCAAAGGCGTTGTATCAGACGTGGCTGCTCGGGGCAAAGTGGATTAAATTAAGACAGTGCTGTTTTAAAAGTGCCAGGAAAAACACACACAGACATACACACACATACACACACACACACGCATACACACACACGCACGCGCGCACACACGCACACGCACGCACGCACACGCACGCACGCACACACACACACACACACACACACACACACACACACACACACACACACACACACACACACACACACACACACACACACACACACACACACACACGGCATTGGCCTGCCTACTAGGGTATTGATTTATAACTAACCATCATTAATAACACACAGGGGTCCTCCTCTCAGTGTGTAGTATGTAGCATAAACACCACAGAAGCAAGAAGTACGGCGGTAGTGTGGCCGACCCGGGTTCAATTCCCGGCCCGGGTCTTTTGACAACCCTTCCCCGTCTCGCTCCCAACTCGCTTCCTGTCACCATCTGCACTGTACTATCATGAATAAAGTCAAAAAGACCAAAAAAATATCTTTAAAAAAAAGACGCAAGCAGTGCACCATAGAGGCCTAGCTGTGGCTCAAACGGCTAGGCACTCGACTGATATGCCGGCGACCCGGATTCGTTTCCGGCCTGGGTCATTTGGCGATCCTTCCCTGTCTCGCTCTCATCCTCATTTCCTTTCTCTCTCCCACTATCAAAAATAAAGGCAAAAAAACACAATTTAATGACCCTCCTTTAGCCCAAGAGCAGCATGTGAGCCACAGCCAGCGAGCCGTTTAGGGGCGAAAGGTTAGCTATTGTGACTCTCCTCTATTGTTACTGAAGTACAACACTGTCCATTGTGGCCCTCCCAACAAGCTCTGCAATCCACAGATTGTCAGAGTACACGGTCCGCATACTGATGTGCACTTAAACACACACAAACATGCATGCGTCACCACACACACACACACACACACACACACACACACACACACACACACACACACACACACACACACACACACACACACACACACACACACACTCCCATACACACACACACACACACACACACACACACTCCCATTTAAGCGCATTGATTTTGCAACCCCTTGTATGGTACTTCTTTCATGGTAAAGCTAGTGCTTAGTTAGTGCGTCATCCTCCCAGCTCCCGATTGGCTGTGGGTGTGTTAATGACGAGATAGAACTCTCACAGGTTCTTCTCAGCGGTCGGGGAGGTCAAAGTGATTGCGGTCGGTGCCACTGTTTTGCCGCTACCGCTTTGTCGCCGGGAGGCTGGACGAGTTTGGATTGGAATCGGAACAATTTGCCTCAAAGACACTCGATTCCTCTCCAGGTGTGTGTTGTGTGTGCACTGTGCGGCACACGTGAAAAACAACCCCCCGCCATCTGATAAACCCCCCTTCGACCTTCGTCTTTCGCCTCCCTCCCTCTCTGTCTCTCTCTCTCTCTCTCTTTCTTTCCTCCTCCATCTCTGTAGTTCTGTTTTCCCTTCGTTTCTCTTTTGTCTCTCTCTCTCTCTCTCTCTCTCTCTCTCTCTCTCTCTCTCTCCTCTCTCTCTTTCCTCCTCCATCTCTGTAGTTCCGTTTTCTTTTCAACCTTCGTCTTTAGACTCTATCTCTTTCTTTCTTTCTTCCTCCATCTCTGTAGTTCTGTTTCCCCTTGGATTATATGTCTTTCTTTCACTCTCTCAACAGCCTTATTCTTCCTCGCAATGACTATCCCCCACTCTCCTCTCTTCCTTTATCTTCATCTCTGTCTCCTTCTCTTTCCCTGAAGTACAATCTCTGTCCCATTCACTCTCCATCTCATCCTCCCCATCTCATCCTCTCCTTCTCTCTCTCTCTCTCTCTCTCTCTCTCTCTCTCTCTCTCTCTCTCTCTCTCTCTCTCTCTCTGTCCATTTTTCTGCAGCTTCTCAGCCCATTTGTCTTCCCCATTCCTCCCCTCTCCTCCCTCTCGTCTCTATAGAGTTGTTCCTGCGGGAGCGCTAGGGAGAGCGAGAGATTCATCCATCCCTTCATCAGCCTTGTCCTTGTGTTTCCTGATCAGATACAAGCAGCTCCTCGCCCCCCACCCCACTCCATCCCCATTCTCATCCTCTCCCTCCCTCCCTCTCTGCCTCCCTTCCTCCACCTCGTTTTCCACCTCTTTCTCCTGCCTCTATCATCCCTCCTCCCTGCATCCCTGTACACCTGATGGCTCGTTTTGCTTTCTCTCTTCACTCCGCTTCCCTAAGTCATGTCTTTCTTCCTTCGCTCATCTCACCCCTCTCGTGATCTCAAAATACACAATTTATTACCCATTGGGACCGGAGAACATGCTTTCGTGTAACATGTTTTTATTTATTTTCTTTTTTTTCTCACAGTGCCGCGCCGTTCTGGGGGATGAGATGAGATGGGATGAGAAGAGATGAGAATGCCTGTTAAAGCACGCTAGTTTATTCTCGTGCTTCCGTCTATAGTCTGTGGGACCGTTTCGTTTGGCGGTCTGGCCAGATGTGCTCTTGGTACAGCTGCTGCTGCCACTACTGTCGCCATAGGGGTGCTATAGTCGTAAGGCGGTGTGTGAAACAGCCATGGGAGTCCATGTCAAGCCTTTAATTACTTTAGTGCAGTGAATCCCAAAAAGTGGGCCGGGGCCTATGGTGGGCTGTGAACGTATTCCAAGTGGGCCCTGAAATCAATTTTCTAAACATCGAAATGATATTTGTGTGTGGAGGACTATTCAAAGCCCTAGTCTTATGTATACTTAGCACTAACCTTTATGGCTGCAAACCAATGGTGGTACCGTAACACTACCAGCGATGCCATAAATTCAATTCAAGCACTGAGTCAACCTGACGATCCAGGCATATAAACAGGTGTTGTTCCTGGAAGGTCAATCAGCATTGTATTGTGTTTGAAAGGCACTAGGCAACGTTTTGTTAATTAGTTAATTAATGAACTTCAGGAACCAGATGATGATTAAATTGGGTTTGGTTTCAAAGACGACAATGGATCACATGGTCTGTGGGCTGACGTCTCCAGTTGCAAGATCAGGGCTGTCATCCACATGATCAGGGCTGTCATGTCACATGAGTGAGGAAAGGGACATTTATGGCAGTTGCATGCACTTCTAAAAACTACCCAGCATGGCTTTAAAAAATGAATTTTAGAGCTCGCATTGTTTTCTTGTCACCTTCTTTTCTTGTGAAGAGAAAACAGTCTTTACAACCACACAGATCTCACAATGTATGCTACTGCATCTGTGATGTTTGTCCACGTCTTTTTATATGATGATGACGTCACCTGTTTTGACAATGACAGAGCGGGACTGTTTATGTATTAATGTGTCGTGGACTATGAATGTATAGATGGCACTGGATACACAAGACGAGGGAATAGAAGGACGGGGGGATAAGGGGTGAAAAAAGAGAAGTGGCCCATGCCGGCGCCTCTGATGCATTCATGCATGTAGTGAAAAGCATGCAAGGAGAAATGATTGAGCATGTTGCTACGCTACAGAAGAGCCCCTAGCAACCACATGTGCATCTATCTCCAGCCGATGGAGGGGATTGCCTCGTGTGTGTGTGCATGTGTGTGTGTGTGTTTGTGTGTGTGTGTGTGTGTGTGTGTGTGTGTGTGTGTGTGTGTGTGTGTGTGTGTAGGCAGGCGAACGAGCAGGCAGTCCAGCTGTGAAGGAAACAGTGACCATTCTCAGCATGGCTTCTTTCTGTGAGTGCATTTTAGCAGGACACATCACGGTTATATTCCCTACGGCTATTCCAGAAAGATCCGGAATGGACAAATGAAGCCTACTTTAGCACAAACACCACACGTCATTTGTACAACACGGAAGAATGCACATTGCTTGTATAATGCGGACATATCTGAAGACAAAGACAAAACATTTGGAAAATGTGTGATTGTGTGTCTGTTTGTGCCTCATCTCCATGGCTATTCCTGGGGAAAATATGCCGCAGACAAGAACATTAACACCAGGAAAGGCATTTGCAAAACATACAGGAATGTGTGTGTGTGTGTGTGTGTGTGTGTGTGTGTGTGTGTGTGTGTGTGTGTGTGTGTGTGTGTGTGTGTGTGTGTGTGTGTGTGTGTGTGTGTGTGTGTGTGTGTGTGTGTGTGTTTGTGTGTGGCATTAAAGTCATCTCGGAAGCGACTTTGTGTTTCTCCCAGCCGTTCGGTTACTATTCTGACCAGGGCTTGAAAACGAAATTATTTTTCAATTGGCCTTTATTTAACGTTTTCGTTCCTGAATTCGTTCCGCCACCAAAATTTCGTTCCCGGAAGTGTTTTGCGGGCCTATCAAGTTTATTTTCATGGACTGTATCTTATACGTACCTAGAATAGTATTTGCCCTTGATTTACACAGTAGCTACTCTATCCCCAAAAATAATAGGCTAAATCACAGGCGGCATCCAAAAAAATTCAGATCTCACATTCTGGATACGTGCTAAACTCCTTACCTGGCTGTAAGTGTTATCCATATGGCGCTATAATTCCTAACTCTGCATGGTGTAGATATGGTGTAGCTTGTCTGTCGCTGACAAATATCTCCTGTTTAACTCTACAGCGCAAACACTTCAATGTATGCTTCAGGGTATGCTTTTGTGAAATTTCATGAAATATATAGGAAACGAAATTAACCGTTATGAACCGGCTTTGTGGATTTCAGAATAACGTTTCTGTTCAGGAACAGTTGAAGACCATTTCGTTTTCGTTTCTGTTTCTGCTCCTCATAAAATTGCGTAAAATTCAGTTCGTTCACGTTTTCGGTTTTCGTTCCTTGAACCGGTTCGAAGCCCTGATTCTGACATGCCGCTATTCCGACATTGATGTCTATTGTCTGAATACCAGCATGTTTCCCACAGAAATCTGCCATTTCTGTGTTTTGTGCTAAATTACTCCGCTTTTATCAGTTTAGGGAGAGTGCATGCAGTTACCTTAACCCTAACCCTGACCCTAACCCTAATAGGCCGTAGGGTGACAGCCCTTTTCGTTCAGCCTCGCTCCACAGCTTCCGAACAGCAGGTCCACATGATGATGAAACGACAAAAGCTATGTTCAACTTACCGTGAAATGTCCGCTTCATGTAATCGTGCACGTAATTAAAACGGTGACATTTTAGTAAGAAATCTTATCCTCTGTAGGGAATGACGATTTTTACGTCACTGGACACCATGTGACCGTTTTAAACCAATCACGTAGCCGATTTACGGGGAAAAAGTGGCAAGCCGTCTGAAAAACTGAAAATAATGACAAGCCGTCTGTTGTTGTTAAGTCTGACCTACCTATAAGAATCTCCCAAAATACCCTTTTGAAGAGGGTATATAATAACAATTATCAAAAATAATACTCGTGCCTACATTTCTGGATTGGGACAAATTCTAAATAAATAATAAATAGTGCTTTATTTACTGAACAAAGCACAATTATGCAATTGACATTTCATACTGTGGATTTGAGCAATTAATGGAAACAATTGCAATAAGTAGGCTATAGATAACCCAGGCTATTGATAACCCTCTAAGTGATTGTAACTCCAAACAGTGTTTTGTTTATAGCACCAACAACTATTGTGCAAGTGGATGATAAGGTTACCTTTTCATGTTCACATATAATAACAATTATCAAAAATAATACTCATGCATATATCTCTGGATTGGGATAAGTTCTAAATAAATTATAAACAGTGCTTTATTTACAGCACAAGGCACAATTTTGCAATTAACATTTCATACTGTGGTTTTGAGCAATTAATGGAAACAATTACAATAAGTAGGCTATAGATAACCCAGGCTATTGATAACCCTCTAAGTGATTGTAACAGTGCTTTGTTTATAGCACCAACAACTATTATGCAAGTGGATGATAAGGTTACCTTTTCATATTCACATTAATAAATGGAAATAATCTAATGATCAATGATAAGGACCATTCAGGTATTCATGTATTCATTTATTCACTAATAACTATACAACAAATAAAAAAATCTAAACAAGTGGCATACACATGAACCGGCATTTTCATGAACTGGCATTAACTTATATACATAACCATAATAAAAGGAATAATAATGATACAAATGGAATAGAATGGCGGACACACACACACACACACACACACACACACACACACACACACACACACACACACACACACACACACACACACACACTACTCCTCGCTGATGGTAACAAGTCCAAGACTGCATTCGTCGACAAGTTCTCAGCAAAAACCAGTTCAGATGTGTTGCGTTTGGCGGGGGTGTGGAACACTAGCTGAGGAAAATCACGACTGAGCCTCTTCTTCAATATATCCTGTCTGTAACACAAATCAACAAAAAAAAGAGGCATATCAGTACAAGCATAGTGGGGCTTCATGTTGTCGCTGATATGCAATAGCCACCCTCACAAATTAACTCGGAGTGAATAAATAATATTGGTGGAGTTTACTTGCTATGCAACAGATATAATACCAAGTATTCCAAAGGGAAGCACATACTGTAACGAACATCACACTATCAAGAATACTGCCATCCTCCTTATTTCAAAATATTACAAGTACAGTATGTGCAGATGACAAGCAGTGTTAGAGTAGCCTGGTGAACCAGCGCCACCCGCTGGACGCCAAAATGTTTTGTCTACGGGTGGGTCTGGCCTCGCATAATGATTCAATGAAGCCAGAATGCCAGGAATCTGGCAAACCAATTACAGCGCAAAGATGTGTTTTGAATCAAAGAGGGCAGGGTTTTGAGGGAAGGTTGTTCTCATCAACAATCTTCGGATGTATTATGCATCGAGGCCAGACTAAATTAGACATCCACATTTAGTCTGGTTTATCAGGCTAGTGTTAGAGAACATTTTCAATCAATTTCAACATGCAGTTGTAAAGCTCACACTACCCTGGACGTGTCAGTACTAGAGATTTTTTTTTCTTCTTCTTCAGCCTTTTCCGAGATTCTGGTCATTGTAATGAGGGCAGCGCTTTGTTTACATTTCAAAAAACATTTTTATTCATTCCCAAAAACATCCAAAAGGTTATACAACATCAGCCGACAACTAGCAAACAGCGACACCCTTTAAATATTTGGAGTAGGCCTATGTTGTAGAATAGCTCATATCTCGGAAAGGGCTGAGCCGAAAAATGTGCCATCACCGGGTACTGACAAGTCAAGGGTATGAGCAATACAACAGCATATTGAAATTGACTGAAGTGGTCCTTTAAGACACATGTGTGAACTTTCCCTTGGATTTGACAAATTCGTAATACTCGTGTACTCTCTGTAGCAACTTCTGTGGTACTGCACCTCCAGAGCCACACAGTCTCTGTCCTTGATGTGAATGAGGATGCTCTGGTCTTCCTTTACTTCAGCTGCTTCCTGCAACTTGCCTTGTACAAAAGAAAAGAAAAAAGAATGAATAAATAGACAGGCAAACAATTAGACATTTTTCCTGGTGGAGTGGTATTGTAAAAAAAAAATGGCGATGGGTGTTGCACCCCCAAAAAAAGCATTCCGTAGCCTCTTACTGCAGATGGGGTTGCCAGCGGGCCTATTCACTATTTGCTGAAAACTACATCATAACAACATTGCTATGACAGTGCAGAGTAACAGATTAAGACATACATATTACAATTTTGGTGACAGTAAGGTTATAACATAGGTGCTGCGCTAAGGGGTTAAGCACACAGATGTACAGCACAGCCAGGACACACCTCTTGAGCCTGGTCACTGAGGCTGCCCAGGGACAGAAGCGGAAAAATCCCAAGTGTACAAGTGAGAGAGGGGGGCAGTGGGGGGTGGGGGAATGGCATGGGGGATGGGATGGCAGAAGCAGTGTCTTAACCAGACAGGCCATCAGGCTGAGGATCCACATTTCTGAACAGATATTCAGTGTCATATCAACATCAGGCATGCTCTGACATCCATATAAACATACACCCCATCCTATTTAAGACAAAGTGTGTTTCACTTAAACATCTAAAACCTAAAACACTGGGGTACTAGGCATGGGGATGTTTTGCAGGCTATTGGAATGTAATTTCACACCCACACACATACATAACACATTATGCCAATTCACACGTGCATTCATATTAGAATTAGACAAAAAAAACAATGATTGTGCAGCAGTCAACTTCTACTAACATCTGTGTGTGTGTGTGTGTGTGTGTGTGTGTGTGTGTGTGTGTGTGTGTGTGTGTGTGTGTGTGTGTGTGTGTGTGTGTGTGTGTGGTTTGGGGGATGGGATGCATTCGCATAGACTGTGTGGTGGGGGTGAGAGTAGTCTTACCTGCGGTTAAAGTCTGTGTTTTCGTTCTTTTTGACGTCTGCCACTCGCGACGATACATTTGCTGTCTTTCTTGCAAATCATGCAGACAGCAGGAAGAACGGGGCCAGAGCTCGTGATGGCCAAGCTTGATCTGGATCGCAGTTTCCTGGTCGGAGTGGTGGTCACAGCCGATGAAGCGGAGGTAGCCTGGCTAGTTTGGGGGTCTTGTTGGCCATCTCCCCTCTCTGCCTCTCGCAAGACACGCCGTGTGACTCGTTCAATTTCCCGCTTGTCAATAAACCTCCGGTAGCATGTGGGATGGAAAGCCGCATCCTCGGGAATTTCGTCAAACTCCAACTCAATACATTGCTTAAAATGTTCTGCTACGTCTCTGCACTCACCCTTCAATTCTAGCCACTGCCGAAAATTTCGATATGTATTCCACCGTATGTTGCTTGACCGAAGATATATGCATGTAACACAACTTGCGTTTCGAAGATGTCTTTTTTGTACATTTTCGGTCGAGATTTCGTCTTCCTCGGTACTACTAGATGATCGACCAGCTCCTTCGGTAGCCATGCTACTTCCGTTTACTCCTCATCTCAGCTGACATAGCAGTTAGCTGATTCGTTCCTTCTGATGACGCCTCAACCGTGGCACCTCTCGAGGCGAAAAGTATTATTACACCTGCCGAAAATCTACATACGCCTCGGAGACAGTAGTTCGTCATTACACGTTGCGAATTTGAATAGCCTTGCAGTGCGGACTAATCCGAACTGAGGTTTTAAATCCTCTATATACGTCTTTCTTTTTTATGAACCGAATGTCTGTTTGTTCGGAGGCTGTGGAGCGAAGTTAGGTTTCTGAAGCACTTTTCGAGGGTCACCTTCCGGCCTATAAGGAAGGTCGGATGTTGGAATAGCATTATGTTGGAATAGCGGTATGTCTGGATTGCGCTTGAGGGGACTGTAACTAATACCCTGTAAATAACTGTGAGTTGCTTTGGATAAAAGCATGAGCTAAGAAGAGTGAAATGTAATTATTTGCTCTGTGTTCAATAGGAGTACTGCTGACAGTATACTTCATTAGTTTAACAGTTTTCCAGGTTAATGAGTCATCTTGTCTCATTTCCAGGTTAATGAGTCATCTTGACAAGTCGATAGATACCGGTAGTTAAATGACTCACTATAGGGTGAATGCTCTCTTGGGGGTGAAAACATGTTTGCAAGTCGATGGCACCATGTAGGCTCAGGGATGTCCGAAAAAGCTCATGCTTACTTAATGGTATGGCAAACTAGTTACTGTCTATGCACATAGGCATGCGGTTTCATCATACCTATTAT
>NC_085859.1:39381004-39391004 GCF_034702125.1 Engraulis encrasicolus | reverse complement strand
TCCCTTCATAACACTTCTGTGCAGTGTCCACTTCCGACTACATTAGTCCTGAGGGAAACGCTCGCACGCACGCATGGAAGCTGAGAGAAGGGGACAAAAGGATCACTTGTCCCGAGCCCAGGGGGAGAGGGGCACCAGAATTGGGTTCTCATAGCATTGCATGCATTGTGAGGGGGGGCATTTTAAGTGATTTTGTCCCGGGCCCAGTCAAAACTCTCAGCAGCCCTGCAAGCAGGCACGCACGCAGGCATGAACGCAGGCACGCACTTATGCACGCACGCACGCACACTTACTTTATGGGACTGTATATATGGGACTTTATTGTAGGCCAGGGGGAGCCGTTGTGGTCCAGATGTCACCATCAGGCTGAGCTGGGCTGAGTCCTCTCTTGCTGCTGTTTGCATGGACGAGGCGTACAGTAGCCTACTCGCCATGAGAACAATAACACAGGGAAGAATTACCCACAGTGCCGCAGTGGTGGAGTGGACGTCAGACTCGCGCTCGAGCTCGGCTGTTTCATCAAAAGTGGGCTGTTGATGACCCCCTCCAGTTATTATTTAGTCTACCTGAAGTGTGTTGCTCGTAAGATCTGCAATTAAAGAGAGAGACAGAGAGAGGGTGGGGGATGATAAGACAAGATTGAGAGAGGAAGAATGAAAATATTGAATAAAACAACCCTAGAGAGAGAGAGAAAGAGAGAGAGAAGGAAGGAGGGAATGACAAGGCAAAATTGAGAGAGGAAGAATGAAAATATTAAACAGAGAGACAGAGAGAGTATTGCAATGCATTACTGCAGAGAGTTGGTAATATGGAGACAAGGGAGGTCAATCCAGCCTTATTAATGGGGTTGTCATTCTTCCATATCCCCAGTGCTCTGTTCTCCCAGTCACTTTATTACACACACACACACACACACGCACGCACGCACACACACAGGCACGCACGCACGCAGGCAGGCACGCACACATACACACACACGCGCACTCTCACACATAAAACGTATTGGTTATTTAGCATCCACATTGTTTTCCTGCCCCTTGCAGTATCTACCACAGCCCTCATTAGAGAAGCAATAAGTGGGAACGAGTGTGTGTGTGTGTGTGTGTGTGTGTGTGTGTGTGTGTGTGTGTGTGTGTGTGTGTGTGTGTGTGTGTGTGTGTGTGTGTGTGTGTGTGTGTGTGTGTGTGTGTGTGACTATTTGAGTTTCGGGCTTTGTAGTGGAACAAATCACACAAACAAACAAATTAAAAACTACTAAATAAGGGACCCATTTCCCACACAAATACAATGAAATGCTTCTAAAGAGCTACCAGGGCTACTGTATCTGTTTCTTCCTATATTCCCAATTATCACTTCAACAGTTAGAAACAAACCAATAAACTAAATAACTGAAATTAAATGAGTTGCCTCGAGTTGGACTCTAGTGGCTATTTTCTTCCAACATTCCCAATTATAAGTTTTTGTGTTTTTTAGTTTTTGTGTTTTTGCATTTTTGTGTCATATTTTGTGTCACTTTTTTGTGGTGCTCACCACCACCACCACCATCATCATCATCATCAGCAGCAGCAGCATCATTATCATCATCATCTTCATCATCAGCTGCCTGCAGCAGCATTATTTTCATCACCATCACCATCACCATCATCGCCATCATCGTCATCACCATCATCATCATCATCAGCAGTAGCAGCAGCAGCAGCAGCAACATTATCATCATCATAATCATAATCATCAGCAGCATCCTCACAATTATCTTCACCATCATCATCATCATCATCATCATCATCATTATCATCATCATCATCATCAGCTGTAGCAGCAGCATCATTATCATCGCCATCATCATCATCATCATCATCAGCAGCAGCAGCAGCAGCAGCATCATCATCTCCACCACCATCCTCATCTCCACCATCGTCATCATCTTCATCATCAGCTGCCTGCAGCAGCATCACAATTATCATCACCATCATCATCACCATCATCACCATCATCATCACCATCATCATCATCATCATCATCATCACGTCATTTTGTCTCACTGCAGGCCCACTATGGAGTGCTCATCAGTACCTCATGCATCACATTGAAGTGTCCTATGTGTTACTGACAGTCGAACATAATAACGACTGATGGTATTTGTTGCCACTGGCTGTGCTGATGCCTGTGTGGGCTCTGCCCCCTAGAGCTCTATTCATGGTGCCTTGTTCCAACAGAGTACAAGAGATGGGTGTTGCTGATTGGGCCTCCGAAAGAGACTGCACTGCCAGTCTCTCTCTCTCCACTGACCTGACGCCGGGCTCCTTTGCTCCCTCCTCAGAGTTTGGGTTATGTTTTGGTAATGTATCTTTTTACATTAGGCAAATATATTGTATACAAACATCACACTTGTTTACACATAACTGACTTTTTGTTTGTTGTTTATTAAGCATGTAAATACAAATTGGTTAAATTGACGCTACAGTGTGGTCTTCCTTTTATGCTGGGTCTGCCTTGAGTCTTAAGAATATTGCATTCACTGGATAATGTATTAGGCTATCATTCTCTCTTTCTCTTTCCCTCTCTATCTCTCTGTCTTTCATGGTACTACAGGTTGGAGCAGTAGATGAGTTTGCATTGTATCTCTATCTCTCTCTCTCTCCGTCTCTTGGTTCTTCAGGTTAGAGTAGATGAATTTGCGTTGTATCTCCCTCCCTCTCTCTCTCTCTCTCTCTCTCTGCACCCCTCCCCCTCTCTTGTGGTTCTTCAGGTTAGTTATCCATAATGATGCTGTTTATTTCCCTCATCAGTGAGGAGAGCTACAGGGATCTCTGGTGTCTAATCTTTTTGCTATTTCACTCTCTTCCTTTTCCCTTTCATTCTATCCCCCCTTTATCATCTCTCTGTAGTCTTCCTCTGTTGTCCCCCACCACCCTCTCCCTTCTCCTAAGTTAACCTCTGTATTTTTTTGTCTTTGTCTTTGTCACACACACACACACACACACACACACACACACACACACACACACACACACACACACACACAGCTTTTATAAAAGTACACATACGTATGTTTTTTTCTCAAGTGCGCTTTGGGAAATTTGAGTGGTTATGATTTATTTATTTATTCATCGGTGGCTGGCACTAGGGAAATACATGTATCCCTTCCATCAGAAGTAATTAAAAGTTTAAGGAAATTACACTTCTGATTTCTTTCATTTTAGATGTGTGATACTCTAGAGAGAATTGCTGTGTGTGTGTGTGTGTGTGTGTTTGTGCGTGTGTGTCCCTGCGCGCGTGCATGCGTGTGTTCAAATGGGAGTGTTTGTGGTTGAGTACTGCGACTTCCGGCCGAGACGCTGACAAGATGGCAGCATGAGGAACCAGCTCCCGGATAAATAACTGAAATATGCACCCTTAATATGAGAATTGTAATTGAGAGATACGTCATTGCATGAAAAGGACGATTATGTCAAACAAACAAAAAAAAGATAAGGAGAAATCTGGTCTACGTCCAGCAACGTTACAAAATCGGACTAACTACTCTCGAAATAGCATGGCTGAAGCTGAGGCTAACCGACAGGATGACACCACTAGCATGATTCTGCAAGAATTGCGAGATTTTCGCCGGGACAATAAAACGCAACTAGACGACATAAAGGAAGAAATAACCAAGACGAACACCAGACTAGATGAGGCAGAAGAAAGAATCAGTAAAACCGAGGACAGAATTCAAAATATGGAGGACATAGTCGCAGAAGTGATAAAACTCCAAGAGCATTTGGAAGCTAAGATAACAGATCAAGAGAGCCGTTCCAGACGAGAGAATATCCGCTTTTACGGGATACCAGAGGGAGCCGAGGATGACTCCCCGTCTATGATTGAGTTTGTCGAAAAATTGCTTGGTGACAATCTAGGCATTACGGACACCACAAACTTCCGTATCGAGAGGGCACACCGGTCGCTTGGAACTAAACCCCCACCTACTGCTCAGCCGAGATCCATTGTGGTGAAGTTTGCCAGTTTCAGAGTCAAAGATACCACTCTGCGCGATATATGGCAAAAGAAGGGACTGGACTGGCAAGGATCTAAAGTGAATGCCGACAACGACTACCCGCCACGCATAATCCAAAAGAGGAAAGAATATGCCGAGGCCAGGAGAATCTTGAAAGACAGAGGTATCAAATTCAACACGGTGTTCCCGTCCAGGCTCCATGTCAAGTATACAGATGGACCCGTGACTTACGAGACCGTCGAGGAGGCGACGCGTGACATGCACGAGAGGGGCTTCCCAGTCGAGGTTATCAAACCACCCGAGACGCTGATGGGGCGACTACGGCAGCTGTCCTGGCAGAAGAAAAGACGGGCGACCGACAGAGCCTCTACATACAGGGCGAAACTACAAGTGTTCAGGAGGGGATCCCCTCCCGCAAACGCAGATGAGTAACAAGATTATTTATTCATCATGCTGAACCGGTGAGTTATGTTTGATTAATAGACAATGCTGCTGATAAACATGCAAGGACGCTTAAGCGCTTAATTAAGGGACTGCTTATTGACTGTTGAATTTAAAAATGATTATCCGGGCCAACCTTGGACACTGGACCCTTCTTGCTCTACCATTCGCGAGGGCCCTCCTTCTCTGTATGGAGAGGGGGGCTTACCCTTCGAGCCACCTACTATCATCTGGTGGAGGGTCAGGAGACAGACCCATACTGTGGAAGACCGAATATTGAGTTGTTATTATTATTTTTTTATTGATATTTTTTCAAATGTTTATTTTTTTGTTTGTTTACAGTCGTTCTTAACTGTAAAGGGGAAGTCTTACAATTTTACAGAAGAAATGCTAGTGGATATAACTTAAATGCAGAGTATTCGAATAGCCTCTTACAATGTTAATGGTATGCATAGTCCTATTAAGAGGGGGAAAATTTTGTCACAATTGAAGAAAGATAGAGTACAGATAGCGTTCCTTCAAGAAACTCATCTGAATGCTTCAGAACATGCTAAGTTAAACAAAATGGGATTTAAACAGGTGTACTCTTCATCCCACGTGTCAGGACGTAGAAGGGGGGTGGCAATATTATTGGCAGGGGGGCAGAATTATGAGCATTTATCAAGGATTTCAGATACAGAGGGCAGGTTTGTCATGATAATAGGAAAACTGGAGGGAACACTTATTACTCTTCTAAATGTATACTCCCCCCCAGGCAGCAATTGGGAATTTTATAGGAAAATATTTGATTTAATGGCTACAAAATCACAGGGACCGGTTTTCTGCGGAGGAGATCTCAATGTGCATTTAATTCCTAAATTAGATGTATCACGGGGCAATTCAGACTCAACTCTTATAAGTAAGAAAATAAATGCATTAATGAAGGAAATGGGGATAGTGGATGTCTGGAGAGAGCTTTTCCCCACCAGGCGTGACTACTCATACTACTCCACACCACATGCAGTCTACACCAGAATTGATTATTTTCTTACTTTTAGTAGGGACTTGCACATGGTAGAACAATGTAGCATTGGCTCTATGACTCTGTCTGACCATAGCCCTATATATTTGACTTTAAACCTCAACGGAGAACGAAGAGAAACACTGTGGAGACTAAATTCATCCATTTTGAACAATGTGGGCATAAAAGAAAGTCTAAAGACGGAGATTAACACCTATTTAGAAATCAATGATAATGGGGAAGTTACGCCAAATATTCTCTGGGATACGCTGAAGGCAGTCATGAGAGGCAAAATTATCTCTATTACATCACATATGAAAAAACTCAGAACACAAAAGTTACAAGACTTGGAAAGTGAACTAAAACAGTTATTAAGAGTCCATAGTCATACTTCAGACGCTCAGACTAAACAAGAAATTGATAAACTAAGAAAACAGATACAAGATATAAGTACATTAGACATACAAAACAAGTTGACATTTCTTAAACAGCGATACTATGAGGTAGGGGGGAAGGCCGCAAAACTTTTAGCATATAAACTAAGGAAGCAGCAGGCAGATAATTCTATACACAAGATAAGACATCCAGAGTTAGGAACAATAGATCACGGATTGAAGAACATTCAAAAACATTTTGAAAATTATTATAGGACTCTCTACTCTCAACCGCAAATTGATAATGCTTCAGAAACGGACTCATTTCTTGCTTCATTGCACCTACCCTCAGTATCAGAGGAAGAAAACAAAACTTTAATATCAGAAATAACAATTGAAGAACTGAATTCTGCTATTTCCAGATTGAAGGCTGGTAAAACACCAGGCACAGATGGATTCACTGCTGAATGGTATAAAGCGCTACGCGAGCAACTAGCCCCAATATTATTGAGAACTTATAATTGGATCCTACAAGAAAAGAAAATACCACCCTCCTGGAGAGAAGCGATAATTTCCCTGATTCCTAAGGAGGGAAAAGATAAACTTGAATGTGGCAGTTATCGCCCCATTAGTATCCTTAATGTAGATTATAAATTGTTCACTTCAATATTGACACATAGGATAGACAAGATTTTACCCAGACTTATCCATACAGACCAGACAGGTTTTATCAAACAGAGACAGACACACGACAACTTGAGACGCACATTACATATTGTTAGCCATATTACTCAACAGAATACAGAAGCACTACTCGTAAGTTTGGACGCAGAGAAAGCGTTCGATTCTGTGCATTTATCCTTCCTATATAGGGTGCTAGCAAGATTTGGTTTTCACAAATCCATCATAGCAATATTCCAAGCCCTTAATGATTGTCCCACTGCAAGAATTAAAGTAAATGGCGCTCTATCTAGATCTATTACTTTGGAACGAGGGACAAGACAAGGATGCCCTGCCTCCCCCCTCCTCTTTGCCCTGTTTATTGAACCACTGAGCCAGTGGATTAGGCAAAATGGTAATATTAAAGGGATAAGAATGAATGCTGACGAACATAAGCTTGCGCTATTCGCAGACGACGTCTTAATTTATCTAACGCAACCCACATTAACATTCCCCAAATTGATGGATACATTACACAGATATGGGACATTTTCAGGATATAAACTGAATGTGCAGAAAACTCAAGTCCTCTCATGCAACTACACCCCACCCGACCATATATCAAGGAAGTATAACCTGAGATGGGACGCGGATTACATAAAATATTTGGGAGTTAATATCCCTAAGGACATTAGAAAATTGGTTGATTTAAATTACACTCCTTTAAACATCAATATTAGAGCGGACTTGCAAAGATGGACACTTATTCCTTTCCTAAGTTTACATTCTAAAGTTGAATCTATCAGAATGAACATACTCCCGAGATTATTGTACCTTTTTCAAGCACTTCCAGTAGAGGTGCCTACCCATCAGTTTATTGAATGGGATAAACTTATCTCAAGGTTCCTGTGGCAAGGCAAAAAACCTAGGACTAGATATAAAACATTGCAGTTAAATAAGGGAAAAGGAGGCCTAAACCTTCCCTGCTTGCGTGACTACTACTACGCAGCCCAGTTGAGACCCTTGGTGTGCTGGTCCAGCTCCAATTATGTTGCTAGGTGGAAGGATATTGAAAATGATATATCTGGTGAAATTCCCCTTGCGGCTATTATTGCAGATAGTGAATTACAAAAGAATGTGCTAAATCTAAACAACCCCTGGATAAATGCAGGCCTGAAGGTTTGGCAGAGGATAATAAAATCCTGTGATATTGAAAAGCCACTCAGAAAGCTGAAATGGTGCGCATTTGACACAGACTTTCCTCCAGCAAAATTGGACGCCAGATTCCAAATGTGGAATGAAAAGGGGTTAACAACATACACCACCTTTGCAGTGAGAGGGAATTTTAAAAGCTTTGAGGCAATGCAGAATGACCATGGTCTGCAACGGCAAGACTTTTATAGATACCTCCAAGTCAGACACCACTACAATCAAAATATAGCAATAACTCAAGAGGCGGTAGGAAAGGAGCTGTTAGAAGTGTTTGAGAAAGCGTCTATCTTACAAATTTGTTTCAAAGTTGTTTCTAGGGTGTATAGTGCCCTCCGCAGAGCCAAGTTAGATGATTCACTTTATATTAAAGAAAAATGGGAAAAGGAAAGTGGGATTCAACTTACAGCTGAGAACTGGGAAAGTCTTTGTTTCCTGCAATGGCAGACCACATGTTCTAATTCTTGGCGAGAATTTAGTTGGAAAAATCTGTCAAGATTCTTTATTACTCCCTTGCAACAGCGTAAACAAAGGCCTGGTATTAGATGCTGGAGAGCTTGTGGCCTCATTGAGGCCAACCATTACCATGTCTTTTGGGAATGTCCTGTCTTGGCAACATACTGGCAAGAAATACACACACACCTGGAAGCTGTTTTTCAGGTCAATATCCCGTTCCGGTTCGACACAATGTTTTTAGGAAGTATGGACCTGGAGGACTGGAATCACAATGATAAAAGACTACTACTAATGCTTTTAACTGCAAGTAAAAAGGCTATTACTAGGAGATGGTTGAAACCAGATCCTCCCCAATTAAATGATTGGCTAGACGTTATCCACGACATATATGTGGTGGAAAAATGACATACTCATTAAGAATCCAAATTGAAAAATTCTCTGGAATTTGGATCAAGTAGACTGGATATATTTCACACATAAGAGAGAACTTTTGTTAGTTAAATTATTTTACCCTCTGTCTTTTCTTTTTGATTTTTTATTTCAATATACTAAAATTGTATATACAAAGTAACGATTGAAATGCTATGTAAAATGTAAGCTCCCCATGTTCATGTTCTTTTAATTTTCTCTTTTTTATTTTACATTATGTGTGTAAAAACTGTATAAAACTTTAGGCCTTCAGTGGAAGACTGATATGTGTAATGCAACTAACATATTCTTGTGCCTAAATAAAAAAACAATGACAAAAAAAAAGAAGTTGAGTACTGCGATTATTTAATGTTTGAATAGATTTTAGAGGTTCGTCCAGAGTGTGTGTGGTGGAGTGGGGATTTTACAACTACACAGCTCCAGATGCGATGCTTTAAAATATCACTACCTTGCACTTTTCCCAACAACCCAATCCACAAACCAATATTTACAGTACCTGCAAGTGAAAGTTGGCAGAACACCTGCATAAAGAATAACTTCTAGATAAACCCATCAACATTTGTGAAGTGGGAAAAGCAAGCTTTTGAAGGGTGTGATGATACAAACAACTACCATTAGAGACTGTGGGATGCACATTTTGTGGGACTAATTTGGACAAAATTCAGGTTTATTTTGTTTTTTTTGGAAGCACATTGAGTTGCACCTGTGTATGTAATGCGCTATACAAATAAACTTGCCTGGCCTTGCCTATTGCTGACAGTATGAATACTATCTACAAAGTATTTTCAAAAGACCCTATTCAGTACATTTCACTCTGATTCAAAGTAATTTACAGGTAGGCCATTGTTTTTTTATGGAAAAGGACAGTCTCCCTGTGGACTTAGTTGTCTCACTGAAGGGCACTTCATAAATGTGATTGATGTTGATGTTGTTGATGATGATGATGATGATGATGATGATGATGATGATGATGATGATGATGATGATGACGATTACGAGGCCCATGGAGAGAAGAAAGGGAAATTCAAATGAGCCATTTGCTCTGTCACAACTCCATGAACACAAGTAAATAAATAAAAAAATAAAAAAATAAAAAAATAAACAGTTTTTTTTTTATTGAAAATTAGTTTTTTCTTTTACTCACAACACTCCTCTGGAACGCTGCCACCTGGGTGCCTGGGATTCTAAAGAGATTTTGGCAAAGGGAAAAGCTACAGTATAAATTTGCCAACAAAGTGCAAGATAGTCAACTAGGCATCCGTACAGCATGGATACCACCATAACCCTACATCCAAGAGTGTGTGTTTGTTTGTGAGTGTGTGGGTATACCACATTTGGCTGCATTTCAGTATTTGTGTGTGTGTGTGTGTGTGTGTGTGTGTGTGTGTGTGTGTGTGTGTGTGTGTGTGTGTGTGTGTGTGTGTGTGTGTGTGTGTG
>NC_085859.1:39333504-39376004 GCF_034702125.1 Engraulis encrasicolus | reverse complement strand
GCATGATGGTGACATGGGGACATGCCAAGAACACGCTATTATATGGAGTATAGCTGATATCACTCATGTTAACAGTGCTGAAATAAAAAGTACTACCTGGATGTTACATGTTTATCATTACAGTAGGCTATATAGAGCTTTGATGTTAGACCAGTGGTTCCCAACCTATGGGTCGGGACCCAACTTATGGGTCACCAAAGATCCACAGGGGGTCACGGAGCCCTCTTGATTTTAAGGGGTTTCATTTTAAATATATATATTGCCCATGTTGAATAAATGACAAAGCATTTAACTAATAAATGAATAGAAGCAACAAATTGTAAGTGCTACATTAAACATTTATTCTATATTTGACCAAAAAATTAGTTTCCACAGGAAACAGAGGGCATCTTGTGAGTCCGTCTTGTGCGGGCGCTCGTGTGGTTGGGGCACCAAAGCTTACAATAGTAGAAACATGGGTCCCTTAAGAAAAAGGTTGGGAACCACTGTGTTAGACTACTATAGACTAGGCTATGATAGACTATTAGTGTCCCATTAGCAACTGAGCACTCCTCCTCTTGCTTGATTATCATCGACTTTCAAATCTTGTACCGAGATCAAACCTTGGTCTGACCAAGAAGATAACAAATAATGTTTCCGCAACGGCCAGATTAACCCCCTCGACTTGCTACTGATCGAGGCCAGAAAAGGCTGTGCCGAAGTTTAAACCAAACTGTTCCTAGTCCCAATAGAGCGTCTCTGCATAAACTACATCACTACCTTGAACACACCTCTACCTAGGGCCGTTGGAGCTGCTCAAAGTCGATTGCTTCTCGACAAAGTGTGTGGAGTCAAGAAAAAATATTTGTATTGCTCTTGGCCTGACTAGAAGCAACGGCGAAGGTGTTGCGTCACTAGGAGGGCGTGGGCTGGCTACTCCTCCCTCTCAGCTGTGTCTTTCTTGTCAATGCCTCCCAAGGACTCCCTAACACCCCCTGGAGGCCTGTAGAGCCACCGTTGAGAAAAACTAGATGACAACTAGAAATGCATTCTCACAGAAAATGCTGGAAGCGGGCTTGCCTTTTGGGGCAGAGATGAAACAAAGTACTATTGAGAAAACAAAGCTAAAAGAAATCTTGGAAAAACTCCATCCACCCAGTCAGAAGTTATGGGCCAAACAATTCAGCCATCTTGGATTCAGCCATCTTGAAAGTGTTGTAGCTCTGCGTTTTGGGGATATACTAAATGACATAGATGGTATTTTAAGTTGGCTAAGGAACACTGCATATGATATAATTTTGAAAATCAACATGGCTTCGAGCGGGATTAGAACTCACAACCTCCATATCTGTAATCCAACCCCTTTGCCATTGATATTAAATGACATACAATACATGATATTTGAAGTTGGCTAAGGAACACTGCATATGATATCATTTTGAAAATCAACATGGCTTCGACTGGGGTTCGAACCTCCAACCCCCATATCCCTAATTCAGCACATTTGCCATTCATACTAAATGACATA
This sequence comes from Engraulis encrasicolus, assembly GCF_034702125.1. NCBI lineage: Eukaryota > Metazoa > Chordata > Actinopteri > Clupeiformes > Engraulidae > Engraulis > Engraulis encrasicolus. The sequence goes on along the minus strand of NC_085859.1, from coordinate 39,374,497 downwards.
CATGGCATTTTAAGTTGGCCAAGGAACACTGCATATGATATAATTTTGAAAGTCAACATGGCTTTGACTGGGATTCGAACCCCCAACCTCCATATCTGTAATCCAGCACATTTGCCATGCATACTAAATGACATACATGGCATTTTAAGTTGGCCAAGGAACACTGCATATGATGTAATTTTGAAAATCAACATGGCTTTGACTGGGTTTCGAACCCCCAACCTCAATATCTGTAATTCAGCACATTTGCCATCCATACTAAATGATATACATGGCATTTTAAGTCGGCCAAGGAACGCTGCATATGATATAATTTAGAAAATCAACATGGCTTTGGGTGGGTTTCGAACCCTCAACCTCCATATCTCTAATGCAGCGGCATGCATTACCACTAAGCCAAGCAGCTAATTGTCATGCATAGTCCAGCAAGACTATACATTGCATTGCAGAGCTGAACAATAGACTTCTAGAATGCTTGCTCGCACCTGCTCGTTAAGAATGGAATCTTGAGACAGTGACAGTTGAAATGGAATCCTTCACTGGCTGCACCTGTTGTGATTGACTGAAAGACAGTTAGTATTGAGCTCTAAACTGGGGAGAAAATGAGAATGAGTTTTTTGTCTTTACAACATCGTTGTAAAAAAACTAAAAGGAGTTGGCACGTGTCCTTTTCACAGATCGGAGTCATGCTTGTGATCTCTCTAACAGTCTTTGAATGAAGTTTATAGGTGAAAGGGTTCAGGCACAAATGGACCTCCGTGTGGGACATGCGCTGATCTCTTGAAAAATGCACTTTTCGAAAGAATGGGATTCTCCATAGAGCCAGGCCTGTTTTTTTTACAAACCTGCCATTTAAAAAGTATTGGGAGTTGGGAGATGAAACTTTCACAATTTGGAGACATCCCATAGAGCTCGCTAACAACGCGTCAACTAAACTTCTAGGTGAAAGTGTTGATGTTTTATGACCGAAAAAGCCTCCTACACTCTAATCTCTAGAGTGGCGGAACTTTGGTTCATGAAGGTTCCACCATAGTTTTCAATGGAGACCCAGGCTTTAACAAAATCACCAAAAACGGGAAAACGACAAGAGACACGGAGAAGCCTATAACGATACGCGATCTCCAAGCCGAGCCGGTCGTTTTAGTGTTTGAACGGTGTCTCTATCTCGAAAGGCCTAGGAGGAGATCCATTTTCTATTTTTACTGCCCCTGCACAAGACCAAGATATAATAAGAAACAGGACTTAGAGATTACTATAATCGGGCCTTGCTCTGCAAGAGCTCTGCTCTTGCTCCGCAAGCCCGCTTAATAATAAAACAAGTCCGACAGGCGGACAAAGATGCGTCCAGAAGCACAAATATGAAGAGAGTAACGCGAAAAATAGCAGCGATGATCGTGCTTTGACCAATTTAAAGAACGCGTTTCAGACGGACAGACAGACAGACGGACGGACGGACGGACATACCCTTTTATAGATGCTAGGACGCATCCAAAAAGCTGCAAGTCAATCCTAAAGGAAGCCACTGGGAAACTGAATCATGCTGTGCCCTGGCCTCATTTGGTATTTCCAGTGTTATTATAAAGGGCTTTATTTCCAGGGACTACTTAAGAGTCTGATGGCCTGCTCAAGAGGTACAGCCCCATTTTAGACATATGATCTATCCACCCCTTATCTCTGTCATTCCTGGCTTGTGCCATGGATTCTGTGGGTCTCGTTTGTCAGGTAGTAGTGGTAGCTCTTTGAGTTGTGGAAGCCCCACAGCCATCAGTCATCTAACTTCACACTGTCATGTGATAACGATGCCCAAAAGATTGAGTGGTGGCAGAAGTGACATGCTCTGAAGAAGGAAGACATGCAACCTGAATTTAGAGTTCGCTAGAGTGATAATGCATCTCCACAGTAAAGGCATCAGGCTACCATCCTCATCACTCTACTTCCAACAGTCTCTAAGAGTGCCTTTAAAGTGTCTGATAAACTCATGACAATCATTTATCATCAGAATGAGAATGATATTCTCACACATTAGCGCGAGAGCTATACATAAAGATATGATTTGTATAGAACCTCAGTCCTGTACACAAATGGCTTTTGGCTCCGGTCCTCATTGGCTTGCCACTGCAGATAGTGGGGTATACGTGTGCTTTTTTCAAGTGACATCCTGGAGATTATAGTTGTGTAGCTCCGAGCCGCTCAGTTAATGCTAGTGGTATTTATTATTAAGGAGGACAGAAATTAGACATGTGATCTGAATTCAGAGGACGGAGTACTCTAGACCACCGCAGAGCAGCTGCTACTATGTAAACATGGGGTGATTCACAGCACATTCAGACATTAATCATTCTGTGGCTAACCATCATATTTTGCCTGTCATTGCTTTGCAAAAGGCTGCTCACGCTTTCGGCGGATAGGACACTAAAATGCTCTGTGGTGATGATTTTTTTCCTTCCTTGTTTTGTGTTGAATGTGCACTTTACGTGCTGTTCTTTTGTGTTTGTGTGTAGTTCGTTGGTGACGGCACTGGAATAAAAATGCTAAATTGGATGTCATTTTTGTGGCTCTTTAGCAGCCAGGCTGATTCTGTGTGAGAATATATCTGATGGACTGGGCCAGCTGTCCCTGTCACCAGCTGTGGACAACCAAACCCTTATACGAAGTCTGTATGTGCACTTCTTTCAGAAAAAGAAGACAAAAACATCCACTTATCAATTTGTTTAGATATCATCAGTTGTTGTTGATATACAGACACATCCATCATCACCATCAACTTTCTTGCACACTCAAGGTCCAATTTCGAGAAGACACACAACACAAGCATATAATAGAAAGAAATATAATGAACCAGTGTTTCCACATGAATGTCTAACACGCACCACACTAAGAGCAACGTTTGACAGTGGCATAATAATTTGGTTACCTGAAGAATCCAATATGGAGATAATAAAGCATGTTAGCATGTGCATTTAACATGTGGCATTGCCTATAATGTCATCATGCCCGCTTTGCAACAGACACTAGTATAACAGACAACATAGAATGGGGCAAAATACCACAAGTCATGTGCCCTGTGAAGCATACTGTTAGAATTAGCGTATTGTAGAAGAATTGTTATTTATTCCTTTGTTTATAGGTTTCTTATAGACCTACCTGCCGCAAGTATTTCGAGTCATTTGTCTCTAGGTTGCATCCATTGGTGTAGATGGATGTATGGACGATGGATGATGGATGTACTGTTATAATCTGCTGGAAAATAAAAGTGTGGCAGCAGCAGGAGGTTTTCTTAACGGTCCAATGTGTTGGATATTCCCTGCCCCTCTTCAGACACGACAGGACTGACAAGTAGAAATCCCAAATTGCAATTCAGTAGCTGTTTGGAGATTATCATGTCATGGAAAGTTCCAAATTAGAAAACTCAAGACCATGTAGGCTTACTTCATGTCCCTGTTCGCATGCCACATGAATATGCAAGCCACAACCCCTCTAACCTTAAATTTATAGCCATTAGTTATTATTTTTAATTAATTGTGGACATAAATATTCATGTAAAGGGACAGGTTTGCCAACGGGGCAAAAAAATGTTCGTAAGGAACTCCTAAAAAGTTGCACTCCAGAAGTTCATCTGCAGCATGTATAGCAAAAGTAGAAAGAAGCAATACTGACTGTTAGTGCAACACAGAGAACAGGGAGCAGTGTTGGGAGTAACGAGTTACAAAAGTAACTAATTACTGTAATGCATTACATTTTTGAGTAACTCAGTAATGTAACTGATTACAGGGGGAAAAATCGGTAATATGTCCTCGTTACAATGCAAGTAACTTGCACATTACAACGCATTTTTTTTCACCTACATTTTGTGTGGGTATTTTGTTTTCTTTATACAATGTTCGCGGATCACCGCGAGATCAGCTATTGCATCTGATAGTAGGCCTACGTCCGCACAGAGATTTTAAAGTTCCACGCAGAACATTGCTTCCTCTTTCACGCTTCGTCTCTCGAAATGGCAGGCTGACAAAGGATGACCGGTCCATAAGATCCAGCTTGCTCGTTTTCAAGATGGGTATATGCCCACTACTTTGACTTCATTGAAAATAAGGACGCCAAGAACATTTCAGTTAAATGCACACTGTAGGCCTACTTGAAACCCAAACCGCGTTCCACGTCGAAAAACAGTAGCCTACAAACAATTTGACGATTTGAAGAGGTGCCATAGCACCACCAAATTAGTCAGGAAAGGAGGGGATGCATCCCATTCTCACGAGACAGGGACACGGCAGGGTATCCGACGGGGGGATGAGTAGGGCCTACGTTGCACCCCCCTCACTTTTGTTCAACTAAACATCACTAAAATTGAAATAAATCCATTTGAAATAAAATATTATACGTTCGCCTGTCTAAGTAGTGAAATTGAAAATGCTTGCTGTCGTTGCATCACTCTGTAGCCTATCACAGTAAATTCCAGCGCAATAGTTGCATGAATAGAACTAGCTGTTTGCGCAAAGTCGCAGAATATGCTGGCCGCGGTGCTGACTGAGCGTGCGTAAAGAATAATAGTTCTAGAGTTGTGAGTGAGTGACAAACTGATCTCCGCACAAAGTCACATGATTCAGGCGAGCCACGAGCTTGCAAACTGACTGGCTGGTATCCTCGCAATCATTTTTTCGCCTATAATTTCGTTCATTGATAAGACATTTTCCCCAGTGTGCTGTAGGCTATATAATTAATATTCAAAATGGGCCTACTGTAGCAAGGCATGCATCTGCTCTTAATTTTCAAACTCGTAGTGCAGTGAGGTGGCTTTATGTTTCAGCCAATTGCAATGGAGCCTGTGCTGCATGCGTACGTAGGCCTAATATTTTTTTTTTAAACTGCGCTGGTGTGCATGGTAAGGTGTGGTAAGAAGAAAAAGGATTAATCAGTGTATTGGTGAATCAATATTGTATGTGGGTAAGATGCAATTCCTGAAAAAAAATTCAGTCTGCAGGCTTCCAAAACGACTTGTGGATGGCAGGTGAAAGTCATGCCACCTCATAGATTTGCACTGTAGATTGCCAAATCCTTATTTCCAGTCATTTTTGCTAAAGTAACTAAAAGTAATGCAAAAGTAGTGTAATGCCTTACTTTTAAAAAAAAGTAATGTTGTAATGTAAGGCATTACTTTTAAATGACAGTAACATGTAATAAGTAGTGCATTACAGTTTTTGAGTAACTTTCCCAACAGTGGAAGGGAGCAGTGAGATAAGATGTAAGAGTAGACAATGAACATACACAAGCTAGTAGTAGTCATAGTAGTAGTCATTGTGTTGCATCATGTGTTGGCATATGGCAGGCGATTTGTTGGCACAGCCCAAGATATCACACGGAAGAGGAGGAAGAGTGCCCCATCTCATATCTGACAGCCCCAGAATGTCAATGGCTTTCAGGTTCACTGCAAGGGTCTAGATCAGTTAAGGCACTAATAGGCCCATTTAAACTGTGGCACCAAACCTGGTGCTTGATCTTTTGCCTGTAGAAACAGTTACAGTACAATACGCTGATACAGTACCAGGCCAAACCTCAAATTGTTTTCGACTGCAGTAGCAGTTCCACCTGAACGCCCAGTGTCACATGTGTGGGTGATTGCACATCACATCAAGTTGGTTATCATGGTGATCATTCTGTTACAGTAAATGACAAGTTCTACACTGTCAGGGCTGTTTTCAAGGCATTTTGGGACCCTAGGCAAAGAGGGAGTTGGGGACCCCCTTTTCTCCTCAAACTATTTGGGAAGGGCTCTCTCTTTGATAGCAGTGCCATTGCACTTTTCAGTCACTGAATTTAGGGAGGTGCTGCCTCACTCACAAAGTGCATAACCAGTCATTCCTAATGACCCCATTTATGTAGCCGGGGGCCCCTAGACAATTGCCTAGTTTGCTTGACTGGTAGTGACAGGGCTGCACACAGTATAAAGGCAATATATTATTTATTTTTTTATTTATTTTTACAATTGGTAGTGTGAACTTCCATGTATTCCTCATTACAAAATGAAAGTAAAGACAGCATAATGCTTTGATTGATTTAGTGATGCTTGCCAAAAGTGATTGACATCCGAGAAAAGTGGGAATTATGTTATGTGTATGAAATGTATTAGCACCATCACTCTACTTCAGGAATTGGCTGACTGACTGACTGACTGACTGACTGACTGACTGACTGACTGACGTACAGGTACGGGAATGCCAATTTCACGGCCTGCTGGGAGGAGAATAATGAAGAGGGTGTCATGGCTGCAGGGTCGCTTTGGACAGCTTTGGCTGGGCTTGGGACACATCTTCTAAAAGACCTCCACCCACCCATACAATACATAATACAATGTAATGAAGACCCAGTTCTAGGCCCCCTCTCCAGAGATTTTTTTAGGAAGGGCCTACCTCAACCATCTCTGCCCTCTCTCCCTTGACCCAGGGCAGCTGACCCCACCCACCTGTTGGCTTACCTGCATGTCTGGCTGCTGTGTTGTACACAGGTGTGCATGCGTGAGTCTTCCTCTGCCATGACAGCATACTTGTCAAGGTTATCTGGTCTGCATCAAGGACACACTGAGCACACACACACACATGCCTTAGCTGTCAGAAACATAGTCATTGATTAAATGTGCAGTTTAAAAGCTGTCAATGTGTAGCAAGTTTATTGGAATAACTCATCTGAACACTCATCTCACCACTCATGTGAGAAATTATATATGCCGTAAATGTCAGATTTATATATATATATATTTTAAAAATCTGCCTTTAACTGACAGGTGCTGGTGTAACAACTAATCCTCCATGCTCAACAGCTCCCTACTTTTTTCGCTTATACGGCAAGGGCCGCTGACAGCCTCGGGCGGCCCCTGTGAAAAATCAACTGAAAAGGCCCCCTCTCAACACATGCAATGTACAGAGCCAATTTTGCTCATCTCCCTCCCACTCTCTGGGCCCAGGACAGCACAACCTACTCGTTTGCCTCCCCCCTGTCGGTGGGCCTGTACAGTACACCAGTGTGTCAGTTTGTGTTGGTTATAGACGGAGGCGGTGAGCCTGCCGTGCAGAACTGTTTTGCCTTTTACCACGTCAACTCATTTCACGGGCCTGTCCCCTCACGTCTGTGTGACTACATTGTTCGCCTGCTGATTGACAGCTGTGAATGACAGCTCCATTTTTTGTCCATTTGATGCAGCTGCAATGGCAGAACAATTGCACACAGGGCCCCAGGGCAAGAGACTGATGGGGCCCCCATACAACCTCCCCAAGGTTACAATAGGGCCCTCGTAACCAATACAGGAGGGCCCTGGACCCGGTGCAAATGCCCTGCTTGCCACCCCCCTATAGCTCCGCCACGATGCAGCTGTACTCACAGCAAGCAGTGCATTTTACAGCAACCCCCACGTAAACTCACACGCGCTGCGCATGATCACAGAGCATTTCAGAGATATTTTATAAGTTTGCTAAAAAGAAACTTATGCCATATAACAATGTCTTACTTGTATGCGTATAACTATGGCATTCAATTATAGCTATGAATCATCCGCATGATGTACCAGATCAGCTAAACAAAAACATCAGACAGTCTAATCCATCTGTCAGCCACAAACACTTAGATGCAATTTAATCAATCAGCAAGCTATCTGTGCGTGTCAACATACTGTTTTCTACATTATGATAGTTATATTGCCAAGTTTCTTTATTTCCAATGTTGTTAACTTCATAACTTTTCATACATTTTCATAGTTTCTGCACTTCCTTGCAGTTGTGGTAACAGTGGATTCCTGATATATTGCTGTGCCCGGGCCTAGGACTAAGTATTCTGAAAGGGACCCCCACCCAACACATAGTACATACTCCCTGGAACAGGACAATTTACACCCCCCCAACACACACATACACACACACACACACACACACACACACACACACACACACACACACACACATACACACACATACACACACACACTTCTAATCTTGAAGACAGGTTCGAAACGTGGGGGCACATACTCTATGCTATAGTGATTTGGATGAAATTAAACTAGTTACCCTCTTGTCTGCATACTTCTCTGCTTCTTTTTGGGAATTCTGATTACAGGGACAACAACGCTTTTTTCTTTTTTTTCCTCCAATATGTATTCTTCGGTAACACTTTACAATAACGTCCTATTCACAGCTTTATAAACACTTTAATAACAATTATTAACATTTAATAACAATTGATGTGGCTGCAGCCATAAAGGCTGGCAGGATTTTTCTTTTTGCACATTTCATGTTTGCACAAATAAAGATGTTTTATTTATATTTTGTACTTGAAAATATTGCACATTTTGTATGACGATTATGACTATTAAAATTATGTTTTATTATGGAGAAAGATTGTACATTGAATGTGAAATGCACTCAAACTCCCACGATGCATTGTAGATGATGATGTCACTTCCTCTTCAAAGTTAATGAATGAAGGCTACTACTAGCGTTGATGGTTTTGGCATGGAGAAAGGGTAGCGTTTGTTTAGCTCCCACAACTTTACCTCAAGTGTGTCTGAAGCACAAGGCTTCATCAAGTTTTACTCTAAGCTGAAAGTTGAAGTCAACATTTTCCTCTTGGTCTATAACCCGGCAAAGTGGTATGTTGTATTTTATTTTATCTTCTATTTTTATAACATTGGAGTCTGTGTGTGTGTTTATGGATATATGAGTAATGTTGTTATGTGTTTGTCTGTGTTTGTGTCAGTTCTACGGTGTACAATAAAGAAACACATCAGTACGAGAACCTGGTCTTGGCGTTAATACCGAGGGGAGAAACAGTAGAACACTACGGTGAACGCGAGGACTGAAGGACGAGAAGCAGCCGAGCTGAAACGCTGTGGTGGAAGTCGTGGCGAACGGAATAAAGGACGAGAAGTCGCCGACCCTGAATGCGTTTCGTCCGGCAAAGGAGTTCGGAAAGAAAGACGGAGTAGTTCCACAACTCGACTGCGTGGATTTCGGTGCGGGCCCAAAGCAAGGAGCACACAGCAAGGCAAGCAAGGAAACGCTTAAGGTTGGTGGTGCCTTTGAAGTTGCACAGTGTGTGTGACTTGCCCTCAGAACTGTCATCGTCTTCTACCCGCGGAGTTTAAAGGATTTATGAACGTTTCCATTCATCGAACTGTTTTGAAGAGTAAGCTGTTGCTTAAACCAGCACTTGAAAGTTAGCACGTGAAGTTTGCACAGGTTGAAATTGCTGTTTGCACAATTCTACATTGCTATATTTGTACAGAACTTCGTTTGCTTGGATTCTTAAATTAATGTGTTGTGGCCTATTGCACATTGTAGCCATTTATGCATGTTTGCACTGATTTCCTTGAACCTTTTTTTGTTTTGTTTTTGTTTTGTTTTTTGCTTCATCTAATCCTCTGAGTGATGTTTGGGTGTTGCCTTTGCAAATGAGTGCAGTTATTGGTCTGGACCTCTAGGCTACACTTAATAAGTCTACAGTTTATACCATTTAAAAATCTTATTGAAGCTTACTGGTGCTACATAGGCCTATTTATGCAACAATATAGGCGTTTCTTTCGAATTACTTTATTTCATTAATGTGTAGCATTACAACAAGATAAAATGTCACACTCAAGGGAAATAACAATACAAAACACACAAAATGGAGACCTTCCTGACCAAGACGATTCTAGAAAAGTTGTAACTAAAGATGACATTCAAGCAGAAAACACAGAGGCTCCCGAACCTAAAGAGGAGGGCGGCGACGCCACAGAGGAGGAGACAGAGGAGCCACTTAGGAGGAGTCAGCGTCCACGTGTTCTTTCAGAAAAAGGAAAACAATTACAAGAGGCCAAACTGAAAGACTTGCTAAAGACATTTGATCGCATGTATAAACGGTGGAAATATCATATTAACGGATTAAAGAGAGCAATTAAGGGCCAAGAAGACTCAGACTTTATTGTGGAAATTATTGCTGCTATTAATGTCCAACAAAATGATTTAAATACCACCTATGAAAGAATCCGAGCCATTTCAGTACCTGACCATGAACTGAGGAGAAGGAATGACTGCTGCTGTGCTATAACTAAGGCTGCAAGGGAAAAGGCCCTGTGTTTTATCAGTGCTACAGGTAACCCAGATGACATACCCTGGCCTGAGGCTGATTCTGTGTTCGACCCCACAGAGTCCAGTGTCCGCTCTCTGCGATTGTGCCCAACCTCCAGAGTTTCTAGCCGTGTGTCCATCAAGCCTACACAGGAAAAGCAGCAACAAGCTGCAGCCGAGGTGGCAGCAACACATGAGGTTCTTAAAATTATGAAAACCCAGCATGAATGTGAAGAAGAGATCAGAGAACTGGAAGCAGAGGAGAAGAAGATAACTGCACAGCGAGAGGCAAAGGAACGTGAAATGGAGGCAGAAAGGGCAAGGGAAACGGCTGTGTTTGTAACAGAAAGTGCGGCTAGAAAAAGAAAGTTGGAGGAAAAGAAAAAGGAGGTGGAACGTTTAGAGGAGTTGAAAAGACACAATGCTGCACAGGCCAGACTTAAAATTTATACTGAGGAAGACCTGCAAGAACACACTGCATCAGTCCCGCAGCACACACAGAGCATTCATGCTACTGTAGGCACCACATGGGATCCTGCTGCCTACTCCTCAGTTCCCTTGCAAGCCCAATTAAAAAAGCCTTCTTTCACGCTGCTACCTCCTGTAGTTCAGGTACAAGACCAACCTACTTCAGTACTTCAGCACATACCGAACAGTCATGACATTGTAGGCTCCACATTGAAACCTGCGGCCTACTCTTTTGTTCCTTTGCCAGCTCCATTAAGCAGGCCTTCTTTCACCCTGCCACCTCCTGTTGCCCGTCTACAAGACCACCTTAGTTCAGCACCTCAGCTTATACAGAGCGCTCATGCCACTGCAGGCACCATGTTGGATCCTGCGGCCCGTTCATTTGTACCTGTTCAAATTCCAGCAAGTTGGCCCTCTGCTACACTTCCACCTCCTATGGCTCTCTCACATGGCCACAGCATTGAAACAGCAGCACCTGCCTGTACAGCGGTTCCTCAAGTTGACATGCAAGCCACCTCTGCTGACTCCACCAATGACCTTGTACGGATGCTTGCTGATGCAATAGCAGCCAACAGAATTCCTATTCCGGAGCCTGCTATCTTTTTTGGAAATCCTTTACAATATACAGACTGGAAGATGTCCTTTAACACACTTATCCATCGTAAGAACCTACCGGCTCAGGAAAAACTCTTCTTCCTGCGAAAGTATGTAGGAGGAGAGGCCAAGCGTGCAGTTGAAGGATATTCTCTTGTCGGAACAGAAGACGCGTATACAGCTGCATGGAGCATGCTTGATGATCGTTTTGGAAACCCTTTTGTTATTGGCAAGGCATACAGAGACAAAATTCAATCATGGCACAAAATCTCCTCTAGAGACGGCAAGGACCTCCGGGAGTTTGCAGATTTCCTGACCAGTGTCACAACAGCCATGTCTCATACTCAAGGTTTGCAAACATTAAACGACTGCGTCGAGATTCAAAAAATCGCTGCCAAATTGCCAGACTGGTTGAGTTCCCGCTGGAACCGAACAGCAACGCTGTTTCAGTATGAACACAAGGTCTTTCCTGACTTTAAGTTATTTGTTACGTTTCTCAACACAGAAGCCAGGATAGCTTGCAATCCCATTACGTCATTCCAAGCACTGAAAGAGTCAGAGCAAGAAAATTATAGACCAAGTGATTCAGATCACAAGCTTCACAGATACCGCAATGCCTCTGCGAAAACTCTCTCTACAAGCTCAAGTGAAAAGGCCAGTTATGTATGCAAGTTCTGCAAATGGTCTGGACATTCTCTGAACAAATGCAGGAAATTCATGGAAATGCCAGTTGAGGATAGAGTGAAGTTTGTGCAACTAGAGAAATTGTGCTTTGGCTGTCTTAAGGTTGGACACAGCTCCAAGGCCTGTGCTGCAAGAAGTGTCTGTGAGAGGTGTGAGAAACGCCATCCAACTTGTCTACATCAAGATCGCGAGAAGAGCACAACATCTCAATCTCATCAGCTGCAGCAAGCGGTCAGTGGGGAACCTGCTGAAAGCAAACATGAGCAACCCAATGAACATGTAGAGGTACAGCAAGCAACTTCAAACAGAGTCATCCAGCAGGACAGAAACACCCACACATCATCAATTCTCCCTGTGTACGTGTCATCAACAGCTAATCCTGAGGAAGAGATTTTAGTGTATGCTTTGCTCGACACTCAGAGCGACACTACCTTTATTCTGAAGGATGTAGCTGACCTGTTGCATGTAGAGAGATCCTGTGAGGCTCAAGATTTCGACAATTACATCGAGATCGATGGTTGTGTCAAGCAGCAAGATGCGTGGCCTACAAGTAAGAGGCTTGATGTCTGATGAGAGAATCAATCTTCCAATAACATACACAAGAGAATACATACCTGCCAATAAGTCTGATATACCCACCTGTAAGACTGCCAGGGGTTGGCCTCATTTGGAACACCTAGCTGACAAGATGCCGCCTGAGCTTGACTGTGAGGTTGGATTGTTAATCGGTTACAATTGCCCCCAAGTTCTGCTTCCCAGAGGCGTGGTGAGTGGAAAGGAAGGCCAACCATTTGCCCAGAAGTCAGTGTTGGGGTGGAGCATCATTGGCTACAGCAATCTGGATAATGATTTAGCAGATGACATTGGAATCAGTCACCGAGTCATCTCAAGAGAAATCACTCCAACACCCGAGCCACTTAAGTCTGAGGTCCACTTTGTGTATCGAACTAAGGTGAAAGAAATGCTCACTCCAGCAGACATACTGAAGATCTTTGAGTCTGATTTCACAGAGAGCAGTGGAGAAGATGGAGTGCTGTCTCAAGAAGATCTTCGTTTTCTAGCCAAGCTGAAAGAGGGCATCAAGCAAAAGGATGACGGACATTTTGAAATGCCATTACCCTTTAAGCAGGACAAGCCAGCACTGCCAAGTAATGTAGCTTGTGCTGAACACCGTCTCCAGTGCCTAAAGAGACGTTTCAGGAAAGACGAGCAATACTGTAAAGACTACAGGGCCTTCATGACAGACATCATAGCTCGTGGCGACGCAGAGAAGGTTCCTAATGAGGAGATCAGTAAGCAGCCTGCTTGGTACATCCCACACCATGGGGTTTATCACCCTCAGAAACCGGGCAAGATTCGGGTGGTATTTGACTGCTCTGCGAGATTCAAGGGCATATGCCTGAATGAACATCTTTTGACTGGACCAGATCTCACAAACACCCTCATAGGAGTCCTGTGTCGCTTCCGCAAGGGTCAAGTTGCCATCATGTGCGATGTGGAACGCATGTTCCATCAGTTCCATGTTGCCAAAGAAGACCAGGATTACCTCCGCTTCTTGTGGTGGGAGGGTGATGAGTTGGAAGCACAGCCATCAGTGTTTCGTATGCGAGTACATCTCTTCGGTGCTGCCTCTTCGCCTGGGTGTGCCAACTTTGGGCTCAAGCATCTTGCTACTCAAGGTGAGGGAAAGTTCAGCCAAGCTGCAGCAAGATTCGTCCAGCGCAACTTCTATGTTGATGATGGATTGACAAGCGTTGAAAGTGATGAGGAAGCTGTGCAGCTAGTGAAAGACGCTAGAGACCTCTGCAAGTCTGGTAACCTCCACCTGCACAAGTTCGTCTCCAACAGCAAGCAGGTGATCGCATCATTGCCAAGAGAGGAATGTGCGGAAAGTGCTGCAGACTTGGATTTTGATCTAGGCCAGGCTAAGGTGGAACGAGCACTTGGAGTGCAGTGGTGCGTTTCATCTGACACATTCCAGTTCAGAGTAACTGTTAAAGAAAACCCATTCACTAGAAGAGGTGTTCTCTCCACAGTAGCGTCAGTGTTCGATCCACTAGGGTTTGTGGCACCCTTCATTCTGACAGGGAAAAGGATCCTGCAAGTCATGTGCAGAGATAAAGTAGGCTGGGATGAGCCACTTACAGAGGAGCTGAAGCCGTGCTGGGAGTTATGGCTCAGAGATCTTCAAGACTTAGCCACAGTTAAGATATCACGTTGCTATGTGCCACCAGCATGTAAGGATGTTCTGAGTTATGAATTGCACAACTTCGCTGATGCTAGTGTGTTTGGTTATGGAGTCTGCTCTTACCTTAGAACAGTGATGAAGAACAGAGAAGTGCATTGCTCACTAGTTATGGGCAAAGCAAGAGTGGCCCCAACGAAGGTGACAACGATTCCCAGACTGGAGCTTTCTGCAGCAGTTGTGGCCAGCAGGATCGGCGACCTGCTTCAGAGAGAACTGGAGTTGGATGAACTCAGTCAATTCTATTGGACAGACTCAAAGGTTGTTCTGGGCTATATTAACAATGATGCAAGACGGTTTCAAGTTTTTGTAGCCAATAGAATACAGCAAATCAAATCCAGCACAGAGCCTTGCCAATGGAGGTATGTGGCCACAGAACACAACCCAGCGGACCATGCATCTCGTGGGCTCACTGCAAATGAACTTCTCAAGTCCAACTGGTTCACTGGACCAAATTTCCTGTGGCAAAGAGACCTCCCTGAGGAGGAGATCAAGGGAGAAGTCTGTGTTGATGACCCAGAACTCAGAAGGGCCCAAGTCCTCACGACAAAGGCAACTGAGCAAACACCTCTGTTAAGCCGCTTGCAAAAGTTTTCAGACTGGGGAAGAATGATCAAGGCCACAGCCAGACTTAAGCGTCTTGCAAGGACTTTGAAAGGACTCAAAGAAAGCTCAGAGTTGACAACGCTGGATGAGAGGAAAGATGCTGAGCTATTCATCATTCGTCTGGTTCAAGAAGACGTGTTCTGTGCAGAAATCAAGGCTCTTAAAGAAAAACAGGAAGTTACGTCAACTCAAGCCTTCAGGCTGCACAAGTTACACCCATTTGTGGACAAGCACAATATCTTGAGGGTGGGAGGAAGACTGACTAAAGCAACACTCCATTCCGACGTTAAGCAACCTGCTATTCTCCCAAAGGGCCATCATGTCTCTCGGCTTCTCATTAAACATTTTCATGAACAAATTTGTCATCAAGGCCGTGGTATGACGATGAATGAGATCAGGTCTAAGGGCTTTTGGATTCTGGGATGTAGCAGTGAAGTGTCTTCCATCATATACCTGTGTTTGAAGTGCAGGAAATATCGCAAGAGCACGCAAGAGCAAGTCATGGCAGATTTACCCCCTGAAAGGTTAGCGGCTACTCCTCCATTTACTTATAGCGGCATGGACTGCTTCGGTCCCTTCTATGTGAAAGAGGGAAGAAAGGAGTTGAAAAGATATGGCCTCCTGTTTACATGTATGTGCTCAAGGGCAGTTCATATTGAAGCACTTACTGATCTCAGTTCAGACTCATTCCTGAATGCATTGCGCTGCTTTATCTCCATTCGTGGGAATGTCAGGCAGCTCCACAGTGATCAAGGCACAAACTTTGTTGGCGCAAAAAGAGAGTTCCAAGAACTCATGAAAGGATCCACTGAAGAGCGCATGAAAGAGCTGGGCTGTAGTTTCATTTTCAACCCGCCCTCCTCCAGTCACATGGGTGGAGTTTGGGAGCGACAGATCCGAACAGTGCGAAGTGTCTTGACGGCCATCTTGGATCAGTCTGGCAGAGCCTTGGACAGCTCATCGCTGAGAACATTCATGTATGAAGCAATGGCGATAGTGAATAGCCGACCTTTGACATCTGAGAATCTGAATGATCCATTAGCACCAGAGCCATTAACACCCAATCATATTTTGACAATGAAGTCTGAAATAATTGCCCCTCCTCCTGGAGAGTTCTCTAGGGAAGACCTTTATCTGAGGAAGAGGTGGAGAAGAGTTCAATATCTAGCCAATGAGTTCTGGCGCAGATGGAGGAAAGAATATATATTGAACTTGCAACAAAGAGAAAAGTGGTACAAGAACCGCCGGAACACAAAAGTGAATGACATTGTTTTACTGCAAGATGACCTAGCCCCACGAAACCATTGGAAGCTGGCCAAGGTCGTTGAAGTCTTTCCAGGGTCAGACGGCCGGGTCAGAAAGATCAAACTTTTAGTCAGTGATGCAACATTGAATGATAAAGGTGTACGCACCACTAAACCTGTGTATCTAGAGAGGCCCATACACAAAATAGTCTCCTTACTTGAGTCAGAATAAGATATTAGTTTAATCAAGGTGATTAATTCATTACCTATCTTTCATGCTTATGTGTAGTGTGCGTGTGGGTGTGGGTGTGTGTGTGTGTTGGTCGTGTGAACTTACCTCTGCGATTCCATTATCTCACGTTGTGTGATGGTGGGAGTGTGGCTGCAGCCATAAAGGCTGGCAGGATTTTTCTTTTTGCACATTTCATGTTTGCACAAATAAAGATGTTTTATTTATATTTTGTACTTGAAAATATTGCACATTTTGTATGACGATTATGACTATTAAAATTATGTTTTATTATGGAGAAAGATTGTACATTGAATGTGAAATGCACTCAAACTCCCACGATGCATTGTAGATGATGATGTCACTTCCTCTTCAAAGTTAATGAATGAAGGCTACTACTAGCGTTGATGGTTTTGGCATGGAGAAAGGGTAGCGTTTGTTTAGCTCCCTCAACTTTACCTCAAGTGTGTCTGAAGCACAAGGCTTCATCAAGTTTTACTCTAAGCTGAAAGTTGAAGTCAACATTTTCCTCTTGGTCTATAACCCGGCAAAGTGGTATGTTGTATTTTATTTTATCTTCTATTTTTATAACATTGGAGTCTGTGTGTGTGTTTATGGATATATGAGTAATGTTGTTATGTGTTTGTCTGTGTTTGTGTCAGTTCTACGGTGTACAATAAAGAAACACATCAGTACGAGAACCTGGTCTTGGCGTTAATACCGAGGGGAGAAACAATTAACATTTAACAAATCATTTAAAAACTTGGGGGAATCAACTTCTACTGTGTGAGTTTTATGTGGTTTCATGCCCTCTGGTCTTTGGAGGAGAAACTTCCAGGACCGCTGCGACTGCGCTGTGTCTGCTGTGTTAGCATAGTATTTCTTGCCCATTTATAAACATTTGTAAACATTTTGTTGATAATTAGTTAATTATTGATAAAGTGTTTATAAAGCTGTGAATAGGACATTAATGTTACCTATTCTTCTAGTACTACGCACCACATCCTGCTTCGCACTACAGTTACAGTTTCATTCTCCAGATCATGGGTTACCAAACATTAACATGACAAGGCCTCCTGTATACCAGTAGATTCTAGCCAAGGACCCCCTGACATTGGTCATAAATATAGCAGTGTTGACTACGGCATAAATTATGTCATTTTGGTTTGCAATACATGGGTTCTCAATTCTTTTGCCCTGGCTGTGCGACCCTCGTTGCGCACAACTCAACCTCTGATTGTTGGAAACCACTGTCGGTCAAAAAAATAGCTCACATGGTTGGCTGCCAGTATCTTGCCCCTCCTCACAAGACCATGTTTATAAACAAAAAAAAACATGTATCTCCTTGCGGCCCTGCACCCAGCCCCTCCTTGCGGCCCCGGCCGCCCCCCCAGAGGTTCCCGGCCCCCACTTTAAAAAAGCGCTGCTCCAGAAGGAAAACGCTCGGCTGACATTCATGCTTCATGTGTTTGTATGTTGACCTTTGACCTCAGCCCATCGCTGTCATGTTTATGCAGCTCGCTTTTTGCCGTCATACACAGTTTTATATGTATATGACCTTTGTGGTGAGGCTTTGGTGGTAGGTTTCGTTTGCCCTTTGGGGCCCTCTATCAGTATGGAAAAATAATTTACCAGGACATCATAAGGAAATGGACTTAGAATGTACTGTATGTACTGTATGTGTGTCAGCGTTTCCACAAGTTTCTGTATGTGTCTGTGTGTGAGCGAGAGCTAGAGAGAGAGAGAGAGAGAGAGAGAGAGAGAGAGAGAGAGAGAGAGAGAGAGAGAGAGAGAGAGAGAATAGAAGAGTGTGTTATGTATAATAGTGTTTATTTGCTCGTAAATGGGTGTGACATTAATGTGATTGTGATCCTGCTCGCGTCCAAGAGGTGCATTTGTGCATACAGACTTGCTGACAATGTATATTAGATCATTTTTATTTACTGAGGCAAAGTCAGCTAACCCATTTATTGAGTAAAAATATATTTCATGATAGGGAACATTTGTGTGAATACACAGTATATGTGTATCTCTGAAATAAGCTTTGTTTTCCAGTTCAAGCCCACCACAATTTAGCTTTATAGCATGGGAGCTCCAAAGAAAACTAGTGCGAAGCTTGATTAAAGACCTAGCTTAACAAGAAGATACGTGCCAGTATGAAAATGCGAGGAGTTTTTAGCCATTAATAGCCTCACTGTCAATATTAATCACTACCTTCTGCTGAACCTAACGTAATTTGCTGAAATGTATTATGTTTATTCTAAACTATTAGAAATGAAGTGGATGTATAACAGAGTCTCTACACAGCCGCTGTGCGACTATGCGGGAGAGAGATAAAGAAAGAGAAAGAAAATGGGGGAGAAGGACAGGACAGCAGTGGAGGTGGTGGTGGAGGTGGAGGTGGCGGAGGAGCTGGCGGTGTACAGGGCTGGACTGGCCATCTGGCATAGCGGGCATTTCCCGGTGGGCCCATCACCCTCGTGGGCCTCTATTTTCATGTTTTTTTTTTACATTTCTGAAAATAGGGGCCCACGTGGGTGGGGGGCCCACCGGTGAGTCAGGTCTGTGCCGTTAATTATGAGGGGGGGGCCTTTAAGCCAAAGGTGCCTGGGCCCTATTTCTCCCCCAGACCAGCCCTTGCAGTGGAGGCGGAGAAGAGTAGAGAACAGGTGAGCAGTCATGGCATTTTGTTCCCGCTCCAGAAGACTGAGCAGGGACAGGGAGGGTGCCTGCCTGTTTGCCGCTGATATCCCTCGGCAAACACACCCACCCAGACTCGCAAGAAAGTTAGTGAGGCTAGAATGGGAAAAAAATCTTGCTAGACTGTCTCGCTCTTTATTTCTCTCTCTCTCTCCCTCTCTGCCTCTGTCTCTTCACCCCTCTCCTATACGTGTATACTGTCGGTGTCGTGTCAATATGGGCTTCTTTGTCACTCTTCCATCTCTCTCACTCCCTCCTTCCTACTCCTTCTCTCACTCCTTTCGATTTCCTCTCTCTCCACCTCTTTTCCTCTCTCTCTCTCTCTCTCTCTCTCTCTCTCTCTCTCTCTCTCTCTCTCTCTCTCTCTCTCTCTCTCTTTCTCCTGTGGAATTCTTGATGCCTGTCCCTGAATTTTACATGAGTTGGGATCTTTCTCTGCTCAACCGACCGACATCTGCTTAAACTGTGGAACCCCTTTAGCTGCGGATATGTGTATTATCGCGCATGTGTATGTGTGTGTGTGCATATGTGCGTGTTTGTGTGTGTGCATGTGTGTTTGTCTGGGTGTGTGCGTGTGTCAGGCATGGGAAGTGTTGTGTGTGTGTGTGTGTGTGGGCATAGGTCCAACAGAAGTGTGTGTGTGTGTGTGTGTGTGTGTGTGTGTGTGTGTGTGTGTGTGTGTGTGTGTGTGTGTGTGTGTGTGTGTGTGTGTGTGTGTGTGTGTTTCTGTGTGTCGCACATGGGAAGTATTGTTGTGAGTGTGTGTGCGTGCGTGTGCGCGTGTGTGTGTCCATGTGTGCAAGTGTGTGTGTGTGGAGATCTATCTTGAGGCACTGCGACCACCGCGTTAACAGGAGTGCACAGGTGAGCTTGCCCGAACTACTGCATGCATAATCAGACCAGCGTGACGGGATACTCTCCATCACCCCTCGGCAAGAGATGGAGGAGGAGAGGGCTAATTGGCACAGGTAGCCCTTTAACCCACATTAATATCAAATAGCCATGAGTGATAGATACGCTATCACCGTCCTTTAGTTCATGCCGACTTAGCACACCGTCCCAGGCGCTCCGTCTCCGCCTAAATCCGCTGAGCCAGGCCAGTGAACGGTGGTCACAGGGGCAGATCTAGCCATTTAAGGGCCCTAGGTGAAATATGAACATGGGGCCCCAAGAAGTCATTATAGACATAAACATCTGTGTTTTGGTGCTATTTATTGCAAGTGTTTTGAGTTGTATACATATATATCTTCAATTACATTGCACAAGTAACAAAGCCTACTTTTTGTGCGTTTACTGCAACTGGTGTGACAGTTGGGGCCCCTATGGAGGACAGATCTGGTCAGGGCCCTAGGCAATTGCCTAAGTTTGACTAATGGAAAGTCTACCTCTGGGTGGGCAGGATTTTAGGGTTATCCGCCATCGCGTTGACTACCTCGTATAACAAATAAACAAGGCGGGAAAATAAATAAACATAACCAAGATGTTGTTTTTGTTGTGGAATGGCGGATTCCAAGGCAATTATGCTGACCAATGAACCACATCGTTTAGAGATTCAATTAATCATATTTCACCACATGGATGGAGTTGGGGATTGGTGATCATCACAGCAAGGGATAAGAGAAGGAGAGAGAGAGAGAGAGAGAGAGAGAGAGAGAGAGAGGGGGGGGGGGGGCATATGTGTGTGTGTGTGTGTGTGTGTGTGTGTGTGTGTGTGTGTGTGTGTGTGTGTGTGTGTGTGTGTGTGTGTGTGTGTGTGTGTGTGTGTGTGTGTGTGTGTGTGTGTGTGTGTGTGTGTGTGTGTGTGTGTGTGTGTGTGTTGAGAATGCTGGGGTCCTACGACTTTGAACTCTCGGTCATAACTACAGGTGAGGGATGTTCACAGATCAACCACCAAACACGATATAATTCATCAAAGCACAGCTTTGCACTGCCAAAACACAGCTTAAAAGATGTCATTTTAGAAAGACTTCAAACTCTGTTAATACCCTGGACATGTACCAAAATGGCCTTTGGCCAGTGCCATCAAACTTTCCTAATTAAAGTTGCCTTATCAATTCCAAAAAAAAGTGTTTGCATGAATAAATGCACGGCTTAGATCAGCCTGTTAATATTGTAATCGTCTCATTTTCCATTTAAAACATTTCGTTTTATTTTGTGTTTGTTGTTATTCATTGCCGTTTTATTTAACGCATGTCCAAACACATCTTAAAGACTTGTCCATACCCAGATTGCACACTGTCAAAACGTCACGCTTTGTTGCTGCTACACTGGTTGCCGTCAAATAGTGGAGCCAGGGGAGCCGACAGCGGGGGAAAAAGGGGTCTTTTGTCCCGGGCCCAGGCAAAAGTGGGGCCCTGAATTAATTACTCATTACATTGCATGTATTGATTGGGGGGGGGGCTTTCCTACGATTTTGTCCCGGGCCCGGCCAAAGCTGTCAGCGGCCCTGAGTGGAGCAATGTGCAAAACAAACAAACAATCAGCGGAAACATTTCACAAGTGCATCTTGGGTAGTGTATTCAAGCATGTAGGAAACCAATACTTGATTATAATAAAAACAGTAGGAGGGAAAAGGTTTTTTGCATATGCTCTATGAAATGGAACTGAACAAATGATTGATTACAAACCTCCTCTGGCCATCTGATGGTGATGTAGGGAAATGAGATGCAACAGCAAGTGAACACTTGTGGTGGTAATAGTCATTATTGCGAGAATGTGTAAGTAAATAAGTATGTAGGTAAGTATACATTAATACCTACATCAATATCAAACAACCACTTGTACGGTAGTTAGATTGAGGGACTGAGAAGAACAACTCAATTCTATGAGGGGTTGTTGTTCTGTATTCTGCTGTTAATTGACTTGACTGAAATGGTCAAGAATGTGTAAGTAAATAAATATGTACAGTATAACTAAATAAAGTAATACCTACATCAATATCAAACAACCTTGTAGCTACGTATTAGATTGAAGGACTGAGAAGAACAATTCAATTCCAGGGAGGGTTAGTGGCGGAAGAATTACACACCGGGCCCCGGGGCAAAACACTGATAGGCCCCCCCATACGGCCTGCCAAGGTGACAATAGGGCCCCCACTATCAATATGGGAGGGCCCTGGGCCCTGGAGCAAATGCTCTGCTCGCCCCTCCTATAGCTCCGCCCCTGATTGTTCTGTGTTCCGCTGTTAATTGACTTGACTAAAAAGGTCCTCCTACCTAGCGTGCCTTTGTAGTGGGCCCTAAACCCAGGCGCTTTGTTATCTGGGTGCACGTTATAGCCAGTACATTGCCTGCTATTGGAGCTGATGTTCTCTATTGATGTCTTAATGGACTCTACAAAATGTTGCCAGTACAACATCAAGGTATAGCTGCTGCTGAATGCCCCTAAGCTCAGACAGTCAATTGATTACAGCCGGGCACCGGGGCAGTTCAGATTATCTGTTATTCATTACAAATGAGCAGCCCTAAACATCTGTGTCAACTGACATGGAAAAAAGTCCATGAATAAATGGAGGCTGTGTGTGTGTGTTTGTGTGTTTGTGTGTGTGTGTGTGTGTGTGTGTGTGTGTGTGTGTGTGTGTGTGTGTGTGTGTGTGTGTGTGTGTGTGTGTGTGTGTGTGCGTGTGTGCGTGCGTGGGTGGGTGCGTGTGTGCGTGCGTGCGTGCGTGCGTACGTGGGTGCGTGCTTGCGTGGGTGCGTGCATTTGAGTGTGTGTGTCTGTATATACATTCTGTGTGGGTTTGTGTGTGCAGATTGCGCGGTCTCCTGTCTAGGGATGTGAAGCAAATTAACTGCGTGGGAAAGGATGAGACATGGTGTGTACAGCGTGAGGAAGTGTAATTTCTCCCAGAGGCCCCTGATAGACGTGCCATATTGATGTACGGCCGTTGGAGCTCAGATGTCGGGAGTGTGCCTGGTCTGGTCTGGGAGACTTGTCCAGACTGCGTGCAAGATTGAAAAACAGAGGATGGAAGATGGGTCTCAGCTGAGTGCATGGACAGACACTATCATCATTGGGTGCACTGACTCTACGCATCTTGTGTCTTGATAGCTGTCTGGCAGTCCTCACCCCAACTTTCATACCCAAAAGATGGTGGCCATTTCTCAATGTCAAGTGTATGAGCCTTGGAAGTGTGTGAGAGTAGTTAGTCACGCCCAGTAATTGGATACACTGCAGAGTTCACCAAAGAGTGTCCAATTACTGGGCGTTATTACGAAGGCTGACACACTTCGAAGGACGAACATTACACATTGGGAAACGGCCAGTATCATCATTGGGTGCGCTGACTACACATTTCGTGTCTTGATAGCTGTCTGGCAGTCCTCGGCCCAATTTTCCAGCCTGATCTCCAAAAATTCTGTGCTCCTGGACACGGATGTTAAGGACACGGAATCCGTGTCCAGGAGCACGGATTTTGCCAAAATTCCGTGCTCCTGGACACGGAATTGTTTTCCGTGCTCCTGGACACGGAATTGTTTTCCGTGATGGGCACACGGAAGTGCTTTCTATAGGCTATTACCACAGCACTGTGTTAACTCTATCATTAGAAAATACATACCAAATGCTAATCCTAAACAAAATAATGCTATAGCAATTTAAGTTGTGCCCTGACCATAACATTCCCTAACCTTAACCTGTCATTAAAGACATATTTTTGAGAAATACCTTTTCCAGTTGGTTGCTAGGCTATCAAATTCATATAATGAATGAAAGAAAACTAGCTGTGCCCAGACCAAAACAATCCCTAACCCTAACCTGTCAGTAAGAAATGATTTTTTTAGAAAAAATATTTGAAATTAGAAAAATCCTGAGAAAACACAACACTGTGGAAACATAGAGCTGTGGTAGTATAGAGAGAGCACTTCTGTGTGTCCATCACGGAAAATAATTCCGTGTCCAGGAGCACGGAATTTTGGCAAAATCCGTGCTCCTGGACACGGATTTTGTGTCCTTAACATCCGTGTCAGGAGCACGGAATTTTTGGAGATCATGTTGAATTTTCATACCCCCAAAAAATATTGACACTGTGAGAAATCAAGGTGTCTGGTGTCTAAGCACACAGCGGAGGTTGAGTTGTTTCATGCTTTAAAGAAATAATTTCAAATGTAATTGATTTAACTCAGTGGTTCTCAAACTTTTCCCATCATTACCCCCTTCGGAGGGTCTGGATGCTTCCGAGCGATTGCTTACAATCACTGCGCTGCGAAGAATCAAAGGAAAGGTGACTGATGACATAAAACTAAGAGGGACGTGTGCTAATTTCCTATGCTATTCAATTTCATGACAATTTATAATATAATGTTGGTGAGGGCTTAAAATGTATTGCTTATTGAAGAGACAGGAAATAATTTCCTTGGGGGAAAAAAACAACCCAAAATCAGATGTCACATGCAATGCTACAATGCTTCCGCACCCCCCCAGGGGAGCTTGTGCCCCACTTTGAGAAACACTGATTTAACCGGTGCCTTGAGTTGCGGTTTTGTGACATTTCACAAGAGTTAAAGAGAAAGCAAAGCCATGTGAAAACTCGCATTTCAATATCATTCCTGGGTCTGTACGCTTGCTGAGTGTAAAAAAAAACTGTGCAATGCCGTTGCATTTTGAACACCAGTATTTTACCGTTTTGACCAAACAAGAAAACAATTGAGAATACTGAGATTCAAAATGAGGGTTCGATCATGTTTAAGATGCAGGCCATGATGCCATTCCATCAAGTGATAACAGAAGAGAATTTGCCACTCCCTAGCAAAGCAACATACCTCGTTTTTACATACATACACACACACGCACACACCACATTTTTACAAATGCTTATTTTACACCTTCTATTTCTTTTATTTAGCCCTGGAAAGTATGGGACTATATCAATCACTGTCAATTTTCCACTTGGAGCAGGAGTCACTCTTGATCATTTAAACTATGAGGGTGCTGGCCCAAATGTTCAATTCAATGTTTCAGGAAGGAGGCTGCACCTTGCATAACTGTGTTTATATTGTGCAATAAAAACACTGCTATGCAAGGTGCAGCCTCCTTCTTGAAACTATATCAATCACAAAAAGTTTAAAAAAATCAACACAGTTGGCTGTCAGTTGCAACACTAGACTTGCAGGGTATGGTTTCCACTCCTCTGCTGCTTTGCTAAGTCTGCAGGCAACGTGCCTCTGTCTCACTTTGTGCTGATGCTTATCACAAGGGATGCAGAGGGAATTTCACCAACCCTCACAGGGCTGCTTTTGTTTTGATATTTTGCCAAGGAAGAAGCCCCAGAGGAAAAAGCTTATCATTGCTTATTTTATGGTGAGGTGAGGTGGGGTGCTGTTTTTAGTAATTTAATTTTGAGGGTAGAAGTTGTCAAAGTGTCGCCCAGTGCACCTGTGTGAATTGTGTATTCAAGTTCCCTCAAGAAAACAACAAAAAAACCCAAAAAGTAATTTTCATTCAAACCAACGAGGGAGTGCAACTGGGGTAAATAGAGGAAAAGGTACCAAAGGAAGGGGCCCAGACGAAGGCAAGAACCAGATCAAAAGAAACAGACTGAAAAACAGGATGGATATGGAGAAACACTAGATGGAGAGCCAGAGGAATGGGAGGTGTCAGGAGGACGGATGAGGAGACCAAGAGGAGCTGAGGGCGGTAGTGGAGGTGGGGTGGAGGGGTTGCAGTGGAGACGAGAGGGACTGAGGGGAGCTGGGAGCTGTACTGATTCAGAACAAGAGGGCAGGGCCAGGGCAGGGCAGGGTGGAGGAGCAGAGCACACTGGGGTAAATGGATAGATGCCGCGCCGGCATGTGGCCAAGGGGGTAAGACAAGACAAGTCAGGGGTGCAGCAAGAGAGACGAAGGGGGCCGCTGATTGATGCCGTGAGAGATGCTCTCCGATACATCTGTTCTGGACAACAAGACACGTCTACCACGCAGCGCAGGATAAAGACCCAGCCTCAGGAGACTATACGGGGAACTACTGACAGAAAATAATGTTTTTGAGGAAGATTGCCTTCTGCAAACACATTTGTACATTTTGGTTATCTGTCACGGCTGCCTGCTGCTGATGAGGTGTCTACTTCATCTTGTGTCTCGTTACAGTGCCGTACGTACAACCTAAAGAGGACACAACGGATATGAAATGATAGATGAAAAATGATGATGTCTGCTGTGAAGGTGATCTGAAATGCCAGACATCAGTACACAGAAAACATTTTTTTTAAATCGGATGTCAGGGTTATGAATTGGTGTGTTCAACATTCCAGCTGATTAGATAATACAAACTGGGGTTTTGGTCATTTTCCAATGGCAATGTCAGTTTCAGTCAAAAACCTAATCAAACATTACCCAGCTGTTCATGAAGATATAGAGTGACTAATGAATAATACAAAGAAAATAACCATTTACCAATAACAATTTTAAGATCATAATAAACTGTTCCGTTTTCAATCACAGGCTGACACCATCAGGGACAGTAATGAGATGGATGAAGGATAGTGTAAGAAAGTCTATTATTGGAGTGGTTAGAAACATTTGAATGTGAAATCTTTATTGTTACAAATTTATTTCCCTCAAGGAACAACTAATGAAAGCTGATTTCTTTTTTTAGCCAGGTACTGTAAACAGGCCTGTCACAACCAAGCAATCAAACTAGGCAATTGCCTAGGGCCTCCTGCAGAAAGGAGTAATGACTACTTATGACTACTTGTATTGAAATGATAGCAATGACAATGAAAATCCACTCCCGTGTCATGCTCTAATGACAACCATGAGTGACCGGGCGAATAGACCGGCCGCGACGAGATTCAAGCGACTTCTGTGCAGCAAGAGTGACTATGTCCGTTAAAAGCAGAATGCAAGCATTCCAACATTCCCATTGGCTGTGGCGGCTGTCGCCGAACCTCTGCATAGCTAATTTGCATAATTTCCCTGAGGTTCAACTACAAACTGTCAGTCTCGTGGCGCGAATCGCCTCAAGTTGCTCGATTTTTCGCGCGACTCACTACAAAGTCAATTACTTCCGTCGCTGGACTCGCTCATGTTGCGCTTGGTCTAGTCGTGCCTTGAGGCATATCCTGGCTCAATTCACTGACTGAAAAGTGCAATGATACTGTTATCAAACTCTCTCCAGAGGGTAATAGTTTGTAGATAAAAAGCCTCCCTCTTTGCCTAGGGCCCCCAGATACCTTGACAAGGTCCTGCAGGTATAAAGCGCTATTGGAACTGAAAAATTACAGGAAAGTGGTTAAGGACATGTCAATCTCCTCTGCCAAATAGCATATCAAAATAGGTTTAAAGGTGCACTGTGAACGATTTTTAGATTTCCAGAATTCATGCTACCCATTCACTAATGTTACATTTTCATGAATACTTACCACCACCATCAAATTCTAAGTGCCGAATTAATTATGACTGGAAAAATTGCACTTTTCATAGGCCTACATAAAAAGGGGGATCTTCTCCATGGTCCGCCATTTTGAATTTCCAGAAATAGCCATTTTTAGCTGCAAAAATGACTGCACTTGGGCCATAAAATATTTGTTTATTACTTAGTTAACTTTGATGAAGAGATCAAAATTGGCAATAGGCAGTCCAGTTTCAATAAGCAGCATAGTTGCCGTACCCTTTTTGATCATTTCCTACACAGTGTACCTTTAAGGATGAGTGGCAGTGTAGAGAGGGCGGTGGAATGTGCTCCTCCGATTATCCATCAAGCACCAGAATGTTCCGAAGGGATTAAAAAGGCTCAGAGGGTTCAATGCCATATTGATCTTAAAACAAGCCGCTGCCTTTTCTTATTTCGTGAGCCCTAGGGAGCGTGGCGGTGCTACCAAAGTAGTAACATGGCTTAAGTGATTAAGTGGTCTTCTCGTGTGTTTTTATACTGCCGCACTGCAAAAGCCAACATTAGCTTTACCTGTAGCTGCTAAACTTGCAGCAGGCAAGCACACACCTTCATAAAGTGACACGACGATCTGCCTTTGTTCAATAGATCAATTATAATTAACCAACATTATGGGTTTTTTTTTGTTTTTTTTTTGTCTAGTTCAGACTCTTCAGACGCTGTTTCAGAGTGTAGCATTATGTGGACTTACTATGACTAACATCACACTGGCTTGAGTCACTGTGTGGGTTCAGCCTCGGGCCGGACTGTAGAAAATGAGATTAGACTGTACAGTATATTGCTGTTACAAAGTTATGGGCTGTGTCTGACGGCAGCGGTGGCGGCAGCAAGAGCAGCGATGGCGGCGTCTGGGCCAGAGAGAGAGAGAGAGAGAGAGAGAGAGGGAGATAGACAGAGAGAGAGGCAGACAGACAGACAGAGAGAGAGAGAGAGAGAGAGAGAGAGAGAGAGAGACAGACAGACACAGAGAGAGAGAGAGAGAGAGACAGACACAGAGAGAGACAGAGAGAGACGGAGGGAGAGAGAGAGAGAGAGAGAGAGAGGGAGAGAGAGAGAGAGAGAAACGGCCTATGGGGTCAGTGTAATTTTAAAGATGAATGACTGGAGTGAGCGGCGGACCGGCGGTGCTCCACGGACATATAGTCATGAGGCTGGGGAGCAGGGACGCTGCATGGCCACTTTGGCCAAGCCCAGGACTGTCATCAGGTCATCTGAAAGGGCCCCCCACCAGGGCTGGACTGGGGGAGAAATAGGGCGCGGGCACTTTTGGGTTAAAGGGCCCCCTCATAATTAGCGGCGAAGAACTGACTCACTGGTTGCGGTGGACCCCACACCCTCGGTCCCTATTTTCAAATCTTTGTTTTACATTTCTGAAAATAGGGGCCCACGAGGGTGTAGTTCCCACCGGGAAATACTAAACCAGATGGCCAGTCCAGCCCTGCCCCCTATATAATACAACCAATGTGATTTGGATCCAATTCTGGGCCCACTCTCTGCTTGGGCCCTCTCTCTCTCCCAGGGACAACTGACCCCTTTGTCTCCACCCCCCCCCCCCCGGTGGCTCTGTTGGGGGAGAGATACTCTACTATTGCTGCTGCTGCTGCTACTGCTGCTGCTGCTGCTGCTGATGCAGACACGGAGTCTAGGTCTCAGGAGAGGCAGACATTTGAAGTGGGTGTTGTTAACTAACTATATTATGAATGAACATAAATCAGAAATACATACTTACACCAAAGACCAGATAATGTGGTGAATCCCTATATGGGTTAAGCACCTATGTAAAACATTTATGTGGGCCTGCATAATGTAAAACATTATTTAAAAGCTGTGACGTCTTTATATCTTAAACATACACTTAACATTTATAATAGTCCTACTATCTATGATGTCAGTGAAAACACAGCATGTTTTATAAATACTGTTCATAATGCATAGTGTACCTGATAACGTGTATGAAAGTAGCTATGACCAAATACTCAACAATAACAATGCACCCCATGATAACATACACAAAATTTACGTAATGATAATGACATTGATTACTGTGATATTATCAAATTACTATGACCTTATCAAATTAGCCTATTATATGGGCTAGGTCAGCTAGTCCGTTACTTGTATTTATTACTTTTATTCATAGGCCTACTGTGTATCAGCATTGTTTTTTGTGTGTGTTATCTCTGCCAAGGAGGTTATGTTTTTGGTCACGTTGGTTTGTGTGTTTGTCAGCAGGATAACTCAAAAACTAATCAAGGGATTTGGACGAAACTGTACTTGTGGAGTTGTTGGTAATGAGCCAAGTAACAAGTGATTGAATTCTGGTGGTGAGCCGGATTACAAACTAGAACCAGGACTTTTTAAAAGATTCTGTCAGCAGGATAACTAAAAAACTAATCGACAGATTTGGACGAAACTTTGTGGAGTTGTTGGTAATGACCGAAGGAACAAGTGACTACATTCTGTTGGTGATCTGGATCACGAACCGGAACCAGGACTTTTTAAAAGATTCTTCACTAGGGTGCATCAAACGCCCAGACGTCTGAAAATCCTGCTCTGCTTTTGCAAAATGTTCCTTTGTATAAACATAACACCTGTGTAAAATCTTAACTAATTTGGTTAATGTTAAAGGGTAGCACACAATGCTAGAAATTTTGAATGGCAGAGGATGGGCTATTTCAACCAAATCTTTGAAAAGTGTGTTTTTACACTATTTAACAAAATTAGTGAAGAGAATAATTTGGGAAAATGCTCCAGTTCCCTTTCCACTTTCCCAGATTTGAAATTTCCTGTGTCTGTTTTTTAGAGCCTTTCTTCAGCATGGCTTTAGACCCCATTTGCTAATCTTTTAGCCATGTTCGAACACCCATGTATCCATTATTTAGCCATTTTTGCCTTTTTTATGTCCTGGGGCAGTGGAAAGGCAACTGGAGCATTCTTCCAAATTACTGTTCTCACTGTTTTTATCAAAACAGTCTCAAAAAACACTTTGCACAGATTTAGCTAAAAACTTAATTTAGCAGACAGTAAAGAGGGAAAAACTGCCGTTCTGAAGCGTGTACGTTGATAAAAAATAGAGATACCGAAATGTACACTTGTTATGCTATTTTGAGAGGGAAGAGGCTGTTCCAGAAGCATAGGAGATGTTTGTTGTTACAAGACATTAAACTACCGACTGGACTGATGACATTGCCAGCAATACCCGTGTCCGTGGTGTCCACTGCATATCTGAGGTTACCGCGAGCATCCGTGATCTTATTTCGGAAAAAACACCTGTCGAGTCTCTGTACAAGTGAACGGAACATGCACGATTTTGAGGCTTCGTGCGCACGCAGCCAAATTACATCATACCTTTTTACAAACTCTAAAGGGGTCTATTCTTCACCATCGCTGGCCTAAATCTAGATTCCCCTAGTGACTGCAACTTGAATTGCAAATCTTTATTTAAAGAAAGAAATCTAGACGCCAATAGTGACTACAAATTGAACTGTAGACAGGGCAAATTTTGACATTCCAGTTTCTAACTCCACAAAAAGAAGGCAGACAGACTTAAAATGAAAATAGGGTGTATCATAGTCAAATGTTCTATCAAACAGCTTCCTTGGCAGAGGTCTGCACTCTCAGAGTGCATCTAGTTTTTTATTAGTTTTATTTACAATGTGATATTGAATACTTGGTGCTATTGCAAATGAAATTCATGATGATAAAGATGATTGTTATTATTATATACTAAAGTGGTTGTTTTTATAATGTAATGAATGCCATGAGACAGGTGGACTAACCACAGTGGAGTATAGAAAGCCTGAGTGTGTTCTTTTACCTCAGATTGAGCCAAGCACATCAAGATGTGGTTACTGCAAGGTTGGTTCCTTCCGGCTTGCTGTGTAGAATTTCCCATTAGGCCTGCTAGTGAGATTAATTACAGGCCCCGGTGCTGTGTAAATGTTACTTTGGGCTCCTGAGGAAAATTACAAAAGAAAAAAAGAAACGAAAAAGAAAAAACCTGGGGCTATGAGTCAGCAGCTGCCCCTACACACACACTCTCGCTCTCTCGCTCTCTCTCTCTCTCTCTCTCTCTCTCTCTCTCTCTCTCTCTCTCTCTCTCCCTCTCTCTCTCTCTTTCTCATGGAACACCCCAGGGAGATATTGTATGCCAAGAGAAGAGGGGGAAAAAAATGAACCATGTTGTCCCGGCCAGACTTTCACCCACGAGTCCTACACTAGTGTACAGCCGAGTGAGGTGGTTCCAAGGAACTCCATGAGTTCCTGTGACTACTGGGGCCAGAGTAAGAAGAAGGATCTTCCATCTTGCACAAACCCCTGTAGTGTACAGCAAAGGGTAATTGGAGTTGCAGAGTGATCCATCAAAGTTTTTCATACCAGTTTCTTGGAAGACGGACAGGTTGTAATGCCATGCCAATCGTGGTGGGTGCTATTCGTTATGTTGGGGACGTGCAGATTTAAGGCCTAAGTGAAACATTAATCCATTTGACTGCTTGTTCTGGTGGTTGACATTCTCATGAATCGTACCGACTGTATTTGATCAGAGTTTTATACACCATTCCATCCTCAGGAGAATGATTGGTTTCCCAAGACATCAAAGTTTGATTTAGTACACCTACAACTTAAATGAAATTCTAGTAGGCTACTGCTATTAACGCTATACTGTGAAGAAGAAGAAGAGGAGGAGGAAGAAGAAGACAAAGAAGAAGAAGAAGAAGAAGAAGAAGAAGAAGAAGAAGAAGGAGGAGGAGGAGGAGGAGGAGGAGGAGGAGGAGGAGGGATCTCTTTTGGTGGAGTTATTCTAAAAGTTTGTTAGAAAGCTTGTACCAGTGCACCAGTCTGTACTGTGCCTGGGTCGGCTGGGTTAATATGCTTGCACACACACAGGAGCTTTAACTGCTGAAGCGAGCATCAATAGCGAGAACCAATAGATGAGAAGTGGGCTTGAATCACTGCCATCTGTTGTGTGTAATAAACAAAAGTGCAGGTAAATCTGCTGTGGCCTGTGTGTGACAGACAGGACAGAATAAATACACGCAAGAGAGAGGACAGATAATCCCTGTTACTGGCAGCCTAGGGAGCTGACAGCGGGGGAAAAAGGGGTCTTTTGTCCCGGGCCCAGGCAAAGTTGGGGCCCTGAATTAGTTACTCATTACATTGCATGTATTGATGGGGTGGCCCTTTCCTACGATTTAGTCCCGGGCCCGGTCAAAGATGTCAGCGGCCCTGACTGGCAGCCTGGCTTTGTTTCACCCTCCCCTGTGGCTCTGTAAAAACAAAAACACTCACACCAAACAGTCTGTGTGACACACAATGCCAAGTCTGGCATCCCATGTCAGGAATAAACATAGCGTGCCAGAGGGCACTTCAAACGAATGACACACGGTGATGGTTCCGGGAAACATTTGTGTAATGAATGTCACCTGTCCTGCACGTGTTGTGAAGTGGAAAGTGAACCTGGTACACTCCCATTGTCATTTTCTATGTTTATACGACGTTTTTAATTCAGAATTAATAATTCAGAATGAAAAAGTTCCGTCAAGTTTACTTCGATCTTTCATTTAATTTCCGAATTGTATAGTGTTTACATGACGTTTTCGAAGCGGAATTAAGCTTTATTCAGAATTAAAGTGGGTTAATTCTGAATTAAATGTAAACGTACTGTAGCAATTGTGACACAGCACTCCACAGCACACAGTGCTCACTGCTCAATGTATTATATGCCTCACCTGTGCTGAAGGGCAGCCCGAAACAGCACCTTGAGGGTGCAGTGTGGCGGGGCGGGGCGGGGCGGGACCATGCTCAGGGTACCAAACTGGCAGCGCCAACCTGGTGGGCCGGGAGTCGAAACGGCAACTTTTGGGCTACAAATCTGATGCCGTAATCACTTATCCATGACTGCCCATCCTGAGTTGTCATGAGTAATAAAGGGGAATACTGCAGCAACAGAAGAAGAGGAGTTATATGGGGCCGCAGTGGCTCCATGAGCTAAGACGCAATACCATTATGGTAGCCACCTGGGTTCGACTCCAAACGAGGTCCTTTGTCTATCCTTCCCCCCTCTCTCTCCCCCCACTCATTTCCTGCCTCTCTCAACTGGTCTGGTCTGGTTAAAAAAAAAAACGGTAAAAACCTTTTTTAAAAGTGGAGTTAAAAGTGTAAGGTGAGAGTCAGTCCGAGACAGCAGAAAGACAGATGGAGTCACACAGCAGCCAGGAAAAAGGAATTGTGAATGAGTTTTCACATTGCTGAAGTGTGGTGGTTTGGAGGGAGTTTCAATTTCAAAAGTTTCAATTACTTCCGTGGATATTTCGAGAGCAAATGAATGTTAAATTAAATAAAAGTACTTCAAAGCATTGCAAGACTGATACAGACTGATCCAGACTGATACAGAAAACAGCCAATAAATTGTTGCTCAGTATCTGACTACTTGTATTGCCTCATCATGACTGATGAAACATTTGCTTTGCTTTCAGTAGAAATGTAATGCATTGCAATGCTTTGTAGAACTGAATCGGATCGGATCGAATGGAATCGCATAGACTCGAATCGGATCGCTACCTCCCGAATCGTGATCGAATCGGATCGTGAAGGCAGTGCCATCCACACCACTGCTACTTTGGCAAAACAGGAAAGTAACAGTGACAGAAGGAAGAGGTGACACAGCCCGATGACAAAGAGATGCAGAGTGAAAGGGGCCAAGCCATCATGGCGGTGCCACCACCAAGTATTAAACTACATGGGATGTTTAATTTTAATATATACTGTATATTTTGGGGGATTATGCACCTTTATTATTCTGATAAGACGGGGAGAGAGACTTGGCCAGAATTGAACCCGGATACCCTGCGTAATGGTACAGCACACTAGCCCACTGAGGTCACCCCAAACACTGCATGATTTTGAGAAATGATGGAACAGTAGCTACACCTAATAGCCAGACTTGTTTGTTTGTCCTTTCTGACCATTTCCAAAAAATATATCCAAACAGGAGTTTTATCTCGCAGAAAGAGGGAGGAATAAACAGACCGAAACAATAGCCCTTCCCCCCTCTCTGGAGGGACAGGGTAGCAACACACAATATGTGCCAAACATCAGGTTCAGGTAAGCCATCTGGTCTTGGTTCAGATGCGCTTGCTGGCAGCAGGCGCTGTGGAATGGTAAATAAACAAAAGGGAGAGCAGTAGACTGATGTTTCAAAGACAAACAGGAACCTAGCCCTAGTGGCACAATAGCTCAGTTGAACTAGAGTTTAAGGGTTGTTTCTAGAATATATACTGTATATTGTGGTCATTTGATCTGAAAGCAGTGTTTCCTGCAGCCATGTCTGGATTAGCCATATGGCATTGCATTTGTCCGGTGGACTGTTGATGATTTTGGCCCGTTACTCCCATCACTGCAGTAGTATCAGTCCTCATGCCCCTACAGCTGACCTCTCAGAGTCAGATTTAAGTATGAATTTTGGCAGTTGACTCATAATAGATTACGAAGACTGTTGTCACAGGCGTCATTGTCTCTCTCAGTGCCAGGCAGACCGGTCTTGACTGAAAATGCCCGGCCTGCTTTTTCATCCCAGCCTAGCCCTGCCTGCAGCTACAGCTAAAAGTGTTCATACATCATGTTTGAATAGCCACTGTCACACGTACAGTTGGTGGCTAATGATGAAAATCTTGTGTCTAGCCCAGACCTGAACATGTCAAACGAGGGATGTTTGTGCGTTTCTCTGAAGCCCCTTTGGTCCAATTTGTCAATAATCCAAAAATTTCCCTTTGGGTCTACAGCCCAATAGTCAGAAGAAGGGGTTTCATTTTATCAGAACAAAGAGATCTTTAACTACTGGGCTGTAGGATCAAAGGGAAATAGTTGGAATTCTGACAGGTCGGACCAAAGAGGTTTCTGAGAAATGACATGCCACCGTCAAACCACAAAAGAGATCATGGAAATTTAAATGAGAGGATACAGTGCAGTACATCACAGCTATAACAAACTAGTCTACACATTACTTGTGACTTGTACATTTTAATCAAACTCAGTTTTATTAGTGTATTTCTACTATGAATCAATGAATTATGAATCAATGAATGAAAAGTTATTCCACTAATCGTATGTAAGTGTCCATGAAAATGTGCGCTTACCTATTG
Organism: Engraulis encrasicolus; assembly: GCF_034702125.1. Taxonomy (NCBI): domain Eukaryota; kingdom Metazoa; phylum Chordata; class Actinopteri; order Clupeiformes; family Engraulidae; genus Engraulis; species Engraulis encrasicolus. The sequence continues at coordinate 39,339,113 of NC_085859.1, read as the reverse complement.
ATGGGGGTGCCAACCATGACAGAGAGTGGGTACACACACAGTATTCGGGCCAGTGGGATCATCACACTCCCTGACTGATGTAGCCAGCAAGCCACTGAGCAGTGTGCGCTGAAAGTTTTCAAATGTAGGGAGAGGGCTGTGGAAGGGTAGGGAAGCAGTGTTTTTTTGTTTTTTTGGAGCAGATGAAATGTCAGAAAGTTTCTGAAGCATGAGCCGCATAAATGTGCATGGCCATAAATGTGATGCTGCTGGAATTGAAACGAGGCGAGGAGGGCAAAAGAAAAAAAAAAAACATCTCCATTAGGCTGGCACAGCTCTGAATAGAACGAGAGTAGTAGTCGTATAAAACCTTGGTTGCTTGCTTCAGAGCGTCCCCCACATTGCCACAGGGCAAGGAGACCTCCCCTGCTATGCTTCACTTCACCACCACCACCACCCGGGGCCGTTGACAGCTTTTGCCCGGGGCCAGGACAAGGTCATCTGAAAGGGCCCCCTATCCAATACATACAATGTAATGGGGACCCAATTGTGGGCCCCCTAGCTCCCTGGGCCCAGGATAACATACTCCTTTGTCCCTATCGGCAGGCCTGACCACAGCCGCTATTGGAACAAGCTCGGCAACGCCTCTTACAGCAGCAGTACATTTGGAGCAATAATCATTTGGCGGGTGGGTCCCATTGACCATCTTCCTTATGTGACAGGCAGTGACGGAACAATTGCACACCAGGCCCCTGGGCAAGACACTTACAGGGCCCCCTATATAGCTTGCCAAGCTCACAATAGGTCCCCCACCTCCAATGCAGGAGGGCCCTGGGCCCAGGGGCAAGTGCCCTGCTCGCCCTCCCTATAGTAGCTCCGCCCCTGGTGACAGGAGATAAGGCATGGCTGTTTTGCTAGCACTCTCCCTCCCTCAGTAGCCAGATGGCCTCTTTTCCTAGGTTTGCCATTCTGTAATGGCATCACACAGGGAAGCTGACAGAAGGGGGGGGGGGGGGGGGGGGACAAAGTGGTCAGTTGTCCCGGGCCCAGAGATAGACAGAGGGGGGCCCAAAATTGGGTCCTCATTACATTGTATATATATTGAGAGAGGGAGGCCTTTCAGATGATTTTGTCGGTGTCTGTAATGGCATCACACAGGGAAGCTGACAGAGGGGGACAAAGGGTTCAGTTGTCCCAGGCCCAGGGAGAGGGGGCCCCCAAAATTGGATCCTCATTACATTGTATAGTAGGCTACTGTATATTGAGGCCTTTCAGATGATTTTTGTCCCGGGCCCGGTAACACCTGTCAGCAGCCCTGGCGTCACATATCCATTAGATTACATAACGGCTATTCAGTTTCCATCATCGCACACATAGATACTATTTACAAGTCCCTTTTATTCTCAAGGCGGTGCTGTGTAACACCTCGGAAAATCGAATGAAATCCTCCCCCTCCCCTTCCCTCGTTCAGACTCGGAGCGTTATAGTCCAGTGTAATCATCCACTTTCCCACACACTGGAAATGGCTTAAAGTCCTGTGCAAAGCTGGTTATTAATTTGATTGACATGTCGTGCGGAAAACCAAATTTATTTTAGCGCTTAGCGTGGGATTGGCTACGGCGGACACCAAGGGTTCCAGACAGGCAGTGTGATTGGTTACTACGAGCACCAAAAGGGTCCCAGGCACCCAGTGTGTTACACTTGCCCAGAAGAAGCAGATTAATTGGGTCATATGACAGGGCCACACAGACACTCTTTCCCTGTCTCACACATACACTCACATTCCACCTCTCTCTCTTCCTCTCTCTCTCTGTCTCGCTCTCTCTCTCTCTCTCTCTCTCTCACACACACACACACACACACACACACACACACACACACACAAAGACACAGTCACACACACACACACACACACACACACACACACACACACACACACACACACACACACACACACACACACACACACACACACACACACACACACACACACACACACACACACACACACACACACACACAGAGACATGCTGAGCCTCAGAATGTTCCAGAGGCTAGAGTAGGGGAGTTATGTCATTGGTGGTAGTGGGGCAACTAACAGCCATGCCGTGCAGTGCAGTGTGTTGCGTTGCTTTCGCGGTGCAGTGTTGTAGCTACTGTTGTGCTGTGCTATGCTGCATGGTCTCAAGGGCACGCCGGTATCCCAGGCAGGCCTTTGAAGGCAGCCCTGTCTGTGTATTTCTGGGTGTGCGTCTGCTGATAATGAAGATCAGAGGCGGTCTGTGCTGCTGTGTCTGCACTGTTATCTCTAATTGGCCGCGGAAATTACACACTGAGGCACGCAGCGATGGCGCTTTATTTTCAGGAGCTTACCGCCGCCACCGCCACCACCACCATGCACATACACGTTTTGTCAGTGTGGGCAAATGGCCAGAGCTGCTGCATCGTTGTTGCTTTCGTAGAGGGCTCTCAGGCGGAACAAGACCTCTGCTCTCTATGCCATCTCTTCTGCATGGTGTGATCTACCACTAGCACTATGGCAACATGATCCATCACAACAAAATAAAAGATAACAGTTCCAGCTTCTTAAAAAGTGACTTCTGCCCCCTACTTTGCATTTCAAACGTAACCTCGACCGTTCTTCTTAAGGCTTTATTTATGATTATCCACTTGCCAGTTTCTATGGAGGTTGCACAATAGCCTCCTTTCCACAGACAGCCAGTACCTCCTTGTCACTGTGTTATCCTTCGCTAGCTACCCATAGCTGCGAGCACTACATTTATATTTAAATCTGTGGGCCCTGATTTCGAATTGGTAAGTCGGTAAGCTATATGACCTTTTAATTTCTGTCACTGAATGTCAACTTCCTGGTGTGTAGCTCTCTGCACTAACAGCTGACCATGCTTGTCGCTTTTTCATCTTTACCACCACTTCCTGTAATGTTTCACATAGTAAATGTGTGCCTCTGCACTTGTCTTCCCAGTTTAATGACTTATCTTAAGTTAAATTATTACATTTAGTCCAAGCCCTGCAAGCGATATATGTGTATAACTAGTCCCTCCGGCTGTGTGTGTGCATGCCTGGGCATTTGTTTATTTGTTTATTTCCAGCTCTTCGATCTTTATTGATGTTATCCGGATAAATGAAACACAGGACAGACCATTTTCAGGGAGGACTATACAGCAGACCCTTGGAAAAAAACAAACTGCCCTTTGCCCTGTGTATCACATTATCAGTAGGGTTCTCAGAACAACATATGACTGAGTATACATGACCTAGCCTGGAGAATTAAACATGTTAAACAGAATGGCAATGGTTTTCAGTGCAAAGGGAACTGAGCATACTTTGTTTCTCCTATACAGTACACACTATGTATGCAATTTCAACCAGTTAAAAGATCTGACATTTCACTATCTCTCAGGACAAAAGGTCGTGTTTATGCTTTTAAACTGACAGTTTGTTTAGAAAATCTTTTAATCTGGTCATGATTTTAACTTATCTTAACTCTTAATTTATGAATGATTTTTCATTCAGCGCTATATATTTGCTTTGATAAATTGCTTGTACAAACAAAATGGCCCCTTTGATAGACCACAAATGATAGTAAACAAAAACATCTAAACATTATATCAGCATTACATCCTCGCAGACTTGCCCTGGACCCTGTTTCTTGAAAGCATCATTGCTAACCAGTTAGCAACTTACTAGGTCTCCGATTGGAAAATTTATTGCAACCAAGTAAATTGCTAACTAAGCAATGATGTCGTCCAGAAATGCACTCCTGGTCTGCTCCCGTGTGGCCTCCAGTACAATTATTGATTTCCACCCAGGCCGTAATTGTTTTTCTATTCATGAATTGTATGAGATGTAAAGCACTTGGCAAATGAATGAATGTAAATGGAATCATTAGACAAAAGAAAAAAACCCTCTTGCCTCAGCTCCGTATATTTTTTTCCTTTTATCGAAAAACTAATTTCATTATATCCGGCAGGCGATGCCATGATGAGATTCTCCGAGGGGTTTGTTAAATTCACTAAATTCGGCACAGTTTGTTCTCATTAAATCCGCTTTGTGGATTACATCTGTTTTGAGAAGGGGGTACTTCGAGGGAGGAGGGGGCAGGCAGGCAGGCCGGCAGCTGAGGTCTCATCGGCAAGTGTGATTTAAAAAAGTTTCATGGTGGATTGTTTCTTTAGTTCAATAGCGAATAGATGAATAAGATGCCCTCCTCTATTGGCACTGGCCGGGGGTGTGGTGAAATATAGGCCAAAAGTAACTGGGGCAAAAAGTCCCTCATGTCGTGGAAGAAGATGTAAGGGCAGAACTAACTACTTGGCCATAATAATACTCTGGGGAGAGAGAGAGAGAGAGAGAGAGAGAGAGAGAGAGAGAGAGAGAGAGAGAGAGAGAGAGAGAGAGAGAGAGAGAGAGAGAGAGACTGTGTGTGTACTGTATGTGTGTGTGTGTGTGTGTGTGTGTGTGTGTGTGTGTGTTTGTGTGTGTGTGTGTGTGTGTGTGTGTGTGTGTGTGTGTGTGTGTGTGTGTGTGTGTGTGTGTGTGTGTGTGAGAGAGAGAGAGAGAGAGAGAGAGAGGAGTGTGTGTGTGTGAGTGTGTAAGAGAGAGAAAGAGAGAGAAAGAGAGGAGAGAAAAAGAGAGAGAAGGAGAGGAGAGAGAGATGCAGAGCCCAGGGTGGGGTATACACATGTTTGGCAGTCATCCTGGTGGTGTCACAGTCAGAGTCACTGATGGAGACTTGTAGAATCAGCTGCATGGCTGATGATTAGTGATCAACTGCCACCAATCACACGCACAGCGCATTCTGATGTGGCGCTTCGCTGGTGATTGAACCCCGCAGCTGTGTCTGTACCCTGATGCGTAATCAACAGATAAGGTAGAAAGAAGACAGGATGAAAGAAAGAAAGAAAGAAAGAAAGAAAGAAAGAAAGAAAGAAAGAAAGAAAGAAAGAAAGAAAGAAAGAAGGAATGAATGAAAAAAAGAAAGACAAATTCCCTTCGGGGCAATATTCATTTATTCAAAGAAAGAAAGAAAGAAAGAAAGAAAGAAAGAAAGGAAGGAAGGCAGGAAGGAAGAAAGAAAGAAAGAAAGATAAAGTGCAAGAATAGTTCACAGTGATACGGTGGAGACACCGATGCAGACACAGATGCAGTATGAAGTGGGCAAAGGTCCAACAGAAGTGTGTGTGTGTGTGTGTGTGTGTGTGTGTGTGTGTGTGTGTGTGTGTGTGTGTGTGTGTGTGTGTGTGTGTGTCTGTGTGTGCGTGTGTGTGTGTGTGTGTGTGTGTGCGTGTGTGTGTTTGTGTGTATGTGTTCTGGTAGCGTATCGGACATGTGTGGGCATAGGTCCAATAGAAGTGTGTGTGTGTGTGTGTGTGTGTGTGTGTGTGTGTGTGTGTGTGTGTGTGTGTGTGTGTGTGTGTGTGTGTGTGTGTGTGTGTGTGTGTGTGTGTGTGTGTTCTAGTAGCGTGTGTGTTCTAGTATCGGTCATGTGTGAGTCCAGCAGAAGTGTGTGTGTGTGTGTGTGTGTGTGTGTGTGTGTGTGTGTGTGTGTGTGTGTGTGTGTGTGTGTGTGTGTGTGTGTGTGTGTGTGTGTGTGTGTGTGTGTGTGTGTG